>NC_135266.1:34078846-34398180 GCF_051311805.1 Agelaius phoeniceus
TACAACCTCTACTTTTCAATTTTGTAGGCATGGAAAAATTCACATAAGAGCTTTTAATTACATCTATTATTAACTTCCCCTCAGACCATGTCTTCCTCCATCAAAATCGAGTCTGTTGTGAAGGAGAAGAACCGGATGGGAGAGTGCCCAGTCTGGGAGGAAAGGGAGAATGCACTTGTCTACGTAGACATCAACTCTCAGAAAGTTTGCCGCTGGAGCCCAGTCACCAATGAGGTGCAGAGCGTGTCTGTGGGTAAGAGTCCACACTCACTGCTTCATCCTGGGACTCTGTCTGTCCCATCCACCCCTCCTGGTAGGAGTCCTGCAGGTTGGTGGTCTCTCATGGGACCACACTCCCTATCTTCCCACAACGTGTTGCTGAGCACAGTGTGGCCTAAGCCAGCCAAGTAGAGTGCACATGTTGCCCCTGATAAGCCTGAATGGGAATGCATGTTTCATTTGGGACCTTCAGAGAAAAAGGAACAGTCCTAATGGCTGTGCCCTCCTAGAAGGTGGAAAAATCCATGGAACATGGAGCCAGTGAGATGTGCTAACAATCCCAGGGGAGAAGGCTCTTAGCATCAGCTCAGCCTTTCCTGGCCAGGGATGTCCCGGTCAAGCCCAGATGCTCTTGGTAAAGGCTGAGTGATGGCCCCAGAGCTGCCTTTCATCCTCTGCTCTCTCTCCCCCACAGATGCCCGTGTCAGCTCAGTGGCTCTGCGGCAGTGTGGGGGCTATGTCATCACCCTGGGGACCAGGTTTGCCTTCCTGGACTGGGACACCCAGGCAGTCACCACCATCCTCGAGCTCGAGCAGGATAAACCCAACAACAGGTTCAATGATGGGAAAGTGGATCCAAAGGGGAGGTTTTTTGCTGGTAAGCTCCTGGCAGAAATTTCCCCTGGAGCAAAGGGAAACTAATTATAGTGTATTTTATATAAGATATTTTTATTTATTCCCTGTCTTGTGAATGCTCTGCTTGGTTACTGCCTAGTGGAGGCGGACAGGGGACTCTACATCTTCTGACCTAGATGAGGACAGAAGCTGTTGACAGGGGCTATCTGACAGGAAGGCTCCCCTACTTGGTGGAAGGTGTTTTTCAAACAACTGCCTTCATGGAAAAGCCAGTGAAGGGCTCATGTATGTGGGTTTTTTTCTGGAAATATAGAGAAGGATGCAGCTTCTAGAGCAGAACATGAGCTGCAGCTTGCACCCATTATGTGCAGCCTCTCTTGGTTAGCCTGTGAAAAACAAGGATATGGGGGGGAGATCCTCAGCCTCCTGAAGGCAAGAAGGAGGTTGAGGTTGTACATTGTGTAAAAGGTCTTCACCCACAGGGTGGTCAGGCACTGGAACAAGCTCCCCAGGGAAGCAGTGATGGCACAAAGCCCAACAGAGTTCAAGAATTGTTTGAACAATGCTCTCAGGCACATGGTGTGCACCTGTATTTTAATGGTCACAGCCCATTTAAATTATGAAAGTAGCCTACAAAGAGCAACAACAAAAACAGCATATGATTGATGCCTGCCTGCATCTCAACTTCTGCTGTGAGCAAAAACTCAACCCCCTGGGATGTGTCCTGGTGGTCCTTTGGGTCTTTGATGTCTATGACTTAAACCTCATGGCAATGCAGTAGCATCCTTTCATTGGCCAGGATCTGCTCTGTGGGAGGCAGCTGCCCCTCATCTGCTCCTTTTGCTCTTCCTCATCAATCTGACAGGACCTATTAGTCTCTTTCACCATAGGATTGCAGAATTGTAGAATCATAGAATGGTTTGGGTTGGAAGGGACCCTTAAGACCATGTAGTTCCAATCTCCCTGTTGTGGGCAGAGACACCTTCCACTAGATCAGGTCGCTCAAAGCTCCATCCAACCTGGCCTTGAACACTTCCAAGGCATGGGACATCCACAACTTCTCTTGGCAACCTGTTATTTTCTTTTTAGGAAGAAAAGAAAAAAAATCACAATCCTGTGATTCTCCCTAGAACCTCTTGGTAACACTTAGAGAAGGTTTTTGATCAAACACGAGGAGCAAGCTTCTACTTTCTAACCAGTGCTCCCACTTCCATTTCAGGCACAATGGCTGAAGAGACGGCACCAGGGGTCCGAGCGAGGCGGCAAGGAGCTCTCTATACCCTCTTCCCTGACCACTCAGTAATAAAACAGCTAGACCAGTTGGACATCTCCAATGGTCTGGATTGGTCCCTGGACCACAGGACCTTCTTCCACATCGACAGCCTGTCATACGCTGTCCATGCCTTCAGCTACGATGTGCACACTGGAAAGATTGGTACGCATGCTTTTAAATTTGGTGACAAGTAGTGCCACTGCTCTGTCTGCAGCAAGACCTGGGCCTGTGAGATGCAGGGATTTATTTGACAGATCTCATATCTTCTGGTTACAGCTTGTCAGCTGGCTGTGATGTTCCTCAAATTTACTCAGCAGGTGTATTTGGTGAACAAAGTTTTGACAGTCTTTCAGCTTTCTTTCATCTGGAGACATGGCTCATACTTAGACCAATACAAGGAGTTGCAGGGAAGAAGCCATTTACACTGCAGAATGAGAAAGAGCTTTTAGGATGGTATTTATTCTTGAGTGCCATCTACTGGAATTCCTTTGATTGTACTAGCTCCATAAATACAAGTGGAGAACATGCATGTATGTATTTCACAGAAAGGTACTCAGAGGATCAAGCTGTCATTGTGACAGTTTTCCCAACCAAATTTCTGAAATTAAGATGTTTTCAAATTTAACTTAAGTTCATTTTATGGATAAACATTTTTATTGTATCTGCAAGGAACTAAATTTAAGTGTAAGCAAAATGGATCTAACCTAATTTCAAAACTCTTTGAAATATTTTCATGCTGTATCAAGCTGATATACTCCACAGGAATTTAAATGTCTGAACTGCCTTTGTACTTTAAAGAGTGCAGACTTTGGGTAATCACAGATGAAAATCACACAAAGTAATTGCATTCACTCAGATTTCATTTTGTTGAGAACATCTCTTTCTACAGATTTTAGGATGTAAGATTTCAAAAGAGGATATAATGCAACATTTCCCCCTGCAAATATAAAAAAGTAACATGTTTGAGCTTCCTAGGCTTGGCTTTATGTTCACAGCTGTTGATTCTTGAGTAGTGTAATGACCAGAAGGTGCTGGGTGGGTCAGAGCAGGTGATTGTGACCCATGGACCCTGCTCCATGAACCTGACTGCTCACCAACATATCTGCACTGCATCCCTGACCATGAGCTGGTGTCCAGGTTTAATCAAAACTGGTTGCTTGGTTGGCCATTCAAAAGTAAGGTTTTTGATCTTTTGCTAGGAGAGATTGCTTATCACCAATGTTTAAATGCAGGTAATTATTTATGTGACACGACCAATAAAGGTCCAGGAAAAGTTACTGCACTTGCAGCAGCTGTGTTGTGGCAGGCAGCAGGTGGGTTAACAAGAGAGATGGGGGCATTTTGTTCTCTTCTCTTGGTAAAATAACAGGAGTACTAATTTGGTACAATCCCATACTGAAATGTCTGTGCTGGGGACTTGTCCCTGCCAGGCTGAATTAGGCTTTTAACACATCTGCAGAAAGACATTTTGCATCATGTCTTTCTCACAGAAAATGAACGTAGCTGTTTGCAAGGGCATGGAAGAGGTTAGACTGGGGTCTGATACAGAATGGGTAGCAGCCCACAAAACATCACCTTTGTAACTCTTCCTGCAGCCTGCCCAAAGCTTTTGTACCACCTGGAAAAAGAGGAGCAAATGCCTGATGGGATGTGCATAGATGCAGAAGGGAAGCTCTGGGTGGCCTGTATTGATGGTGGCAGAGTCATCCGCATCGACCCGGAGACAGGTAGGGCCTCCACCAGTTTGTGCATATAAATGTAAGGGGAATGGCAGCAGGGGGAATGGTTTAAAGGGGAGATAAGGTGAAAAGAATTGCCCATTTCTGCCCCATAGGTTGCCAAGAGCATGGCTGGCTCAGGCTCTGATCATGTAAAGAGTGCAGCTCCCTGTGCTGCCTCCAGTGTCAGGTACCCCTGCTCCCATCATTGGCTGATGAACTGCAGCACACTCTTCTTAATAATGCCACTATAAAAAAACCCCCACAAAATGCTGCATATAATTTTTCTCAGTGTTGAAATGTTTAACTGGAAAATGCTTTAAGGAACAACATCCATCCCAAGCTAGGTGTCCCTGCCCTTCCTGAGCTCACACACCGTACTGCTTTGTTTAGAGAAAAGGAAATGAAGCCTCGCAGATGCAGGGGAGAGCCTGAAAAATAGTTAGAAATGAGGCAGATGAAATAATTTGATTTCCCCACAAACTGTCCTTTAGGATGTGGTCTCTGTCTGAAGGGGAGGTGCCTTCTGAGTAATGTCACATCTGTGCCATGTGTACTAATAGTATATTCATAATTACATGCTTCCTAAAAAATGAACATTAGAAAACAATTGCACATTTTTCCCAGGAAAAAGAATCCAAACTGTGAGGCTGCCTACTCCAAGGATCACCTCTTGCTGCTTTGGTGGAAAAGACTACTCAGAAATGTATGTGACTTCTGCATATGATGGACTGGACGAGGCCACCTTAGCCAAGGAACCTCATGCAGGAGAAATTTTCAAGGTGAGCAGATTTTATTTCTTTCTTTCTGTACATCAGACCTGCCAAGCCTCGTGTTCTGGGAGTGAGGTGGCCCCAGCTGCCCTTGCTCATCCCACTCACCTCATGAGCTGCTCCAGGTGCATAGCTTGTCCTCCAGCCAGGCCCAGCTGCTTTTGCAGAGCTGCTCATGCACTTGGAAGGAAGACTTGGATGGAGAAATTACAAGTTATAGTGTTGATATCTGGGTTGGCCAAAGCTGGCTGGTGAGGATCTGAAGGCAGTGAGTGGGTATGGATCTGCCATATGGATAGTGTGTTCTGTAGTACACTGCAAGGTGTTGCTTTTATCTCTTACTATAATTGAATCCCTTTTGCAAATTTCATTCTCTTACTTCTCAGTTTTTAATTGTGCCAGGAAATCTAAATGTTTACAGAAGATATTTCTCCTTTAAATTTACCAGGGCAAAATTTTGCATCTCCATCCTTTTAGGATTTTTTTTGTCTGTTAAAAATTGTGAGGATTTGAAGGAATTTTGAATGAGTTAGAAATGGGTTTTCTGAGGTTTTTTATATGATGTGATTTATTTTTTTCATCTTCTACATAGGTAGGAAGGGTAAGTTTGGCTCACATCTTCACCACATGGTTTAGAAGGTCACGAGACTTAGTTATAAGATCTTCTAAGGATTTATTAACTAATAAAACACTGTTAACAGGGATATGTATGTTTTTGATTTAATCTTTAAATATTTTTTCTTATGGATTCATGTTACAATGTAAGCTTTCTTAGCTATTCATGTTTTGATATATAAATCTATAATACTGTACTCTAAAACTCTAAACTTTCCTCTACTTAGCTTAACGTGTCTCTACTTTAAATTATAAATCCACATTCTCATTTCTAGCACTTAAGTTTGGAAACCTTTTCTAAGGTCTCAAATCAAATCCTCTGTTTAATTCTAAGCTTTGCCTTACAGGCCTAAAGTTCTGAGAATTCCCTACATTCCAGATTCCAACAAAAAATGATTGCTACTTTTTAAAAACTTTTTTGTCTGGGGCTCTTGAATCTGGAACTTGTTTCTCTCTTCATTTTTCTTCACTCCATTAGCAAAAAGTACTTCAGGAGAATAAAATGCAGTTCTTAGCAATTGCCATCAACCCAGACCAAAGTCTTTTATCAGTTTGGCCACAGGATGAAGACATGTTACAGGAGGGATGGAGATCTGTTCATGGGATCTGGGACACTCCTGTTGAAAGCAGTGCTTAGGGCAGATATTTCATGGCTGAGAACTGATATATTCAAGCATCACACATTAGAAGTCCACAGGAGGATTAAATAAGCATTTTTCTTTGTTTTGTTATAGAGTTCTCCAGTTCCACAAGGGAATTGGTGTTTTCCAAACTCACATTTGTCTTGCATGGGCAAAGCATGTTAAAAATTACTATGAATTGTTTTGAAGATAAGGACTACATGCAAGGGCCACAGATAACATTTAAATTAGCAAAATTATTGAGTAGTGCTTGATAATCTTAGTGATGTTAAAGAGTTTGGAAGACCTCCAAGTAGTGACTCCTTTTGGTCTCCTCTTGAAGCAGGGGACCCTCCACCTAGTAGTCTGTTGCTATGATATTTGCTCTACAGTGTTTGAATGTTTTCACTACATTGTTTCCTTTCTTTTATATTTTAATTTTTAATTTTTTAAAACAGATAACCGGCCTGGGTGTGAAAGGGATCCCACAGAACTTCTATGCTGCTTGAACCTCGACACTAAACAGCAAAGGAGAAATGCTTCCATCTTGTAGTAAATCTGATTGGAAGAAGTCAAATGAACTACAGAATTTATTTGTGTGAAGATTTCTAAGCCCACATTTGTGAGTGTGCTTATTTGGAGTTGAAGATATTTCTTCTTCTGTGGGCCTGTGGCTTGATGCAATAGGTTAGAGAGGTAAAGTTAATCTGTGTTACACCTTGGTAGCTTTTGTGACTTTCCATAAACCTTTAAATGCTCAAGCATAGTTTTGCTGAACTTTCTGATGACCAGCTCTGGATTTTCAAGTCTGTGCTGTTCCCAAAGCAGAATCTGACTCCTCATGTTACAGTGATGCACCAGCAACAATATGGCAGATTTTAATAAACATTTTAAAGATTGATGTCTTGAACTGGATTGTTCCTCTGCTGCAGGATTCCCTGATTCCCGAGGTTCCTTGTTTTTTTTTTTTTTGGGGTTTGGTTTTTTTTTTGTTGTTGTTGTTGTTGTTTTTGTTTTGTTTGGTTTTTTTTCCTTTAATGATCAGATCTATTTGTAGTGTCCGTTTTTCCATCCTCATTAGCCTTTTTCCAGGCTGTCCTGTCTTTAGGACACCCCTTAGGCTGCTGAAAATAAACTACACAACTACAGTTAAAGAAATGCTTACAGATGATTTTTCCTCTGCATTCAGATGTTACCTTGAAAGAACTGCCTGATCACACACATTCAATGCACACACAGGCTGTGACCCACCAGGACAGCCTGGAATACCAAACATGGATGCTTGGTGGAGTTGTCCTTTCAGGGGTGATATTTACACACATACACACACACTTGAACTTCCCTTTGTTTTACAGCCTTAATGTACCCATGGCCTCACCGTCTTGTTCCCCTTTCTTCTGGTGCTCATCCACTCCCATTTCAAGTATTTTCCCCCTTTTTCCCTTTAGATCCTCCCTTCTTTTCTCCTCCAGAAAGGACAACATCAAGGTGTATTTTTATAGGCTGTTTAAATAACGACCCAGCTCTACCCTGGACTCACTGAACCCTGGTGATCCTTTCAGGATCTCAGAATGCTCTAGACCTGCAGACACACAGTGAAATCTAGCCTTTGCATTGAGTTTGCTTATCTTTTTGCTGCTTGGAAAGAGACACAGCGTTTTAAAATAATACATTTTCAGATCTTTAATGCTGACACTTTGTAATGTTGCAAAGAAGGCAATAATACACATCATTTACCAGACCAGATGTTTCAGTGTCTTCCTCTGAGGTATTTGACCTTTTCACCCCTGCTATTCAAAGCCCTCAGACACTATGAGTAGGGAGAAAGTACTCAGTGCCTCATGAGGATAATCTCCCCCAAAAACCCATGCACAGAGGAGCAGGGGAACTGTGGTTAGCCATGCAGAAATATTAAACACAGTTTCCATGGGCTGTAGGCAGATTTCCTCTAAAATTAGCTGTTTTCTCCAAACCCAGCATCCCTCTCCTAGCCAGGAATCCCTCACAACAGTTTTGAAAGAACCAAACTGAGTTGATTTTTTTCCTTTAAAAATACCCATGTTGCCCAACTCTCTTATGTGGTAGCCTTCTGGTCTGCTGACAAGTAGGAGATCTGATGCTGAGATCTGATCAAGCAGGAGATGGGTCAAGCCACATGTCCTAGGAAAATGTTCTACACATTTCAAAGGAGACAGGAGAAGGTTAGGTGGTATATTTGACCCCTCAGTAGAACTGGGTCACAGTCCAGACAGTAATCTGAGATCCAGAAGACCATGAAGGGAGCTTTATTCACTAAGTACTATTGAATATACTTGGCTACAAACAGGATTTTCCAACGTCCATTATTTCAATGCAGTTACCTGAAGTGGAGCGGTGGCCGGTGGAAAGTGAAACGCCCAGGCTAGATAAGTGTCCAGCCAACCTCCAGCCAGTAAGGCACTTCCCCAACCCGGAGTCAGGGCCTTGTGCCCAAGGTGATGTCGAGCCTTGCGGACGTGTGGCCGCAGTAGAGAGCTCCGAAGTCGCAGGATGAAATGAAGGGGCGACTCTCAGTTTCTTCAGGGAGGGTGGTTTTATTGGTAGGGAAACGTGGAGGCTCAGGTAGAAGAAGCTGAGAGCCCCGAGGCAGGGAAAGCCTCGGGTTTTACAGAGGGTGGGAGGGGTGAAAGATAGCAAATCAGAGAGGGATACATTAAGGATTGGCATGATCGGAGAACCCATCAAACACAGTTGTGGGAGGGACCCTGGCCCCTAACCCAATCACTCGACACCCTGGCCCGAACTCTCTAGAAAAAGAGGCAGGGGTGTCGAGTGACAGGCAGGCTGCCAGGGGTGGGGAACAAGAAAGATACATTTGGTAACCAAGACAACTTGGGAGGGGTTTGGGGATTGACACAAACTGGTAACAGGGCAGGACTTTCTGAGAGAACAATGGGGGGAAAACTGAACAAGCATAAAACACACCACAACACTGAAGACTACTCTAAAACCCACATCAGGTGTTTTTCAGACACTTATTGTAGATGGTTACTTTAGATCATTAGCAAGCACTTTGCTCCTGTGCTACTTGACCAGATAATTTGTATAACAAGATGAAGGGGCTTGTCCCATCACTCCTACCTTTCACCCTGGAAGGGAGGTGAGTCCATGGAGCTGCACAGAGACAACTAGATTGAGAAATAAAACATTCAGCTTGTTGTAATGTTTGCTCAACAAATAGGCTGTTGTTTTTCTTCCTAAGTCATAATTCCTACAGTAATTAAACTGCTAGGGGTTCTTAAGAGCAAAGGTGCTAAATGCCCTTTGGCACCATGTCAGTGCCAAACTGGTATAAGGAACATAGAGAATTATGCAAGATTTCCTGTTTACCCCATCTGGAGAGGAATGTGATGGCAGGGTGTTTGGAGGCAAGTCGAGTGTCCTAACCTTTAATTAAAAAAAAAATAGGAAGTGAGTGCAGATACTTTATTTAACCAAAAATACCCAGTTACTTGCAAAGTTGCCTACCTACTAGGTCCTTTGCTCTGCCAGAAAAGCAAAGTAGATAATTTTGAAACAATTTACACTTGAGAAATACTTGCCATTCCTGCAATATTTTTTTTTTTGCTAGAACTTTCCCAGGCATGTAAGCTGGGGCTGCTGGTTTGTTATTCTCCAGCCATTCCTTCCTCCATTTCTAAAGGGAGACATGGTGTGTGCTGCTCTGACATTCCAAGGTCTGGGTGCTTTGAGAACTCTCTCTTTGTAGCACAGCTTCTTAAACCAAAAAAGCCTTGAAAATAGATGAGTTTCTCCCTGCTACCCAAAGCCCCACTACTTTGCTTCTTTTCAGATTTCAGAAGTTGCTGTTTTGTGATTTTGCTTTCTAAAAGACAGTGCTAATTGAAAGCCATGTTGGGGCTGTTCTCCAGCCTCAGTTCACCAAAGCAAGGCCAAGGCCCCTTGCCTTGAGGCAAGGGATGAAGGCATGAAGGAAGCTGGTACAAGAGTGGGTTCATTCCTTTTGTGCATATATCCATGGTATATATATCCATAGTATCCATAGTCCTCGCTGAGGGCACACTCTGAGCTGGTTACTCAGTGGCTGAGTGCTTGGTTGGTGTGGGTCAGCCCTACATAGGGTCAGGCCTACCCCATATGCTCCTGCCCAGGGGTAACCTACAGAAAATAAACCAGCTAGTCAACAATATGGCACAGACTGATGGAAGCTGGTTTCCATTTTAAGGGATTGCTCCATACATCCTGCCTTTTATAAGTATCTATTATGTTTTATCTGTATTTGACCTATACCACACTGGATGACATTAAACTAATAGTATTTTAAGTTAGCCATTCCATGCTTCACCTTGTGAAGCATATAAAAAATGTGCTGGTGACTGACTGGTTTTGTAAAATTCTCTACCTAACTGCAGCAAAAGTTGGTCTGAGTTCCCTCTTAGTAACCAGGCATTGGTTAACTTCATTTTTGAAATGCAGCAAAGTGGAATAAAAATACATCCAGAATTTGGAACTTAAAGCTTTTGATCGATACAGGTTGTGTTTGATGCAGCCCAGGACACAGTTGGCTTTCTGGGCTGTGAGAACACATTGCCAGCTCATGTCCAGCCTCTCATCCACCAGCAGCCTCAAGCCCTTCTTGGCAGGGCTGCTCTTGGCTACTGCACTGTGACTGATCCAGGGTCTTGCAGATAATCTGTCTCAGGAGCAGGAAACCAACTCCACCTCCTCAATGTCAGTTCAGCGATTTACCTGCCACAGAATCAGTGAAAAATAAATTAAATTACAGAGTAATCTGAAATTTGGGTGAAGCTTTCCAATGACTCTCTGGGGCTTTAAAGAGAGGAGTTACTTCACTTTTGGCATTACATCTGTATAGTTTTGTCCATGCCAAGCATTTATTTTCCACTACAGAAATTGCCTCAAGGCTCAGTGGTTTTTTGTCAGCTCTTCCTTTGTTGATGTACATTAGCCTGACAAAATAGTTGTCTTTCTTTTTTGTATTCTAACATTAACACAAAAACCCCACACAAACATTAACAAAAAACTTTGGGAAATTATTAGGAAAAATTTAGGGTGCTTTGTTTCTTATATGGAGATGAGAAAAGAAATGGGAGATTTTTCAAGCCCTCAGACAAAGAATATGTAAATAAGAAGATGTAAAATCTTTATTAAGGACTTCAATTTTAGTCTTTAACATTGGAAAGATATTTATTTCACCTTCAGTTTTTTATTTTCCTACCAATATCTCTAGTGACAAGAAAGGTTAAAAATAGAATATTGGAAAATTATTTTGTTCTGCAATGGTGCTAGCTTGCCGTTCTTGTTTTGTCTTAAAAACCTTTCCCTAATTCTGCTTTCCCAAAGGAAGGATAGGCATGGAGACCTATTTATATGCCTCCAGCACTGATATCTTCATCCTGGGTGCCTAGTGATTCCCCCAGCAACTGTCTGTATACCAATAAAAATATAAATATATTTTTAATAATAAATAAATAAATAAGTTCCCTTCCTAGATGTAGGAGAAATGTTAGATGATTTTGAAGGCCTCCAGTGGGAAATCTACTCCAACTGAAATGAATTTTAAAATTTTGTAATGTCATTAACTAAGTGCTTACTTTTGGTAAATTGGAGCTTTTTGTGGACATCTTCAAAACACCTTCTTCCTTTTATTGCTGACTCATTTACTTGAGGAAGACTGGTCCAACAGGTAAATGCTTAACCAGTAGACACAACCAAATCCCCAAATCCCACATAAAACAAAGGCAGAATGCTTTGCATGCTTTGCATGGCCAACTCCTTTATTTTTACATCTCTGTATGGTATACAAACCATATTTATCACATACTTTTGACCATCTCTACAAAAATCAATTTGGAATTGGTCAAAGATCTACTATAATTGTTTCTGCTTATGCAGAAACAATTTCATTCTTCTTAGGCTACAAGACCAGACCAGGTCAATGATTCAAGCAGTAGAAGATTCAAGTAATGCTGGAGGGTATAAGTTCAAACCTTTCCTATGTGCCTTAGAGGCAGAGCTCTGAGATCAGCCTACAATAGTCAGAAAGGAATGGAGAAAATGTTTATTGATATAATTTTTAATACTAGCCAGACGAGAACATTTTCTGGTGATACATGCCTGAGGATAACAATCCCTAGACAGTGCTAAAATATTCCTTCATTCTGTACTGCATGTACTACCTGTGTACAGAATGTTTGTGTTATCTGTGATGTAAGAACCAGATCTGGGGAACAATAAGACACTAGTGGACATTTTATGTCTTTTTTAAAAGAAAAGAGTACTAAGCTGCCACCTCTGCTAAGTTTTGCATCTGTTGACCCACCTCAGTCCAAACTGGATTAAATTATCTAACCAATGTAGCCCCACATTTCTCTTCACAGAGAAAAGCAAGGCACAATTCCTCCCAAGAACATTTCTGGGATTCACATTCTCTGAACCTCAGAGCAAGAAAACACAATTCTTATCATTTGCTGTGCCTGTGTTTGTGCCAAAGTGGAATGCAATATGGAAATTGTTTACCCAAAGTGATGGTGTTTTGTTTCCTTGGCCTCTCAGGGCCAGCTGTGTGTGTGTGTGTTGGGACTGTCAGGGGGCAGTCACGAGACTCAGTGCAGTGTGTGCAGTTGTGTGCAGGGTTGAGTGCTTGGCAGATTCAGTTTTAGATGTATAGAATAATATAGTATAATAAAGTAACTAATTAGTCTTCTGATATCAATGGAGTCCTCCTTCGTTGGGGCCCTAGCAGCATTGCTATAAACCAGCACCTGTTCTGTGTGACAAAGAAGAGGCCTCATAAACGGTGATGAAGGATTTCTTACCTGTTTGATGTACATCAGTTTCACAAGCACTACAACAGGACTAGGGGGTACTCCATGAGGACAGGAAAGCCACCCCCACCTCAGTACCATATAACTGCCTACGCTATGTCCCACTGCATTCTTGTAGTGTACTCCTCCCACACATGCAGCAAAGTCTCTGTAAACCTGTCATTTCCCAGTAGTCACTCTGATAAATACAGTAAACCTGCACTGTGGCCATTAGAAAATCAGAAATCAACAGCAGAAACACCAAGTGTCCGTGACCCAGCACGTGAAAATGTACCTACAGTCTTTGCCACACAATACAGCAGGCAACTGAAGAATAACACAACACTTAAGGTACCAGCACAATTAGAGGAAGGAGATTCTTACTGATGGAAGACAACTTCAGCTAACTTTGTTAAGTCTAAGTTAACTCTAAAGTTTTTATGAATTCCTGATGGCACTTGCAAGGAGAGGTTTCTCTGTGTTCAGTACAGAAGGAGCCATTTCAGTTTGAAGTGTTCTATTCCTTAGACTAAGCCCATCTCTACATCCCTGAGACAAGTGCAGATACCTATTATTCCCTGTTGAGCTGGTTTAAGTAGTTTCTGAAAAATATTAGCTCATCTCTCTCATCCTTCCCATTATTCTGTTTCCTGAAAGAAGTGTTTACCCTAAACAGTAAGGTGTTGAGGCCTCCATGGTTTATGGTGTAGGTGGCTATATGCTCTTAAGTTCTACAGCCCTCAAGGTATCTAGAACTTAAAAATGCTCTTCACTTAATCTGTCTAAAACTTAGAAGGTCAGAATGTTGGATTTACCAGTCTTGAAAAGAAGACCTTATAATGACATAGGGGTGATTTTGTGCTTTTCAAATCTCTTCATTCTGGATCTTTAGGGATGCAGACAGAAATCAAGATCAAATCAAGATGTTGATTTTACATATCAAATATTCAGAATGCCTAAACACTTTGTTGTAGAATGAAAGCTGAAATGCTAAGGTATTCCCAAGCCCCATATATGATCTGATAGAGAATAAGTCTCTTTTTCCTGGGCTCTGCTATAAAGCCTATTTGTGATACATACACAGTAGGGAAAGTAAGATTCTTCTTCCTTGTGTTCTGTCTGAAGAACACCTGGGACCTTGAAGTCTGCCTAGGATATAACCTCAGTTTGTAAGCTTTATGTTTTATCATTTGCATTGTGTTTGACTAGTTATTATTTGAAATGACAAATTCCACAACTGCCTTTTCTGTGGACATTGGGCCTGTGTGCTGGTACACAATAAATACAATATCACGATATGACTATTTTATTCTTATGCTGTATTTTTGTGAACTATAGAAAACTCCTTGCTTGTTTAAATAAAATGGAGTTTGCATTTATTGTTACAGAATTGCCTTATTTTTACATTGTGTGTGTAGGCATACATATAAATTTCTAATATTCTTTCTGCTCATAGCATTGAAAGTAGCATAATTACCTAGATTTGGTATATTTGAGGAATTTTATATTAAAATATGTCATGTTTTCAGGGAAATGTCCAGCTGTGTTGGAAAAGGCATGCTTTTAATGTAAGAGGCCTCCTCAGTATTCTCCCTTTCCTGTGATTCAGTGATGTTATAATGACTTTAAACTGGACATACATGAGCAGCCAGCAGCCTGGCATATTCCTAGATCCACTGATTTCCAGTGTTCAGACCCTTTAACCCTATAGGCAAATGCCAGATTGACTGGAGACAAGTGCATGGACTATCTAGTCATATTCACTCTCTGATGCCACATCAGTAGCACATGAAATGATCTTGCGAGATCTCATGTGCTCTGGGTTTGCTGCTGATGACTGAAGCTATCCTGAAATTGATCTTTGTGTTCTTATCAATCAAAACATGTGCTAGCCATAAATTTTGCAAAATTTGGCTTTTGAATGCAAGCTAGACCTTTAAATTGCATCTTATTCCCAAGGTTTGTAGCATAAACAGAAAAGGACTGCAGGGGCAAAAAAAGATTGCTATATGTTGCACAAGGTTACTGGGGATAATGAAGAATATTTGCTGGGAAAGAAATACAGTAGATTGCTTGAAAAAAATTTTGATTTAATCTGGAAAATTACTTCTGATTCAAGAAGTAAAGTGAGTGAGTAAAGGAGAGATTTTTGTGTATTCATTGACAATTGGGAGGAATGGATGAGAATTTAAGGCTGAAAAATCCATTGAGGTGTGGCCATTAAAAAATTGATTCATGATTATTCCAGTACAAGATGGAGGAATAGCAGCTGAGTGACACCAGGTAGACTTCAATAAAAGCTGCTGAAGGGTTAGTGCTTTACAAAAAATACACACAATGACACAATATCCATCCACAGGCATATACTAGCCCACTGTGAAAAAAGAGAGAAAGTGCAGTAAGAGATCAGCTTGATTAAAGCATGAACTGTGCATGAACCTTAACACAAGAAAGGATCAAGCTGGAAGCAGAAACTAGGTCAGACTACTGAGGATGAGTGATAAATATAACATGAAGATAGAGGAACAAACTTTTAAAAAATAAAAGCTCAAAACAAGATGTGTCTGCCAAGAGGTATAATAATATAATTTTAGAAGTGCGGTTGTAACAGAGGGAAGGTGGAGGCAAGGATGGATTAGTCAGCTGTTCAGAAGAGAGAAAAAGATATTTCTAGATGATACTCAGATGGTAAAATTTTGTAATAACATTTTTTTGCCTCTGTCTTTAGAAGAATGATCAATATTTCAATTGAAGGATATTATAGTCCATACCAGCAATATAAGTAAATATGTTAACTTAGAACGGGAAAAGAAAAATTTAGAGTTTTTCAAGTCAGCAAGGGATTATGAGTTTCTCATGAAGATATTAAAGAACTTCACAAGGAATATTGGATAATAATGTTTTACCTGAGAACATGTTATAGGCAGGTAATGTCTTGAAAGGTTCAGGAAGAAAAAGATAGGAGTTGTCTTTAAATAAGGAGAAAGGAAGATTAGGGTATGATTCAGCTGCTAGCCTAATTTCTGTATTCAGAAATGTTTTAAAAACTGACGAAACAAATTATTTGTTAGTATTGAAAGAAAACAAGGATGTGAACAGCAGCCAATAGAAAAATTATCAAATATGTGTAATTTTTTCCTACAGCAGAACTGGATCTGAAAACAGCCATGCCATATCATTTCAGCAAGGCAGCTATCTCTTTATTCTGCCATGGACCTGTTCATCCCCAGTAGGCACCATTTGAAAGAGCTGCAGATTAAATTTGTCAAGGATTGTAGCCTGTTTGAGCTGCATAAAGCACCACTTTATTGAGTTTGTTTGTGTAGTGTGCTGCAGTATTGACAACCTGCAAGTCAAAGAAACAGTTGGTGTTGATGTTGCGTTCTCCTCCTGCACCAAAACAAGACTCATGCAAGCTGTAAATGGGTGGGTGGGTTTTGGGCTACCTCCCAAATGCTTTGCCAGATTCTGCACAGCAGGGAACGGGCAGACTCACTTTGGCTTTAAAAAAGAGTACTGTGGACACACTTGACTGTACTATCTTGTATATTTGCTGGCCTTGAACAATTTGGCATCTGGAATTGTGTCTTCCAGTCTGGGATCTCTTAATACTTTGCAGACACTACTCCTGGGATGACTACCTGCAGCAGCGTGCTCTTGTTGCCTCTGCCAGTCTTCAACTTGGGCCAGAGCTCTTTTCACTGGAAGACACAATTTCAAATCTCAATAACTTCCAATAAAAGGTTATTGCTTTGAAACCAACAAATTCTTCACTATGTGGTCAAGAGAAACAGGCAGCTTTAGGGTGTAACTCAGCAGACTGATTTTAGAGGCTGATAAAGTGCACACCTCTGACTGAAGTGCACACCCAGCTGGGTAGTGCATCAGTAGATGTCTCAGCTGTAGGTATCTGTGAAGCTTATTGAGCTGAATCCCACTTCTGTGTTCTGGTGACCTGGACTTGTCCCTCAAATGTTGGTAGCACTGGTCAAAAGTACCTTGGAGGTCACTGAGTGCTGTCATAGGCTTGTGCCTTTGGGTGGTGAGGCTGTGTAGTGGCAGTGGTCACTCCTACCTTCCCAGTGCCTGGAGGGCTTCTCCAAGCTCTATTCTCAGAAGGAAATTTATGTAATTTGGCACAGGATCATCTGTGTTAAGGGGTCATGGAGCCTGACATTACTCAATTTGTTTCTCATCATTTGATAAGAGCTTCCTTTTTCACAATTAATAACCCTCTCTGCAGCTTGCTATGTCCATTACACTGCTGGTATGAGAGTGGGATGTAAAGGATACCAAGGACACTTGATAAGAAAACCATTAAAGGGTTTGGGTTGAAAAGGAATTAAAGATCATCTAGTTCCACCTCCTCTGCCATGAGAAGGGACAATTCCCAGTAGACCAGGTCCCACTCCAAGTCCCACTCCAAGTCCCACCCAGCCTGGCCTTGAACCCTGCAAGGGATGGGGCAACCACACTGTATCACAGAACCATAGAATATTAATGGTTGGAAGGAATAAAAATCATCTAATCTGACCCCTTCCTGCCACGGGCAGGGACACCTTCTACTAGACCAGGTTGCCCAAGGCTTTATCCAACCTGGACTTGGTCACTGACAGTGTTGGGGCATTCACAGCCTCCCTGGGCAACCTGTTCCAGTGTCTCACCACACTCATGGTAAAGAATTCCTTCTTAATATCTAACCTAATTTTCCCCTTTTTAAATTTGTACCCCTTACTCCTTGTCCTATCATCACAACTTCCCTGAACATAGCCTTTTAGAGAAAACTTTGTACAGATACACAAGGGCCATCTTCCTGGAAGAGCTGGAGAGACATCAGCATTATCATCTCAGCACTCTTGGGTAACTGATGCACACACCAGACTGTTTAAGAACTCTTTAGCAGATTTGAAGAGCCCCAGCAGAGCCCCATCTGCTGCCTCCTACTTCACTAACACCTGGTGGGTTTTGGTGACATGGGGTCTGCAGTAACTGGAATTAGTGGGAGTAACTGCTGAGAGAGGGGAAGGTAAATGTTAGTGCCCAGGAAAGCTGATAGCAAGCCCTTCAGACCCCATCCTTCCTGCTCAGGCTGCTGCTGGTGTTGCTGCACTCTCCCACTCTCTGCCAATGCCAATGAGGTCTGTTTGCATCCACTTTCACAAGAGTGAGTGGGAGTAACATGAGTCAGCTCCTTACCACTTCTTCACTGTAGGTGATCTCTGCTTGGCATGCAGGCACAAAAGCTGCCAGGGTGTTTTTAGGGTGGCTATCCTAGGAATTTCTCTAGCTTTTCCATAAGAAGCAGGTCACTGAGAACAAGTTGCTATTTTCTATAATCTGTCAGTAGGGACTTCCTAATAGGGCAGACAGCAAAATTCCTGTTTAACAATTGGTTTTATCCATTTCAACCACTTGTTTCCATGTACAGTTGATTCGATTTAAAGACAGTGTCTTAGGGTGAACTGTAGTTTGTAAGGGTATCTCCCGTCATGTTAGTGACTTTTCTTATAATTAAAACCACAAAGGGTGATTTTATAAACTCTTCATTTATTTTCAGCATCTACTTTAAATGTTTGTGTAGTTGAGGGGTGATGGAGAAACTGATGTCAGTAAGTGCTAGATTCATAAAAGTTCCTTCTTTTTTTTTTTAAAGTAGGGGATTTTTGTTGTTCATTCTTCCTCTATCATAATTCTCAGGATGAGCTAGTGACTAGGATGATTCCTCTCCAAACATGTTACTTATAAAAATTTTTAAAATCACTTCCCCCTTAAAAAAGATTCATAATCTGCAAGTTGAACTTCTTTTTACCAGATAAGATAAAAGAGGTTGAGTACAGTGATGCACTGACCTCTGCTGGCATCATCCTTTCTTACTGAAACTCCTTTTAAATGCTGAATTTGATACTCCAGAAAATAGATGATACATCTGAGACAAGACCTGAGGCAGAATCAGTTCATGATGAAGCCACATTCTAATGCTACGTTAAATCTAGCACTGTGACTCTTCAACCAATCCACAGTTCTTGGGCATAACAACACACAGCATTGATTTCCTAAGGAAAACCTCAATCTTATGTTTTGTGGATGATTTCTTTTGTACCAGCAGGCCCAGAGTTGGACCAGGTATTGGCTGTCTGTCCTTCTGTGGCAACATAATGCTGGCATGTAAAGAAAAAGTGTATGCAGCGTCTCTGTCAGATGCTCTGGCTCATGATGAACTGTGTGTCCCTGCCTGACTCCAGTCTGCTCTGTGCTGCCACATCACCCTGAGCCAACAGGAGCCACCAGACACATCTGTTCATGCACTGCTGGCTGTGTCAGGGACCTTCTCTGCAAGCCCTGAAGCAACTGTGACCAAGTAGCTCCCATTAGAGCTGTGTCTCTCCTGGACATGGGGTGACAGTTGCCAGGAGCATCAAAGGAAGCTGGCGGAGGGAAATGGCAATTTCAAGGCTGTGGTCCCTCTGATTTTAGTTTGGGATGGAATGACTTACTCTCTAGAAATTGCTCTCCACTCTAGTCCCTGCTCTGTGGCTCTGACCCTCCTCTGATGGGAATGATTTCCAGGCGCAAGCCAGGTTTCATTCAGATGAAACTCCAGGTGACACCAAGAGCTGATGGGTAAAGCAATCAAAATGCTGCTAAGGAACATAATACTCTCAGGAAACTGAACACTGTGTGCAGGGAGTAATGACAGAGGGACGTGATTATGTGAACTATGGCTGTCCTAGTACAAGGAGCTTTCCTTTACTGTTTGCCCACACAAGGATTAAATACCTCAGAATTTACTGTCTAGGAGATATCTGTACTCCTTTCCAGTCCCCTGGGGGCACCTGCACGACTTGTGTGTTTTTAAGAAATTCCCTAGAGATTTCTAGGCTTACTGAATAACTGTAGGAAAATCCATGAATCCATATTTTGTTAGTACTTCCCTCATACAAATGTCATCACAATTGTCTGCACACATTTCAAAATGAAGCTGTGCCTGTTGCCTGTGGGCTAACCTTTGGAGATAAGTTTTAAGGTAGAGTGGAGAAAGAAACAAAGAAAGAAAGAAACCCCAGCCCTTGTTGCTTATGTGATGAGCAAAATCACAATTTGTTTTGGAAGAAGCCCTGCCTGATCGAGCTGAGAGGGACAGGAATATGAAGGGACATGCCTGCTCAGGTGCTGCTCAAAGTGCAGGCTGAGCCTCAGCTGCTCTGTCAGAATATGAGTCATGTTTTTATTTGTGTTTTTCTGAGCCTGAATTGAGAAAGCTTGTACAAGAAATTTTACAGCCCTTGACATCACTCTGCACTTTTGCAAGACAATAGCCTGACATTTTGCCCTAGGTGTTGGATTAAATAGTAACTGGAGATTGTGCAAATACTTCTCTTAGCCACAATTATCACGCCAAGGTCTTGCGCAAGCTGGGCACTTCTGCGGCTGGGGTGGTTACTCTAACATGTGACATTAAGATAGCAGCGCTGTCTGCATCACTGTTGGTTGGCTCTTCTTTGAAAACACCAGTAGAAAGCCCACACAGCATGACCTGAGGTAAGAACCACATCCTGACCACCAATGCTTGCCATCAGAGTGAATCAGAGTGGTACACAGAGCTCATGCTGAGCAAAGGTAAGTTGCAAGCACACAAGTCTCCTGCTGTACACCAGCATTTTGACACAAGGATATCACTGGTTTTGGTTCTCTAGGGTGTCACACTCCCGTAAGCAAGGCAATGAAAAAGAACACAGACCTCTGCATAAATGTGCTTGCACAATTGTATCCTGTATCTCCTTTAAATTACCCTCTCCTAAACTCTGTGAGAGCAAAGGGAGTTGAGACTGTAAGAGCAAACAAACTTGCATTTCTCAACCTCGTGCTAACAGCTGCAAGCCTGAAATCACTTGGGGATTTTTTGCTTACACAACAGCTGAGGTCTGTTGGGTGAAGAGTGAGTTTCACATGTTTTGATGCCTTGTGGATATGCTCTCAGAAAAATTTTGATCCTTTTAGGACCATTGTTTTCCCCTTCACGCAGCCCTGCAGTGATTTATTAGCTTTAACTAAATAATCTCATGATCTCTTTTCAAGCTACAATAGTAGGAATGTGTCACCAGCACTTTCCTTTCTCAGCAGTACACCTAGTGGGTAAAATATGAATGCAGAGACAGCAGAACTGTGTTCCCCTTTTAGCTGACCACTTGCTCTCCAGCTACTAACTTTTGGCTCTTGCATGGTGGTATCTTGTGATCTCTTTTCCTCACAATTGCCCTGCAGTGCTAATGTGAGCCACTGTGGGTGACTGTTTCAAATTTATCATACTTCCTCTCACAGGCAAAAAAAATAATTCAGTGTCTTTGGCTGCCTCTGTCCTGAGGTTCTTCTCTTGTGGTTGTCCGAACTGGGGGACCTGCTCAAGCCCCTTGTACAGAAATGACAAGCACAGAGGTTTGTGTGCATGAGACAGGTCTGGAACACTCCCTGTTGTGCTTCTCAACTCCAGAGCTGAGAGAAAACTCTGTGCCCCAAGCAGTAGGCATGGTCCTTGCAGATCATAGGACTCAGTGGGAGAAAGCAGGCTTGGAAAGCAGCAACCTGACATGTATGAGGCTGTGCTTTCTGCATCCCTTGGTTGACTCTATTAAGGAAAGCAGGTGTTTTGAAAGGTGACTGAGTTTCCTTGCTGAGATGATCATCAATGAAAAGGAAAGGGACAAGCAACAGGAAGAGAAGGGGGGTTGGAGACTATGGTTGTACCACTGAAAAAGTAAGGGCACCTGAAATGTGAGTCTTTAGTAATGTGGTGTCCTTAGGAAGGATGTAGAAATCAACCAGAAAGCTTTGGTAGCAGTATGTCTCTCTTTGAGCCAGTCTGAAGAAGGTTAGATGATGGGCATGCTAGATGTGCTCCTTTCCCCCTGTTGACTTTAGAGGGTTGTTAGTTTGTATCCAGAAGCCGCTGGGAAGAAAGAGAAGGATATGATGGGAGTAGAAGCAAGTGTATGACAGTGTGGCTGCATACACCCTACCTGCTAGAAAGAAACCCTATTTAAAAAATCATGTCAGTCTGGCTAACTGTATATCCCATGAGGCTGGGACTGTTTGATTCTAACTGTGTTAGAATGCGTCCTTCTAATTCTGTTTTTCTGGTCACATCTCCTGGCCTGGAACCAGAGCACTCCTGGGGCTGCAAGAGCCCTTGCAGGGGTCTCCTTTTCAACCTCCTGCCAAAGCCAGGCAGCTCTGGGATGGGATGGGATGGGCTGCTCAGGGCTTGGTTCACTTGGTGCTGCAACACAATTACATGAGGAGATGCAGCAGGGTTTTAGATGTAAAGGCCCACAGGTGTTTAAAGGTGAATCACCAGGACCCTCTTAGACAGGGTACCAGGAGCAAGTACATCCTACAGTGTGCAGCCCTCTGCAAGGGTATCAGCCCCCTCTACCTATGGCAGTAGGAAGAAAGTGAAAAAATCCCCTTTCTTGAATCCCCTTTCTGCCATCTTGGTCTGTGGATGTGGCACTTGGGGACATGGTTTAGAGGTAAACATGGTATTGCTAGGCTAAAGGCTTGGCTCAATGATCTTAGAGGTCACTTCCTCAACCTTAATGATTTTAGGATTCTATGTGACCTCCACAAGACACAAGCAGTGCCCATTCCTTTTCATCTAGCTTAAAACCCAAGGGTCTGTTAGTCAGGTTATCAGAACATTGAAGAGAGGCTGTTTTCAAGAACCTCGTGATACAGTTGATAAGATTTTGCATCAATTCAGCATGTGGTTTAAAAAGTGCTGTGGGTAAGAAAGTAGGAGAAAAACTGTACCAGATTAGGCAACTGCATAAATAATTTCCCTCAAAAAAAATTCCCTTCCCCTTATAAAAATCCCAAGCCCAAACCTAACAAGGAAAAAACCGTACCAAAAAAGAAATAACTCTGATTATTAGAGTTATCTCCTATGTGCCAGGTTCTATTTCCTATAAACCATCAATTGTTTGGTTTTGTGTTAACTTCCTTTCCCCACTACTTGAGCCCTGACCTTCTTTTCAATATGGTGCAGAGATTGAAAATATGGGTCAAACCCTGGAGGCTGAAACGAAGTTTTGTCTACATCAGAGGACCTGAGGACCATTTCAGGATCAGAAATTGTTCAAATAAATTTACAGCAATGGCTGAATTTTGAGTTGATGGTTCACACCTGTGAACTTAGTGAAATTCTTTCCTCTTTCTAGCACAGCTGTTCATATAAAAAAGTCAATAAGTGCAACGATGAGCAATGGGCGTGACATCATGTTCTTCACTTGTAACCAGGGAACAGGAAAAACTTGCATTTCAACTTGACACAAATGTCCTTCCTTCCTGTAGCTTCTAACATGTGTGCTGTAAAAATGTGTTTATATGCTCCTGTAAGGGAGATTTATTACTCAGTTTTATTAATATAAATTGATTAGTTGCCCCTGCCATGACAGGTAAAATAGATATGGAGGTATATTACTGAAAGAGAAAAATCCAGCTTTGTTTTTACAGAAAAACCTGTCAATCAGGAACACCCTAATCCATGGAAAAGCCAATTGTGAAAACAGTCTTCACATTTAAGTCTTGTGTAGGATTTATTTTTTTTTATGAGGTGGTGCATTTTTTCCCTGGCAAGGCATGGTGTGGTTACAAGAGTCTCACTGCATCTGCAGTCCAAAAGAAAGAAAATTGCCATGGAAAATGAAACATGAAAACAACTACAGTCATGTAAGCTTTGGTCACTGCTAGAGCTTCTCTGTGTCTTTCTTGTGACATTCATGCAGACAACTGCTGAGCTTCCAGTGCATTGGAATGGCTTCTTACCACTTCTTTTAGTGGAAGGTGGTTTGTTAACATTTTGGAGCTTGACAAATCTGCTTTTATGGCCAGACAACATTGGAGGCTGTGTGTTCTACACAGTGATAGCAACATCCCCTAACTAAAAATGCTATGTGACAACTGGAAGGGTACTTATTATACTATTTTAGAGTTTTATGATGGGCATATTTATTGTATGTCTGAATACTGATTAATTAGCCCAGGCACAAAAACCCCACAACACAAACTGTTGGTGGGAAAAGTTAACTGAAATGTTTGTACAAACCCTTCAAGCAAAACTGCTGTCCTGGGTGTGCAGGAGTGGGATTACCCTGGGAGCTGCAGCCCTGGTGCAATTTTTCACCTCCACATTCCTGACACAAATACCAGTGGAAAACAATCTACCAATGGACAGTGGGATTTAGGACAGCGGATAGGAAAACAAAAAAGGGCCAGTAATATGTATCAAGCAGTTCATAAATGACTATGCTATCAATTACTGCCCTGTGGTAGTATGGGAGGTCAACATGGTGCTTTGATACCCTGCAATAAAATAAGTAAATGTAACAAGAGATGAAGTACTTTCTTAGGTTATCTGTCCCCCTGGGAAACATATATAATTTTTCTGTTGTAGATTTTAGCATCTAATATTAGCAAAGTTTGACCCAGACTGACATCCTGAGCTCAGCTTCCACCAGCCTTGCATCTAAATCCTCTGCCATGGATGACTGGTGCTGTTTGCAGAGTGAAGTTCTGTTGGAGGATGAACATTTACTGCAGATCATACCTGCACTGCCCGAGACATCCATCCTCACCTGCTTTTGCAATTGTGCCCCAATAGGTGTGAAATGCAGGCAGAGACCAAAAAGAAGCACAAAGTCTATGAAACTGCAAAAGGTGTAGCTCTGCAGGGCACAGAACTCTGTGGCTCTGCACTGAGGATGCAGTTTATCTGATCTGTATCAGCTTGTGAGTCATCTTTGTTGCTGAAGCATGGACTTTAAAAGGTCTTGCTCCATGGCAGGTTATGGGTGACAGTACAAATCAGCAATGCATGGGAGAAAAAGAACTCACCAGCTTTAGAAGAATATTCAGTTATTTCCCAGCAATCCATTATCAACACAAGGTCACCAAGGCTTAACCAACATGAGAACCACAGGAGTTAAAGTCTGGATGGCTTAAAGACCCAGACACTGTTACCTCCAACCTTTGCCCAGTACTGGACATTTGTCCTGAAGGACCCAGGAGCCTAATCTTCACAGCTGACAACAGAAAGGAAGTGGGATGCTATTTATGGCACTGAAGGACACGTGACTCACTCCCTCAGCATCATCAAAGTGATGAATTTAAGCACAAATTGAGTCCTTCCTCCTCCTCCCCATCGTGTGCCACCAAGTTAGAAGCTGCACACAGGAAAGACATGGACAGGGAACAGTGTCTTGATGGTCCTGCTTTTCCCAGAGCAATGCTTCAGCTTCATCCTGCCCAGGCAGCTGCCTCTGATGCTGAACTGAGAGCTGCCTTTGTGGATGAAAAGTGTGAGTCCATAGTTGTTTCAGCTTCTCCAGGGATTGGGACATCTGAGTAGAGGGCTTTGTTTCTGACCTGTTCCAATTAGGAAAAAAAGACAGAGATTCATGCAGGACAGGGGATTCCCACAGGTTTGAAGGGTTAGATAACAAACTAATGGCAAAGGGAGGAATGAGAAGGTTTCCTTTCTACCTGTAACTTGAAATCCTTTCTGGTGGATGAGAATGGATTTAATTTTTTGTTTCTCCCTAGGTTGTCTGTAAGGTTCTAGCAACAAAGCCCAGTTCTCTTCTTGTTCATGTTTTCTCAGATGCTGGGTCTGAGGAGACAGTTTTGTTTATCTCCCCTTAAGTTTCTCTTCCTAGTAGGACATTTCAAGCAGCTCTCCTGTGCATGTTGGAAGAGCTTTTCTTACCTTGTTTTAAGCACTGTTAGTGCCAGACATGAGGTAAGCTGGCTGTACCAAAAGTATTTTAGGGCATTTTAACTCTTCTTGTCAATAATGGTGTAGTTAAGTTGAAATTAAAATCTCACTTTCTTCTGTTTGAGGGGAAGATTATTTTGCCTGCACCTTGATCCATGCCCACTGAAGCCTCTCTTATATTGGTGGGAATGGATCAAAATGGAAGAATTTGAGGATTTTTTTCCCCCCACGTTTTAAAAATTTCACTTAAAATTTTCACTAATAAAATTCAACTCTATTTTTTCCTCTCGGCAACATTGTACCCCATGTCTAACCACCCCAGTAGCATTTTTACCAGCCACTGAATTTTATCACTGGCTTTGCCTGTTGCAAATAAAGCCAGGGCTGTTCTTCATGGTGGAATTGGCATGCTGCAATGTGTTTGGGCAACCTAAATCCCACCCCAATTCTTCTGCCTAAGGTTTCCTGCCAGCTGGTGCCAGATTATCAGAGGCACATCACTGAAGGGCTCCAGACTGCCTCCCATCCTTATCACATCCTGCTCACAGCATTGCAAGCTTGAGTAGCCACTGTGGTCTCATAACTCTTGAAGCAAACACAGACAAGCAGTTTCAAGCTCTCAGCAGGTCTGGGCTACATTTTCCTTCCCAGGTCTTTTTATTACCCAGAGTGACCTCCCTGGTGCTGCAAGCTGCCTCCTCAATGATTCCCCTGCTCTTAGGACACATCATGGCTGCTGCCCCTAGATATACAACCTCCTCTCAGAAATATTAAGCTGCCTGTTTGTTCCAAAGCCAGAAATTGGGTGAAGGTTGAGAGGACTTATCAGTAAGTCAGGACAGGGACAAATACACACATTGCCTAGGGCGTTGGACACGTCCTCAGAGCAAACACCCCAAATCCAGGCAATTCAGTTAAAGCTGTTCAAATGCTTAGTGGTATATTTTTATATAATTTCTGTACATTACAGCATAGAGTAAAGGTGTTCCATATCTGAAAATAAAAGACTGGGTTGAAAGACAAAAGCCTCATGCAACATCTCAAATACTGTACATTTTCAAAATAATGTCATAAACCTCTAATTCATCTGAACAAATCAACTGATTTCTCTCAGACTGAGAGCACCATATTTTGGCATGCCAAAGTGTTTAAATATATAAAGTCCAGTTTAAGGCTGTATGACTGCTGCCTCTGTGACTAACTAACCAGAAATTTCACTCTGACCCACAGCTGTAAATCAGAGCTGCACTTCCATCAATCCCCACACTGATTTATCTGCCTGTCTTGACTCACTCAGATGCTACCAGCTTCAAACCTCTTCAGTACTGATTGCTTCAAAACCTGATAAGCTCCTTCTGGGCAAGTTCCTGGTCTTTTGAGGTCCGTCCTGTCTTATTGATGCAGACATTTCTTTTGTGAAGAGGGAAAATCTTAGGCTTTTTCATGTCCCTGCTTCCTCACCTTGAAATTTTTTTATCATTATTTCTGCAAATACTGCTAAAAGTTATCCTTGCCTTGACTGCTCCTCAGAAGACATGCTTATTCAGGGCTTTAATCATTTGCTGATTAACTTCCTGTCATTCATTGGCTTATGGAATTCCTAAATCCCTCCTGAGAGATTGTGATCTCAGAACTAAACCAAGAGCAACTCTCTTGACATCTCTAGTAATTCCAGTGCAAACAAAGAACTGAGACACAAACTCAGACTTGAAAGGGTAGGAATTAGAAGGGTTTGGACATGGCTAGAGATTTCCTGATAGAGTATTTCTGTTGAGGTGAGACCTGCAAGAGACCTGCAAGATCATCACTCAGCAGACACTTCACATTACTAGGGTGTAAAGTCCTGTGTTAAGGCCTTCAGAATAAAATGTGGGATTTCAGTTTCGTGGTTCTTTTTGAGTTTTCTGTTACTCATTTCAAATCTACACTAAAATAGCCTTTAATTTTTTCTTTCCACAGTCATGTTTTGCCTTTTAGTCCAAGCAATTTCACACAGGTTTGTTTCACAAGGCTGGAACCATGTCTGGCTGTACTGTATTCATCATGGTAGTATCCAGAGACTGCCTGACTGTTGTTTTGTCACACCTTCATAGTCTTAACTTTCTAAGAAAATGAAGAATTAAAGTTGACTTTGATTTTGACTCCTAGCCTTTTCTGATGGAAATACTTTGCTATTTATTTCATTCTACAAGGGGCACAATACACAATAACACTTCTCTGTAACTGTTCTCAGCTGCTTTCTAGCGTGGTGGTACAAAACCATGCAGCCATCAAATAGTGTCTTTTCTTTCCTACCTTCTCCTATGCTTTACTTCATTTCTTTTGACATTTCATCCTTTTTGTGCCTAGTGCTAAACTTGGTGCACATCTATTCTGCATCTACTGGCAGCTAGTTTTGTGATACTCTGTAAGACCTGATATATAAACAGCAGCCTGGACTGATACATATAACTGTAAGCATCTCCCTGAAGTCCAGGCAGCCCTGCTGTCCTGGGATTCACCAATGGAAATGACTCATTCAGCTGAGTGTTAACCTGATCTTGCTGCTGTTGGTACCACAGCAAGTTTTGTTCTGTGCATATACACTGCTCTGCCTCATGCAGAAATGAGTTAGTGAAAAAGGCCTGTCTGGAAAATACATCCTTGCATTAAGAAGCACAACACTGCAGCAGCCTAAGTATTACTAATCCAAAATGCAGTATGATCCCAGAGCACTTAGATCACAGTTCCATTGCAGATAACCCTCTAGGAATGCTGCCCTGTGGAGAAAGGGGAGCTAATCTCTATCCATTCTTTCAGCTGGAGTTTCAGCTCACCGTTCTTTACTGAGGGAACTGTGTGTTTTAGTGTGCTTTTGGAACACTAAGGGGTAGGTGAGATCCTTTCCCCGTCTCTCTGGGAAGGCTGAGAACACACCCTGCACCGACGGTATGCATGTTTGCCTCTATATGCCATTCACTCATCTATTTACCTCCCGCCTCTTTACACAGAAAAGCTTTTTGAAGAGCTTGCCAAGATTTCTGCCAGGTGACATCATAAGTGAATTTCACCACAGCTGAGGCCCTGACAAGCTTTGCTGGATAGACACAGCAGGAAAGTAAGGTACTTCTAACGTATATATATATTTGTAAATATTTATCTTAAGCCTTTCTGCATGAATAGATGTCAAATGCGGGAGCAGCACGGCATACCTGGCGCTCCCTCCTCCTGTGCCTGCCCGCAGGCTCCTCCTGGAGCAATGCCCCGTCAGTCCAGAGAGCGGCTCTGCGCTTCGGGCAGCGCCACTTCTCCTCCTCTTCTTCATCCCTCCCGCCCCTTCTTCACCTTCCTCAAACCCGCGGCCACTTGAGCCGGGCGGGGCAGCTCCGCCCCGCCTGGTGCGGGGCCCGGGCGGGCTGGGGTGCGCACGGCTTCCCGAGGAGCCGGCATGGGCACGGAGTCGTTCCTCGGAGTGAGTAAAGCAGTGGCCAGGGGCAGAGGGAGGGATGCGGCTCCTCGGCGGGCCCGGCAGCGGGAGGGAGGCGGGGGCAGCCCCGGTCCCCATCGCCCCCGGGGGCTGGCGGCCCCTCCTCGCCGGGGTGCTCGGGTACTGCTCCTCACAGGGTTTCCCGTAACTCCCGTGGGGTTTTTTTTAGCTTCTGGGTCGGCTGCAGCACATGTTTTACTGATGTCATCATGAGTGGTTCTTTAATTATATCTGCCTCCCGGAACTGCGTTGGCCGGCGTTTGGCCGTGTCCCAGCGGGGCTGCGCGGGCAAGGCGCGCTCCGACCGGGCACAGCCCCTCCGGGCGAGGGACATCAGCCCGACGCTCTCTGTGTCCTGCGGCTGGACAAATCAAATCAGAACAACTCATTTTAGGAAGAGAATTCTTTTCTGTAATTCAGAATTCTTTTCTGTAATTCATATCACAACTTCAATTATTCTTTCTGAACGGGTGCCCTGGATGCAGGCAAATCCCTTATCCTTATTTAAACATTTTAACACAGCCTGCTTAATACCTGCCTTCAATAGTATTACATAATTTACCTGACATCAAGAGTATGAAATTTTCCTTTCTTCTGATCTCAAAGATTTGGATATAAGATATATAAGATATATACAAAATGTAGCGGCTTTATAGGTCTGCATGTTTTATTGCGTGTTTATTGCATGTGTCCCGGTCCTCAAAAAAAAAAGTCCTCAAAATGGAATTGCTGTCTGTATGCAGAGCACCCAGGGAAGGTCAGACGGCTGATGTGAACAAGGGGAGCGAGGGTAGTTAGGGTGGGCTGCTCCTGACTGGAAGCCAAGTGCCCACCAGAGTCTCTCTATCGCTCTCCTGCTCAGCAAGGGGGGAGAAAAATGTAAGGAAAGGCTCATAGGCCCAGATAAGGACAGGGAGAGATCACTCACCAGGTACTGTCACAAAAAAGGCAAAGCAGACTTGGCTTGGGGAAAATATTGAATTCATTACCAATGAAATCAGAGAAATAACCAGCAAATCTTAGAACACCTACTCTCCACCCCTCCATTCTCCCAGAGTGCAACTTCATTTTTGATTTCCTGATTTCCTCTACCTGCAGTGGCACAGGGGGATGTGGAATAGGGGCTGAGGTCAGTTCATCAAGTATTGTCTCTGCTAATCCTTCCTCCTTGGGGGAGGACCCCTCACACTCTTCTGCTCCAGCATGGTCCCTCCTGTGGGAGACAGTCCCCCACTAATTTCTCCAACATCAGTCTTTCCCAAGAGCTGCTATTCTTTGTGATCTGCTCCAGTGTGGGTCCTTTCCATGAGGTCACAAGTCCTGCTAGCAAACCTGCTCCAGTGTGGGCTCCTCTCTCCATGAGACCACAGGTCTTGCCAGAAGCCTGCTCCGACATGGGCTTCCCACATTCTCCTTTGGGCATTCACCAGCCCTAGTGTGGGACCCTCCACAGGCTGCAGGTGGAGGGCTCTGCTCCAGAATGGATCTCCATGGGCTGCAGGGGCACAGCTGCCTCACCATGGTCTTCGCCATGGGCTGCAGGCAAATCTCTGCTCCAGTGCCTGGAGCACCTCCTGCCCCTCCTTCTGCACTGGCTCTGGTGTCTGCAGAGTTGTCTCTCTCACATATTCTTACCCCTCTTTTCCTGGCTGCTGTTGCACAGCAACTTTTTCCCCCTTTTTGAACCTGTTACCTCAGAGGCTCTACCACTGTTGTTGATGGGCTCACCCTTAGCCTGCCTTGGAGCCAGCTGGCATTGGCTCTGTTCTACTTGGGGACAATTTCTGACAGCTTCTCACAGGAATCAGCTCTGTAGACTCCCCCCACTATCAAAATCTTGCCATGCAAACCCAACACAGTATTTTATCACAGTACTGTGTGTAGGGTGGACTTACGTGTCTGGATAAGGGGAAAAAAGAAACAGTTCTTATTTTGAAGTTTAGGGTTTAGTAATGAGATGCAGCAGCTAATGGTTGCAGTTTCATTTCTTCAAGTCAGCCTTGGTTTCTCCCTAAAGGTTGCCCCTCAAACACAAGGCAGCAGCTGAGTTTAGAGGTGGCAGTGTGAACATCTAGGGCTTTGCATTGCATGGGGGAGTGGGACAAAACCTGGTCCAGTCACTTCTGTACAGGACTTGATCAGCAGATGGCCATGGTGCAGCTCCTGCCATGCACTGCCAGCGGCTGCCATCCCCAGTCTCTCTCAGGGTACTGTGGAAGAAGAAGAGGAAGAGAAGGAGATGTGCATCTCTCACATGCCTGTGTTTGCAGGACTGCAGTGTGTCTTGGTCTTGCTGTTTCTGGTCTCTGCTGGCTTTCCTCAGGCCCAGCAGGATACTCTTGTGAAGTGTCCTGGTCCTGCAGAGGCTGGAACAATGATGGCAGCTGTGCTGCCCGTGGGCTTTGGCTGGACAATGCCAAGGGATCTCTTGTACAGCTCAGTAAAGGCAATTGCAGGGCTTGATGCCTCTGCAGGGACCTCCTGAGCATGTGCTATCCTGACTCTGTGCTGACTTGGAGAAAGGGACCAGCATGGCAGAAACCCAGCTTTTTTTGGTCAGCTGTGAAGCTGCCCTGTGTTAGCCCAAGCAAGATGGTGAGAGCACATGACAGGAGGAGAGTGGCAGCAGGCAAACCTGCACCCTTGGATGCATCCTGGGGGTGCTGTTGTTGCAAAGGAGCATGTGCCAGGACAAGGTGTGACCACCTGGCAGGGCTTAAGGGACTTGCTACGGGTCCCTGGGGTGATGGGTGCTTGCTCTGGGGGAGCATGGGTGGCATTGGAGAACCCCAGAAGCTCTGGAAAGGAAGCTGCAAATCTCCCCACTCAGAAGAGGAAAAACAATGCTTATAGTTAGGTCTCTAGTCTGCATACAGGTCCTGCATAAGTGCTGCCATATGCTTGGGTCTTACAGCCTCAGAGCTCCTGTCAGCTTCAGAGCTGGAGAAGAAGAGAGACCATCCAGTCTTTATAAACAGAAATGCTGTTTTCAGCACCTGCAGCCCCTGCCCACGCTGATGTTACTTGGTACAGAGACTAGAGCAGAGCAGCTGTGGGTGAGCAGTGGTGTGCAGTGTGATGAAGCATGAAACAGCAAAAGGTGACAAAATGAGCTTCAGACATCTGTTGTCTGAACAAGGGTCTGTGGGGGACAGAAGCTCATCATATTAAAGTGCAGAGCCAGAGGATGGGTGAGTTGATCTGCCTGAGATCTGAATATTTTTCCAAGAATAAGAATGGCTGATGTGGCATATAGAGACCATTTGTTTCTTACAACTCAAAGATGCACTGAAAGCACAGCAAGGCAGGCTAGGCAGGTGATGCTTTGTGCATTGGCTGTATAAAAGCAGATTGTATCTTTTTGTGTGGTATGGACATAAAGCTTAGGAATGCAATTCCTAATGTTGCCTTTCAGATGACCCTATGTGACTGTCAAAAAAAAAAAAAAGCACCATGTTTAAGGAAATGTTCTTCATATAAGCACTGTGGCTCTCCAGTATATGAGGAAAAAAACCAACAACCTCCTAGGAGAAACAATCTTGAATTAATGTGCTAAGATACAGCAAAAGAGACCAGGGACCAGTGAGGGTGTTTGCAGAGTACAAAACCTCAAAAATACGTATATGACTGAGATTGCTGTAGCAGACAGGAAGGAATCATTTACATTGGCAGCTTTTAAAAACAACATTAAAAAGGAAGCTGTGATATTGGTAATATGTTGGTATTGGTAATCACTGTGCCATCACTCTGCCAGAAGAAACTCTCACACTATCTGTGACAAAATAAAGCCTTGAAAGCAGTGAAAAGAAGGAAGGCTCTAATCCTCAGACCACCACCTGAACTAGGAACATACTAGGAAAAAGACCCCAAAACACAAAGAACTTATTTTTGTGTTCTGCACAATCCAGGAGATCATAAAATGAAAAATGAACAGGATAACTCTAACAGGCCCTGGTGATGCTATGATTTCTCACCTGGGCTTTCTCTCCACTGGTACTCCTGCATGACCACTGCAAATTTTGCAGAAGATCCCAGCGAAGAACTGTTCTAGAGTAGTTTCAGGAAGGTCAGACCAAACTGAAATACTTATGATCATGGACTCATAGGAGTGGTAAAAACATCTTTGGTGTTCTCCAAAGCAGGAATAAGGAGAGGAAAGTCTTCCTCTTTGACCTCAGATGGTGGAATGACCTGCAAATCCAATGTCCTGACATTTTTGTAAAGGCTTTTCATAGAGGTACTCCTGTGGCACCTGACTGGATCCTTGAAGGTAAGTGTTCTCTAGGGACCTGAGGGTAGCAGACCCAGCCCTTGTCCCAGCCCTGCCATTGGTCCCATTGCCATGCTCCTGGGACTGCAGAGGGTAAAGGAATGGACAGAGTTTCACACTGGAGGGAGGTACTCCTTGTGGTTTCACAACAGCCAATACAGACAACAATTTCTCCATACCAATGAAAACTGTGTATATTTGCCTTGGCTTGATTTTTTCTTTGACTTGGTCAGTTTGCAAACCTGAAGCTGGAATCCATCCTTTGGCATTGTGCTTGGAGACAGTGTTATCAAAAGCAGCACATGTTGTGGCTACAAGCTCTTGACATTTTTCTGCAACTACTTGAGAGAAGGGTTGGCATTTTTTAACATCTATAAATTCTTCCTTCACAGGTGCAATGCCATTAATTCAACCACAGTAGATGGAGTGGTTTATTTGGAGTGGTTTATTGTTTTTCTTTTCTTTTTCCCTCCCAGAACACCCTATGAAGTCCCAGAGCACATACCAATGGAAGGCCCTTTGCAAACCTTCGTTCACGTGTGCCATGAAAATGGTCAATGGATGTCACAGTTACCAGAGAAGCTCTGGGATATTCCCCTCTATAACTTAGCTCTTCCAGGTAAAGATTAACTTTTGTTCTCCACTGTTTTGTTAGCTTACCATTTAAGCATTGGAATATCCTGTTTGTCCCATTTCAGGATGGCTATGTTTATATTTGGGTCAGCGTGTGGGGGAGGGTTTGTGTGATGTTATGTCAATAATGTTGGTCTGTAATGTTTGGTGTTTCTTAGAGGGGAGGGGTAACAAAGGAATTTTTCATTGTTTTTTTAGAGATAAAAATAAAGAGGCACTTTGAATTATCTTGTGAGATACTATTAATAATCTAAGGATTAACTTATTTGGGCAAAGATAAAATTTCCCTAATTAATTCTTGTGAATTCCCATATAATAAAATGTTTCCAGGAGGGGAGAATTAAGGTTTACCTTACTGTTTGTTTCTTTGTACTGCCTAAAAGAGGCTGTGAAGTTGCAGAAAAAGGAGAATTGAGACTTATAGTTAACATGTTTTTACTAATGTAGACTGTTACTTTTCTACATGATCCAGCTTATAAAAACTGGATTTATCGTGTTATTTGTAAATGCATTTAAATGATACCTGTGTGTTATTAACCTTTCTTTGGTCATATTATTGCTTCTTTCTGCTGCCTTGATTTTTTCCCCCTCTCATTCTGTCCATAAAAAATTATGGTATAATGTGGTTTCACTGACAAACGGGGAGGCACTGAAGGCCATCAGCTCTTGAGTGATTCCCTTTGCTTCCACTTCAAAAATGGTTCTAAAGAAAAGTCTAGCCTGTGTTTTCTCTCACACCTGTAGATGTGACAGGTAGCTTGGGGGCAAAGCAGCACAGGGTGTAGATGAATGTTTTATGTAGGCCACAGGATCATAGGTTAATTTTGGGAAAGGCATATATTTAGAGATAGTGTGAAGCCATGTCTTCAGTGGGTAGAGCCTTGGGAGAATCCAAAAATTGTAGTGTTTTGGCTTTTTTCTGCCTGTTGTGAACTAATGGAGTGTGGAGTTCCAATTAAAATTGAAACCCAGAAATTTATTTCATGGAGGCTTCTTAGATAATGTAATTTGACTTGATGTTAGCTTCAAAACAAGCACATCTCTGTTTAGGATAAAGCCTATGTAAGAGGACTAGGACAGGTGCTATTAAAGAAAACCCCCTAGATTTCTTATTTAACCAGCATGAGAGGAAAAAAGAAAATATGCATCTGTCTTATGACTGAAGAAAGAAGGTAATGGTCTTCTTTTTTCTATTTTTGTTCCTATTGCAAAAATCATTCAAAAGTCAGTAGCACACTCAGTGGGATTTTGTTTTGCTGGAAAAGGAGCCATGGTGTTTCTATGAGACTTTCCCCTGGTGTTTCTTGGCCATCTTAGAAAGTGGAGAACCTACTGACGGGTTTGTTTGCCTTCCTGGCTCTCCTCCTAATAACCTTGTTATTCTTGAAAATGTTTGTTGTTCTTGTGAGTATGCCTGCAGGGAGAACAGGCATGAAGAACAGTTGAAGGCAAGTCCATTTCAGCAAACATTAGAGGACCTTTACAGAGCATTGCAGGCTATTAGCTTAGAATATTTTGATGTCTGTCCAGTTGACCTACAAAGCTGATCTAGCCCAAGTCAGAACACAAACAGATCAAGACCAATCAGGTCAAGACAGCTCTGGCAGGTTTCCAGAGGGAGGAAACCCAGTTTGGAAGTGGAAGTTTATCTCATAGAAGGCATGCAAGAAACATGACAGTGTGGATTCTGAAAGCATGATGATGAGACAGTGGCAAATCTCATTAATTAGTATTGTGCTTGCACCAGATTCAGCACAGTGCTGCTGAGGAGGTGTGGAATCAAGGTCTGGAGCTACCTGGCTTGGTGCTAGCTCACTATCTTTGCATCATATATGTTGTGTCATGGATGTACCCATCTTCCTTTCATTACTGTAACTCATGACATCAGAAAAGACTTGTGAGTAAAAGATTGCTATCCATTTGCTGGTTGGCATCCATAGATGCAACACCCATCAATGGAATCCTGCTTATCTCTCAGACTTGGATTTGGTCCATGGATATTTAATAGTTTGACTCCTACATCTTCTAACACATACTTCTTTTATTGCCTACCCTCAATACTGATCTCCCATCTGCAGTGAGTGTGTTTTGGGTGTTTAAAGCAGTAAAATAAATTAAAAATGGTTTTTAGAAGGTGAGAAAATTGATTGAGACATCAAACTATTATTGACAGTTTGAAAGAATTTTTACTTCCAAACCAATCCTTTTTACTGTGTTTATTAGAAATATTACCACTGGTCCAGTAAGACTGACAATTCAAGAAAGCACTTCCTAGCACCAGTGAACACTTAATTTGACAGAAGACTTAAACCTCAAAATGATAAGCAAATTCTTTGTAGATATTCTGTTTACATGCAAGCAAGTCACTTCACTGAATTGTTAGCTTTTCTTATTGATGCTTTATAAAACTGGAAGAAATAATGGAACAGAAAAGCTAGCAAAATCACTGGTTCCATATCCTGATGAAATTGTGAGTTGCAATAGTTTCATCTAAACATGATGCAAGAGATGTGTCAGATTTATTAAGACTTCAAGGAAATAAAATATTTGGGCATATTGGTCTTGGCTCCCATGCCTGCATAATTCCCTGTGCTGGAAAGAGTCAGGTAATTTTTGAAGTCCATCAAATGAGGATCTTGTTCATCTTTCACTCATGAACTTGGATTTGTCTCAGAAACCTTCAAGCACCCACCTTCTTTGTTGTTTTTGTAGGGGAGGTGAGGGCTTACTTCAGGAAGACAACTTTAGCAGATATTTAAGATATAAATGGTTAAAGTGCAAAGTTAAGTGTCAAAGGTGTAAGAAGATGAATTTCTTCTTTCAGTCATATTTTCCCTTGCAGAGATGAGGGTATTGGACAATGAAATCCTGCATTTGGACAACTCTGAAAACAGGACAATTTCTAGATAAATTCAGCCTTCAGCTATTTATTCCCTGAAAAAATATGTTTTCACATCAAGATAATTATTTTGAGGGAAGAGGCCATTTGAAACAAACCATTTTATTGTGGTTTGTGGCAAACAACAGTCATGTGTAGTTCAGATGGTTTATTGAAAAGTGTCAATGCCTTCCCTTTACAAGGATTTTACACTAAGCTTATTAATGTTAGGTGACCAACCTCTGTAGACAATTCCAGCTTTTTGCCATAGCTACAGAGGCTCTCAGAATATGTAGGTGTGTGGCTTGCAAATGTGGTGGCCTATCAGGTGTGCACATGACATGTAGCCATGGAATGTGGTCTTGAGTTGTTAAGAAATGAGATTTTCTGTACATTTATTTTTGTATTCTACAGGGAGTCACGACACTATGACCTACTGTTTGGATAAAAGCTCTGCTGTTAGTGGCAATGAGTCCAAGCTGGTGAAGTTTTTAAACAAATGTCTGCCCTGCATTGTGCACCCCATTATCATGAAGTGGTCTATAACACAGGTAACCATTGTCTGGGGTTCTCTTCTTGCCTTTGCAAAGTTGAAACTTGTGCTGCAGGGCTGAGAGTGTACAGTGACAGAATAGCCTGCTGCCCAGAAATCTGTGCTCTCATGAGATCCCATGCTTGGATGTTGTGGTTTAACCCCAGCCAGCAGCTCAGCCCTGCACTGCTGCTTCTCGCTGCCCCAGGGTGAGACAGGGGAGGGAATTGAAGGGTAAAAGCTGGAGAACTTGTGGGTTGAGATAGAGACCTTTTAATAGGTAAAGCAAAAGCCACATGGGCAAGCAAAGCAAAATAAGGAATTAATTCACCACTTCCCATGGACATGAAGGTGTTCAGTCACCTCCAAGAAGGCCAGGCTCCATCATGTGTAACTGTGTCTTAACAGGACAAACACCATCACTCTGAACATTCCCTCTCTTCTTCCCCCAGCTTTATATGCTGAGCATGACTCCTTATGATGTGGGATATCCCTGTGGTCAGTTAGGGCCAGCTGTCCTGGCTGTGTCCCCTCCCAGCTCCTTGTGTACCCCCAGCTCCCTTGCTGGTGGGGTGGGGTGAGAGGCAGAAAAGGCCCTGACTCTGTGTAAGCCCTTCTCAGCAACAGCAAGAACATCCCTGTGTAATCAATGCTCTTTCCAGCTCAAATCCAAGCCACAGTTCCATTCCAGCCAATATGAAGAAAATTACTCTTTCAAAATCCAGCACTTCAGAGTATGAGATAGGAGCCACACATATCTAATCATCTTTTATGGGCAAAAAGCATGCAGGTGAGGCAGGGATGATACTTGTAGTTGTTGTTTAAAGCTGACCACTTGGTACTAGAAACCATTTTTCGCATGTTTATTGTGGTGGTAAATAAAATTTAATATTAATGTAATTAACAGAGATTTTTTTTTTCTCTTGAACTTTGTTCAGGAGCTTTGCTTGTCATTTTTGCTATCACTGTTGTGTGAGATTCAGTTGCTTTCCCTACCTATACTGGGTGTTTCACCAGCAGCAGAAACAGAAAAAACCCTTGTTGAAGGATTTTTTTTTCCCCATAAAGATTAAAAGAGTGAAGGTGTGGTCCATCACATAAGGTTTAGTTAACTTTTTAAAATGTGTGTGTGTGTAAGAGTAGTTATCTCTTTGTTCCTTATAAATGTATGGTAAAGACAAAATTGATGATCATGATTTAAGGTACAGCTTTTGAAGATTTTTACAAAGAATAGACTTTCCTGATGTCAAAGAGGTACCAAAAATCTTTCTGGTTTTGTTCTTATTGAAGGAGTAGTTCATTATTAGAGAATTAAAACTGAATAATTGATAAATATCAATAAGCTGCTAAGGTTTCTTTTGTTGTGTTTGAGCAGCTCTGGCAAACTAGAATCTTAGACACTACCAGCTATCAAATATGAACCAGCAATCATAAGCTGATGTTGACGGGCACTTGCTTAGCACAGATCCTTGTTTATTTTGAGCTGCTTTTTTGAGGGGGATTTTAGCCAAAGAAAGATTTGGAAACCTCCTAACTTGTGGGTTTGCGGCTGGCAAAGTGACCCTGTTGGTGACAAACAATCTCTTAACATCATTATAATAATCTTCTGGTCCAAACCCAGTGTGACAAGCAGGAAGTGTCCCAGTGCTGTTAGGGAAGAGGCACAGCTACAATCCTGCCCCTCCTTAGCTCTGCTGTGCTCCAGTTATCTGTGTGGGGAGATGACTCCACCCTTTGGAATGCAGAACAGACACCATGGAGCCCTTCTGATGGTAAGATCCCCAAGTTCCTGGATGGCCCAGTGCCTGGGAGTTGCCTGCTTGAGCCCCAGTTGCTGTGGCTGTCAGTCTGGAGGCCCAAAATGTTCCTGTGTAATGGCTGTGGCACTTCCAGTCATGCCCTGGATGCCTGGTGTGAGATTGAAGCATTGAGCAGCATTGCTCCTCAGGGCTTCCTTCTGAATTTTGCCCTTTAGGGGGCAATGTTCACGCTGCCTAATCCAGTATCCAAACCCAGGTGACTAATTAGAGAGTCTAATTTGTCTTGTTTTCCTGTGTAGTCAACAGATAAGAAATGAATTAATCTGAACGGCAGTTCAGAGCAGCAATTTCATTTGGTGCTTTTTCTGGCCACAGAGGTTATAAATGACCTATAGCCATGTACAAGAGGTTATAAATGACCTACAGCCATGTACACTCCCATCTCCAACATACTCCAAGCAAAGGGGAGTGGATCATCCCTTCAACTGCTTCAGCCTGGTGGAGACCCAGCAGGCCCAGGAAGAGCTGACCCACTGCACCCCTGGACCCTGGGGCACCCAGGGCTGCTCTGTCCCAGCCCAGCCCCTCGGGCACAGCCTGGGGAGGCTTAATTCATGTCCAAAAACCAGGAAGTTAGGGGGTTAAACTGAGCAAGGTGAGCATCCTGCCATGTGCCTTAAGCTCTGCCACAGTGCTAAAGCTACGAATCTGGATATTCAAGAGCAATGCCTTGTACTGATTTAGATTTCTGATCCTTTCTGATTTAAATCAGTATAATGTATGGTTTCTGAAGCTGAAATTTTTATCCCTAGCGGGTTGAAGTAAGATGGACTAGTGTTTAAACATACCTAATTAAATTGATTCTATTTTCTTTTGCTAAGAGAGTCTTGACATAAGGAAAAGACATATAATTTGAAACTTTTTGCCCCAGAAGCAGCTTTATCACCTGTTCTATTCAGCCCTCAAAGCCAGTGGAAGTGCTCTGAGGGAAGTGGATCTAGAGGAGTGCCTCTGTTTTGTAAGACTTCTACAGGTTAATTCAAACTTCATAAGTAACTATATCTTCAAAAAGAACAATAGCCAGTAGTTTTTTCTATTTTTGATTTTCCTTCTGTTGAGGATGTGTGAGGTCCGCAGAGACAGCCACGGTAAAGCCTTTGATCTAATAAGATAAATACAGCATTTCTAACTTGCTGATCCTGCAATGGTTTTTTAAATGAATAATTGTGTGAAGAGCAATCATGTTTTTGTGCACAGGTTAATTGGTCTTTAACTTTCAGAACACAACAAGGGCAACTGTCTGAAACTAATCTAATCTGTACTTGCAGTAAATGCTGCAGGGAAATTGGAATCCCTCTTGCCAGAGCGCAAAATGCTTCCAAGTTGCAATTTGGTGCCATACAGTAACATTTTAAAGATGAAAGACCTGTGAAAAATGCCACAGAGCTAACTTTGTACCCCTCTTTTAGCTTTCTAAACTAAAGAAACAAATCTCTTTCAAGTTCTCAGGACCTCTGTCTTCTGTTTCACCTTTCAGGTCCTGACTGTGACAGAGCAACTTGAGGCTGGAGTTCGATACCTGGATTTCAGGATTGCCCACAAGGCTAATGATCCTTCTATGAATTTGTACTTCGTGCATATGGTTTACACAACTGTTACTGTGCAGGTATTTTCCTTACCTTTGTGATAGCTATGAAACCAGTGTCATTTTTTCATTTGAGGGCCATCATAATCCAGAAAAACTGGCTTAAAGTCTTCTGAGTAGGTTATTTGTTTTTCTTTTGTGAGGACTTCAAATTAGAGAAAATCAGCAGGGCTGGAAGTTAGGTTCAGCAGCTGCACGTGATACTGGAGCATCAATGCTTCCCTTATCCTCAAACCAGACTCTTTGTGCCTGCTCTCCACTGCCTATCCCCTACCACATGCCTGATGTTCTGGGGTTTATCATGTGTTGTCCCAGGATGAGACTCAGGGCATTCCTGTTTCCCTGGTAAGGAGAGATGTTGTTAAAGGGAAGAAGGCATTAAAAGCCCTATATAATTACAGAAACAATTTTTTTTTTTTTGAGAAAACACAGTTTTTCATTATTGTGATTGTGAGTCTACACCACCATCACTGCTCTGTTGATTGTATGTCCTTTCTCCTGCATAGCACAGATAACTTTCTAAGCTGCCATATCTCTTTCTTGTAGGATATTCTGTGGGAAATATTGAGGTGGTTAGAAACTCATCCCCAGGAAGTTGTTATCATAGCCTGCAGGAATTTTGATGGATTAACCAAAAGACTTCATAATCATCTTGTTGCCTGTATAAAAGAGATTTTCCAGTGTAAACTGTGTCCTAGAAATGTAAGTATGAGATGCTTTTTTTTCACATTTTAAAAGAATGATACACCCCAGTGAGATCTTTGATTGGAAATTTTTAGATATATTCTACTTTCACCGTGTTTTTAACCTTGGAAAACTACCATTTACTGCATTAGAGATAGGTCATTATCTAATAGAACTGAGGAGATAAAGCAAACATACATTCCACAGTGTAGAGGAGGGAGTTAAATTTGACTGTTATGTATGTGGGACAATAGTAGAGACAACTGTCATCCATTGTCCTGTCTGAGTTTTCTTGGAAAGGAAATGGAAAAGAAGAGAGAAAAGAAAAGAGAGGAAAAGAAAGGAAAATGAAAGAAAAAATAAAGGAAAATAAAAGCTGTGCATCTTATATTTATTATTTAGAATTTAAAGAATCCATTTTCTGGCTTTTCACAGCAATAATTATAAATTAATTTTTTTTCTATTTTAAACAGTTTAGGTTGGAAGTGACCTCTGGAGGTCATTTGGTCCAACACCACCATGTAAAGTAGGACCAGGTTCCAAGTTACGCTGGGCTGCGTCCTGTTCATTCTTGATTATCTCCAAGGATGGAGATTTCACAACCTTTCTATGCAAAATTTGACCACTCTCACAGTAACATTGTTTTCCTTCTCTATCTGATCAGAATCTCTCTTGTGTCTGCTGACTTCCATCCTTTGCTGTGCGTATCTGAGGAGTCTTCTCTACATTTACCCATTAGGTACTTGCAGACTGTCCAGTCTTGTCTTTTCATGCTGGACAGACTCAGCTCCCTCAGCCTGTCCCTGTGTGCCATGCTCCAGCCTCTGCTCCAGCCTCTGCTTGCTCTGCTGGTGTGCTGCTGGATTCACTCCAGCTTGTCAGTGATTTTTTTGTACTGGGGAAGCCCCAGATGGAAACAATACCTGAGCTCAGTCCCACAGCTGCTGAATAGAAGGGAAGATCCCCTTTTCTTGATTTGCTGTCTGTGCCTTTGCTGATACAGCCCAGTTCACAACTGACCTTTGCCAGGTGAGCACTACTGGCTCGTGTGCAGCTTGATGCCTACGAGAATCTTCAGGTCCTTTTCTGCAAAGCAGGTTTCTTGCCAGCTTCCACCAGTCTGTCCTGGTGTGTGGGGTTAGTCTGTTCAGGACTTTGTATTTGCTTTTGTTGAGCTTCATGAGGTTTCTGTCAACTTGTTGAGGTCCCTCTTAGAAGCATCTCTGCCCTCAGTGCATTTCTGGTGGCACTTTTTTTCCTGGTGCTGACCTCCTAACCAGTCTCACAGTTACCCATACCTCCAGAAAAGCCTTAATTTAAATCAGAAAATATTTGATTGCTAGAGTTTAGAAGTTGAGAATTTTAGCTCCCTCTGTTTTTTTACAAGGTGTGGGAGCTTTTAGTAGTTAAATAATTAACATTTCAAAGATGCAGAGGAACAGAGGGTTTTCTCTGGAGATGTGAGTGGTGCAGGAGAATGATGACCCTGTTTATGATTCAAATTCAGCCTTTGAAGCTGGTGTATCAGTAACATGTGAGTATTACCACTTCAAAGCATTTTGTACAGCAGAGTTAAAATAGAACAATTCTCAGGAAAACTGGGGATTCTGAATATTCAGGCCTCAGCTGAATAACTGAAGACCTGAGTGACACTATTTTATTGTTTCCCCAAATACCTTGAGTATGTAAGTTGTGGATGAGCAGAGATACTGGAGAAGATGGTCAAATTTGCTTTCAGACACATGGCCAGCTCTTAAACAGAAGAAAGTTATTAACTGCAAAAGGGGAAAGTTGCTGATGACAACTTGTTGAATAAATATATTGAAAGAATGGTCTGAGATCACTTGATGAAGAAAGAACATTTCTGAGTTGTGTCCAGGAGGATGGAGGAAGAGAACTGGAGAAAAAACAAACCAAGTACTTCCCTTGAGTAGGAAAACTTTATATCTATGGGGTCTGTAACTAGCACAATGGATCCCACCACTTTGCTAGTGGTACCATTGCAGGTTAGGCATCTGTGGGAGTTGTCACAATTGGAGATTTAGATTTGCCATTGAATATCCAAGTGCTTGCTGACTCATTCTAAAATAAACTGCTGCCTACTGTCTTTCAAGACCACATCTCTGTTGTTGTACAGAATGAAGTGTGAAAGTGTTTATGAAGCAGCTGCTCAGGCAAGGTCTGTATGTAGTACTAGCACAGGCCACAGTGTGACAATATTACACTGCATTTAAAATTTTAATTGTCTTAACTATTCAAGGTGTCTTCCTTTGATCTGGATTACTAGGGTTTAAAAATCCCTTGTTAGACTTTAATTTCTGCTTTGTCTGCATAATAAGCACCTGTGTTTATATACACATCTCTGGTAGCTTGTTTTTTTGGCTTTTATTGCACATCTTTGCTTGTTTGTTTAAAAGGTTCCAGCTTTAGAAAGGCAGCTGGAGTAAAGCAAATGCTTCCGTCAACCACAAAGTTTTGTAGCTTAAGAAGCTTGTGTCTTAATTTTGCAATATTTTCTGACCTAATAGAAGCTTGCATTCTTTCTTTGTGGATGAACTGAGAGGGATTAATTCAACCCACAGCTTTCTTCTAATATTTATATTTTTAATTTTCAAGTGCCTTTGGCTTTTATTTAACTTAATAACCTAATAGGAACATCAAAAAGCCACCATTTCTTTTTCACAAGCTGCAAATGTAGTTTTTAACCACAACATTCTTAGAAGAAACAATGTCTGTTAAATATGTTTTGGTGGGTTTTTTTGCAAATAAAACTAGTGAGAGGGCCTCAGTTCTCTCCCATGGTAACTTCTGAAGCTGGAAAATGTAGTGTCTCAAAATTTCATATTGAGACACTTAAATTTAACAGCTATTTTAGCTCATCTGTCTGATAGAGAAAATGTCTGACTCAGGTCTTTCTCAATTAAAAATGTCTGGAGCATCCCAATTTCATAAACTTTCCACTTAGAGAAATTAGAATTAATGTAGCTCTTGGTGACTCACATTTAGTATTACCAATTTTTAAACAGTTCAGTTTTCTTTAGTGGTTACTGTCCCAAATTTGCATCAATGTGTGGAATCAGCCAAAATGATTCCTGCTTCTCTCTGTGTGCATTCCTGAAACAGATGGTCTCAGTCTTCCTCCCCTAACAAACTTTCAGCTGTGGCTTGTGCATGAGGGCTGACACAGGGATGGTTTCCTATTATGCAGGTGTAAGACCTTGAGTTATGGACATGATCATAGCTGAATTGTTTGAGGAAAGGAGGAATTTGCTGAAGCTCCTAGGGTCATATTGTCCTGCAGCTTGTGGACTAGCCTATCACCTACTGGGCTGCTCATTTAAACTTTATCTGAACTGAATCTGTGCCAAGGTGAGGTCTCACAGTATGTGGAGTTAAGGAATGCTGCTGTGTTGCTCACATCAACCTGGGCCTGCTTCCTTTTAGGTGGTGCCCACGCTGCGGACCTTGTGGCACCTTGGCCATCAGGTTATAGTCTCGTACGAAGAGGAGATGGAACTGGGGAAGCACTGTGAGCTGTGGCCTCCCATCCCGTACTGGTGGGGAAACAAAACATCCACTCGTGCTCTCATCCGGTATTTGGAGCGCATGAAGCGGACGGGCCGGCCAGGTAGGCATGTGACAGGTGTTCACAGGGGTCCCAGGATGAGGGAAGAGATGAGGATCTGACTCCATGTTTCAGAAGGCTTGATTTATTATTTTATGATATATATTATATTATAACTATACTAAAAGAATAGAAGAAAGGATTTCATCAGAAGGCTATCTAAGAATAGAATAGGAAAGAATGATAACAAAAGCTTGTGTCTCAGACAGAGAGTCTGAGCCAGCTGACTGTGATTGGCCATTAATTAGAAACGATCACATGAGACCAATCAGAGATCCACCTGTTGCATTCCACAGCAGCAGATAACCATTGTTTACATTTTGTTCCTGAGTCCTCTCAGCTTCTCAGGAGAAAAATCCTAAGGAAAGGATTTTTCAAAAAATGTGTCTGTGACATAGGCACAGGCAGTTCGGTCGCAGGAGAGAAGGGGCACTTACAACCATGCAGAACAAGTAGGAAGCTGGGCAATTGTTGCCTTCTGGAATATAACCACCCTGTGTGTGCTGTGTGGATACTGTCAGTGCACATACACAGAGATTGTGGCAGCCACCTCACTGGTGTGACCCACAGAAAGGGAGCCCTCAGTGCAGACCTGCTCGCTGGTGCAGTTGCGCCCGCCTCATGGGGAGGAGGCTGCTTCCTCAGTCCAGTCTTGCTTTGGGCAGCACAGATGGTGAGAGAAGTGCATTCCACTAGCCTTGTTGTTAAAGGAAGCTCATACAAGGTTTCTCTCAGGGAACACCTTATCACTCTCTACAGCTACTTGAAAGGAGGTTGTAGCAAGGTGGAAATTGGCCTCTTCTCGCAGGCAACCAGAAGAGGAAATGGCCTCAGGCCAGGGGGATGCTGAGCTTGGAAATCAGGAACAATTTCTTCACTGAAAGTGTGGTTAAGCATTGGAATGGGCTGCCCATGGAGGTGGTGGAGTCACTGTCCCTGGAGGTGTTCAAGAAACAACTGGACGTGGCACTTAGTGCCATGGTTAGCTGTTGTGGCGATGTTTGGTCAAATGTTGGACTCTATGATCTTGGAGGCCTTTTCCAACCTTAATGATTCTGTGATACCAAGCAGTACGAGCAGGGTGTAGCTGCACATGAACAGCAGCTCTCAAGCATGCTGGTGCAGTGCAATGTGACAGAGGGTCAGTTCAGAACCTGTGACCCAGCTTTTGCAGTGAACACACAGGGTGGCAACGGGAGAGGCACTTCAGAAGAGCACTCCCCAGCCGGAGGGTGCACCCTGCGCTCCCATCCATTGCTGGGGAATGCTGAGCCTTTGGAAACAACCCTCACAGAAACAGAGGAGTAATTTACAGAGAACTAGTCAGTGGAGAACCTTTAGACTGCAATGAATAACTAGACCAATTTAGCTAAACTGGAATGCTTGGATAAGTGAGTGTGGCTCAGGAATTGTTTACTACAGCATGCAGTTGCAACAAGGGGAAACAGTTACAGGGACACGAAACAATACAGAAAAAGTGTGAAGTTAGTATTTTAATGATCCCCACTGGAACGAGATGTGAAGGTAATGCAATACTGAGAAGTTTCTCTTCTCCTCAAAAGAGTATTTAATGTGTCACTTTCTGATTTTTGTTTCAGGAAAATTCTTTGTGGCAGGGATTAACCTTACTGAAAATTTAAGGTATATTCTTGTACACCCATTTGGATCATTGAAGAAAATGACACTCCAGAGTCTTCCATGTTTGAAAATCTGGATAAAGCAGCAGTATCCAGGACCAAAAAGAAAATGTATTAACATCATTGCTGGAGACTTTATAGGAAACAATGATTTTGTCAAAGATGTGATAGAACTTAACACAAAAATTAATCCTCCATTGCTCTGTCAAAGTGAAGTGGAACAAATAGCATTTGATTCTCAGCTTCCTAATCTATGAAAAGTTGAAAAGGCTTTGTCTGCATTTATTGTGCCCTGCTGTAAACATCCTGAATCCCATAAAGGTCCACTTAAATTAAACCAGTAATACTTTCAAGACTTAGTAGGAAAAGGTCTCTCAACACCATCAGGGTTTTGAGGCCTTTGGACAGAAAAGAGGGCAGGTACCTTGCTGAAGTCTCTAAAGAACTATGGCATAGGTGTAATTTTTTTGGAGATGCTTTGATTCTTGATAGATTTTGATTCTTCTTAGATTTTTTGGAGAAGCTTTGATTCAGCTGGCGATACTAAAAGTCCCAAGAACTCAGTCTTATTTTCCATAGGACTAAAGAAGGAGGAAAATATCAGTAGTTGCATTTAGTGGTAAGATTTTATCTTCCTTATAATTGTAAGGACATTCTGCACTAATTGCAACCCAAATTCTTACTTTTTTATATCAGTCTGAAATTGACTTGTCAGTTTTCATAGTTTCTGTTAAATAAACAAAAGGAACAGTTTAAAATATTTTGATATATCAGAGATGCTGCACTGACAATCCAATTTGAAATGATCTTATATATACACACCAATGTGCTGAGTATCAGTTGTGGGCTACCTCACGAACAGGGTAGCCCCAAAATTATTTGGAATTTTTAAGAGGTAATTGAATTTGCACTTAATCATGCCAGTTCTGCAGGGATAAAGATACCAAAACGAGGCCCTTACACAGTTTGTCTGTGGCAGTTAAACATTTTACTAGGTGTTGCCTAAGTATGCCTTACACTGAAAATAAACACAGAGGAAACAAATTCCTGATCTTATCTTAAACTGCCCTAGAAACACAGATTCTTGGCTTCTATCATGCTCATTTGGGGTTTCACACCTGGTCTGTTATTTAGCTATTTTAGTAGCTCTGTAATTATTTTTCCTCTCACTAAGTAGTTTTTGAATATGCCAAAACTAAGAGGTTTATGCTATTTCCCATCACATACTAATTCTGTTTTTCTAAATGAACTGTGTAATAACAGATCATCATGAAAGCAAGAAAAATGTCAAGCATCAGGACTAAAATAGGACCAATTATTGTGTAAAGTTCACTATGCAACTTCATCCATATACCTCACTTTGAGATGCACTTTATATACAAAACTACATTCAGATGTCTGCTAATGTTTGCAGAAGTTTTTCTGCCCATCTTTTGTGCCCTCTTTTTTACCCTTCTTATTCTAATAAAACTTGATCTCTCTCTGTAATATGGAGTGAAATATTTGGTTTTTCCTTTCTGTGATGGTGTTTTATTGGTTCTCAGTAGTAATTCGTAACTTAAGAAATGGATCTGTTGTGGGTTTTTTCCTATTGTTTTCCTCTGTGAAAAGGTTTGCTTTACCTTAAATGTTTTCTCCAAGAACTGACATAGTAATACGTATTGTGGATAAATTACTGTAGGCAAGAAAACTGTATGGGTAAAAGATGTTCACAGCTAACTTTATTTAATGCCTTAATTGATTTGTTTTTCTTCACTGCAATAAGACATGGCAGTTATTTTACTTACATTCACGCATTCTGCTTGAAAACAGATTTATCTTTATTATTTATATACAACCAACAATATTTTCTTCACTAACTTTCCTTTTCCAAAGACCATCTGAAACACCTTAACTATAATAAATACTATTTTCTTCTGAAAAAGGCAATAAAAAGCTTTATTTATATGATATAAGAAACTTGGTACTTTTCTGTAGATTAAGTCAGATGCCATTCCGTGTGTTTGAGGTCCTCAGCCAACAACAGGTTTAACTTAAAAAATTTAGTGCTGTCCTGGTACTTGCTGACAAAATTAAGCTGAGAGCTCTTATTGTTTCCATATAGAAGTTTTCTGAAACAGCGTCCATTTCTAAAATGCGCCAAAACCATCAAGTGTGGAAGAAAAATAAACTATTCAGCAGTGAGACTAACAGGTCATTTATTTCACATCCTCTTGAAGAGATCAGTTTCTTCTCCTGGAACAGGATGCAATTTCATGACATGAAAATCTCACTGTTGGGAAAGAGGTTTTTGTATCTGCCGAAAGCAGAGCTGCCGATTATCACCTTCACCCTGGCTGTGCCGTCTTCTGGCATGACCTCTACTTCCTGAACTGTTGCTTCTTTATAGAGCCAACTGTAAATGTGAAAGCATATTAGAATCTTAAAAGTATGACACATTGCACAAAATGTGATTCTTGGTCTAGGTCCGAAGGTTCCTATCTAGGTAACACTTTAAAAGATAAAGTGTTTCACTTCACTTCTCTAATGGGGCTATTTTTTGTCAATAGGTCGCAAAACATTGATAAGTATCTCTGTTATTCTTAAGAGAGGTAGCAGATTAAAATCAGTATGATATGATCTGAAAACTTTCAGACATGAATGATTAAGTGTTTCATATTTCTCCAAGTCCTTCACATGATTTAAAATTATTTACCTTAGCTGAGGTCCCTCTAAGTTGATATTAACTGTTAGAATCTTCTTCCCTGTTGCTGTCAGTATTTTTTTCTCTATTTCTTGTTTCAGTTCTTCTAAACCATGCCCATGCAGAGCAGAAACAGCTAAAGCACTTTCTTCAGTGGGTTTATACCTGAAAGAAAATTAATTGCTAGCACATTTGTTCATGAAGATTAGGTTGTGAAAATATTCCAAGCACGGACAATTTAACTGAGTTACTTTGTACTGACACCTTCTACAGAGGCCACTTCTTGTATGACTCAAGTGATTTCTTTTGTAATTAAAAGATAATTAATTCTTTTTCAGACCATAGTTACATATGTAAAAGACTGAGAAACATTATTAAATATATTCTGAAGTGTGGGATCTCTTTTCTACACTAAGAATGAAAAAGATCCTGGAACATAAGAAATGTTTAAGTACACTTAGCATCTCCTGCTTACCTTTCTATCAAATCCACTTTGTTATGAACTTCTACCATTGAGTCCAGTAAATGGCTAGGAAGATTGAGATTCCTCAGAACTGACAGAACAGTGGCTTTTTGGAGGATGGTTTCTGGATGAGTAACATCCCTCACATGAACTATCAGATCCTGGCAAAGATCAATATACAATACCATTTACCAGGTTGTAGAGATTGTATACCATTTTTGCATTGCTAATTAATGTAAAATACTTTCCTGTCCATTTGGTAATACACTGGCAGATTAGCACTGTAAAATTAACTACTAAACCAGTATTAAGCTACTGTTTCTTAGACCATGATGGAAGAAAATCTGCAGCAGCTTAGCCTTCCACCTCTAGTGAGTACAAATTGCCTCCCACAAACCTGAAGCAAATGCTGTCAATCAAGCTAGTTACAGAATCAGATTTCAAATAGTAACTGATTCATTTTGTTCAAAGCCAAGGCTTTGTAACAGTAAGGCTTCAAAACTGTTTCAAAAACAGAGGGAAAAAACCTCCCTGTAATTCTATTTTTACATTCAAAATATAGAATACTATCCTTCTGCTTAGCTCCCAGGATACTATTACTGATGCTTCACTAAAAAGCTTCATACAAAATTTACCAGTTTCAGGTATATATATAATGTTTGCCATAATAAAAACCAAGCAACCAAACTCAACATTTGCATTCAAATAGTTTCATCATCTTTGCTTGAGACATTGCTTTATACTTCTGAAAAATAATTAGAAGTAAATGACAAACAGGATGGTTTCAGCCAGGTTTTGAAAGCCCTGCTATTACATGGTTAAGTCTAATCTTTAGCAGCATTCTGGCATCTAGCTACCACTAAATTTCATTACCTTTCATAATACAGGGTTTTTGTTTAAATATCTGTGTGTATGTATGCAGCTTTACACTTTGTTATAGCACAGGAAAACAAACTTTAATGAGAAAATAATTGCTAAAGTACATTTATATTTATTACATGCTGCCTGCATCACATCACAATCACCCACTTGTAGTCTACAAGCAACCTTAAGTTAAAACCAGGTAATTTCAGATGCTTTAATTCATTTTTAACTCCCAGAAAAGCTAGCCTTGACTCACTTGGATGCACTGTTCAGATATTTTATCAGAAAAATCTGGTTTATCTGGTTTAAGTATCATGGCGATGCACACATATACTCCAAATAAGCCCTTTCTGAAATCCCTTCGTAGCTGCATGTTCTACGTAAGTAAAGCATCAGAAAATTAGTTTATTTTAAGATATTTACATCATTATCTCAGGAGTTTAGTCAGCCAGATACTTTGCTAAGAACAGCACGTCAATTAGCTTCCTCTGTTTTGAAGGGGTGAGGATTATCTAAAATGAAATTATTTGATTTCCCGATTTTTATAGTCGACTACTTACTGAGTAAGCCACTTCTTCTAGTGTAGCTGAAAATGACTCAACCAGATTATGTGGAAGATCAGTCAGAAACCCAATGGTGTCAACATAAATAACTGGCATATGTGAGGGCAAATAGCCAGCATGGGCTGTAATATCCAGAGTGGCAAACAGCTGATCTTTGGGTTGAAGTCCTGCTTCCCCAGTCAAGGCTTTGATCAAAGTAGTTTTTCCTAATTAAATAAAAAATTACAGTATTTTAATGGCTTGTTCCAAGTAAAATTTAATTTGCAAGGCTCAGGTGAAATGTATGATGTAACATATGTTTTTACATCTATTTGAGTTGTTTAATTGTAGCTTGTGATCAGTTATCTATATGATGTTAGGAAATCCAAAGACAGTCTTACATTTTATAACCTGGAATTGGGTTTAAGGTCACACATGTAATCACATACTGGTATCTACAGCTGTGCTGTGAAATCACAAGATAATCAAAGACTCATTTGACCTCATTTGATCTACCTACATCTCTCACCATTAAGACTCTGAAGAGCACTGCCATGACAGCATTAGGAAGCATGCACTTACACACTCCTCAGTGCTTCTGTTGCCAAATGAAATTATTTACTTGCTAAATAAAAAAAATAAAGATAAGTGCTAATAATATATACCTTATTAGGCTGAGGCCTTTATTAGGCATTTCCTCATGAACATAATAATAGAGACATTTATTTGACTCAATGAATACTTCATATATTTAGTCATTAAAGTGCTCAGTATATAGCCTAATTAAAGTATTTCAATTATGTGTATGCCAAACTGTTTTATATCTATATCTATATCTATATCTATATCTATATCTATATCTATATCTATATCTACATCTATCTTCAGTTGGTAAAGTATGGAAGTATGACATTTAAGAAAAACATACAGTATAATCCAAATATTTGAGTGCAGGATAGTTTTGTTTTTTTAAAAAAGTTGAGTAAGAAAATGAAATTGTCTTTAGATAATCCAACCTGAAAAAAGTTTCTAGTCCAATGATTTATGCCTTGAGTAAGAATTCACTTGTGTAAGCTAAAAAAACACACCAAACCAAAAAAAGAAGAAAAAACCTCTTTAGCTTTATTTAGCTTCTCCTAGGAACACATCTCAGAGTGCTACACATAATCCATGAAAAGCTACAGTGGTCCTTAAGCAGGTTTCTCAGATCAATAGCCAACTCTTAATTGTCTTCCTATGCCTCAAGTCTTCATTGTGATCTAACACTCATGTACTTTTCTGTACCCATTCTGATCAAGTAGTAGAGATTCATATAAAGGGACAATAACAGTGCAGTCTTTAGCACTGTATATAAAATCTTTCTGGCACAATAGGTGCTAGGCATTTCTCCAAAACATGTCTTGGAGACTGAAAAAACCAAGCAGCTTAATTTGCTTTCCTAACTACATCCTAACTGACAAATATTCATTACACAATTAAAAAAACTAATTAAAATACGAAGCCTATACACACACAAATGAGAATCTGGCTAGAGTTTCTAATTAAAAACTAGACAATATAAGCTCTTTTGTGTTATGATTTCAGGAGGTTTTGCTTACCACAGTTGGTATAGCCCATTACTGAGACCATTGGGAACTCGCATTTTCTGCGCTGAGTTCTAAGTAAAGCCCTTTTTCTCCTCAGTTTCTCCAAGGCGTTCCTGATTTTAAATTCCCTTTCTTTTAAGACACGATTCTGTGTTTCTAGAAATTTTTCACCTGAAAAATGCAAATGAGTAATTGGCAGAACAGCTTACAAGAGAAACTGTATAGCAAGTGATGTATTTGGAAATCAAGTGAGCTAGCACTAGGGTTAGTGAGGTTAAAAATAAGCCACTAAAACTATGTATTCTTGGCTAAAAAAGTGAATAAGTAATTATGAAACATATGCTAACCACTCTAAAATATCCATGTACACTTATGAAAAATCCCTGTGGCAAGCAAATAGTTTATCCTTCACCAGTTACTGACCAAAAAACTTGACTAGTACAGACCCAAACCTTATTATTTAACTTACTTTCCGATAGATTTTTGTACATTTGTTTAATTAGACGCAGAACACTGTTTTTTCCTCCTGACCTCCTACAAATAAAATAAGATGCAACTAAATTTGTTTAAAAGCCATGGAGAAAAAAATCCTCTAAATCATGAGATTATTTAGACTTTACCTGAGCCCATGATGTATCTTGAACCTCCTCTCTGCTGATCTCGCTGAGACACCTCGTTTTTCAGATTTGACCTGGCAGCAGAGTAACAGTTAATTGGAAGCAATTTTTTTAAATCCAGTTATACCAAAATACCTAAAAATTGTGAAGCAGTAGTGTTATTCTGATAGTACAAATAAAACCACTAAATTACTGAGTTGTAAATAAAACCTGCTAATGGCAAGAAGCCTGGAGAAAAAAAACAAAATGAATTTTTCTGGCTCAACTGTAGCTTGAAAAAGCCTACAACTCTCTTGGTAAATTGTAATTGCTATTCTGAAATTTCGAAGAGCCAACTATACCTCTAAAACATCCACATAACTCACACCAACTGCCATGTACACATTTCTGTGCCACAGAATGTATAATTATGGAAAATTGAAATACAAATTATTCTTCCTTGTTTATAGCTTTCATTATTACACTCAACAATTTTATATATGGGATATACATATCCAATTCCTACATATTCTTGCAATCCATCTTGTGTCTTAGAAAGAACCGGGACCTTTTCATGAAAAATACATTTTGTAAGATTATTGAACACATTTTGGTTTTGCCTGTCAGCACTGCAGAATGCTGTGGTAGAATAATGGCATTCTAGTAAATAATTCTGTGCTCTGATCAATCATTGAACACCCTATATATTTTTTCTTTACAGTAAATGTTGCTGGCTTTTGTTACTGTAAAGAAATAGTCACTAAACCATGTAGATATGAGTATGTGATGTGCACAGCCCAGATACCTGAGAAGTGGAATTTCAGCCAGTGCTACCTGCAGTTTTGCTTCTTTCGTCCGGGCATTGCAGCGAAAAATGTGAAGTACCACGGTGTATCTGTCAAAGACTGGCACGCCCCAGGCACCTTCTAGTTCTTTCTTTAGCCATGCAAGACAAAATAATCGAGATGTCTTCTGTCCCCCACAGTATCTCTAGATCAATTCCTACACAGCAAGTACAGTTAGTTAGCTGATGGACACTTAAACTCAGAGGAACTCAGGATTCCACTGCAATGGATGGGCAATCATTATGAGCATGCAAAGTCAAAATCTGGTTGACCAGAAAGAGAGGAGTTAAAGCAAATTTAGAGAGTAGAACTTTATGTCTAGGCCCATCAAATTCAGTGAGAATCCTTCCACTGCCCTTTATGGATTCTTGCAACAAGTCTTACAGCATATCTCAGAATCAAGAACATCAGTAGTTAAATCCTTGTAAAAAATAATTATGAAATACTGGAATGGGAATGGCTAGGGATAACATAGGAAAATAAAAAAGATTACTAAAACTTGCAAACAAATAGAGAGGAATGCAGGAAAATTATTTCAATGAAACACTTAATAAACCCAACCAACCCAAACCCCTCATCCTTGCTCTAATTCAGCAAAAGACACTTAAAATATGCAGCAGTTTCCTTATGCCACCTCTAAAATCCAGAATGCTTGTATACATGTTCTCAAATACTTTCCTGAATCAACCCTGTTTAATTTCTCTTAAGATCTATATTCGTGAAAAGAAAACAATTTTTAACAAATCTAGTACTGAAAGAACTCATACTGTAAAATAAACAGTTTTCCTAAAAACTAGGAAATTGAAGTGAAACATTTTCAACTTTCCTTTCATCAACAAATGGAAGCACTTGAATAACCATCTGTTAGAGATATTTGTCATCTCTTCATTTTATAGTCAGGGAAAGCATTCAAAACCACCAGCAAAGCATTAATGTTTGCTTGTAAAGTTTGCACACACTTTACACCCTGCATGATGCTGCACATATTAAAACCCAGAAAAGTTTTTATGTCAGTTTGTCCATGAATATTTGTAGTTCATGTACCAATTGTTTTACTGCCAGTGTTAAAATACTGAAGTATGCTGCACCCCTCAATGCTTCTTTTTAAGGGTTAGGAATGAAAGTTTAAGTATTTGAAACATTCAACTATAAGCTTGCTCTTATAGCTTTACACCTCATATTCACCTCATATTTACACCTCATATTCAAAATACAATTCAGCATCCGCAGCATAGGGAAAAATATGCTATATCTATTATAAATATAGAAACTTGAGCACATAGCTAATCCAAAATATTGACATTCTTCCTAACAGAATCTGTGTTAACACCTGTGTTAATACCATAATTTTGTAAAAAACATCTTGAGTAACGTTTTCAACATTTTAAAAAGGGCTAGTGTCAAAAGTGGGAGCAGAGTCTATAATAAATTGTAGTAAGCTGCTAGAAAATTTCATGCACATGCTGGAAACATATATCAACTGGACAAATGCAATAGGTATTAAGATTCTTTTCAATAAAACTCAGTCCTGGTGCTTCATATATTAATATTTGCAAATTCAGAATCTTAACCAACCACTTCTCCTAACATCAACAGCTTCCAAACAACAGTGATACAAAGAATATGATTTGATACTATGTTTAATTACCTTTGTTAGTGAAGATATTCTTTCCATATTCAAGAAGACAGCTGTCACATGGGGCAATTTTTTAATCTTTTCTAAAAGATGGATAATGATTGCAAAATACAGTGTTAAATGTAAATTCTCTTTTTAAAATGCCCAGACTATAAACCATTTTGCACTGAGCAGAATGCTCATAAAACATCAAATGGCACCATAGTATTTGTTCATAGAGCAGTTTTAATTGCTACTTTAGTTCTGTGCCAAGAACAGCATCAGTTTCACTTATGTCAATCACATAAAGTTACAGACTAAGTTAACTCACACATTTTCAGTGACCAGGGGTTATGTCTATTCTGCATTGCTTTTGTAACCTTAAAAATTCTTTCACGTTTGCCTGGAAACCTGCATGATGGATAAACAAAATTCTCCCTCTCTTCAGCTTTCACACCTATCCTTGAACAGTTTGTCTGCAAAAGTCTTTCATTTAGAGTGATGCAGTGCTGAAAGATCTCAGTCCTTACCTGTCAAAACCTGAAAGTTTCCTTTGCCAAAAACAAACTTCTTGTTGGGATTTTTTGTAGAAATAATTATTTTATCTAAAACAGTCCAGTTCTGAAGAGTATCTACAAGAGCAACGGCTTCGGCAATCTGTAATTCAGCTTCAGGAACATAACAATAACAGAAAAAAGAAATAAATATTACAATGTACCATCATAACCCTGCTCAGATCTCCAATAACTACAGTACTTCTTGTAACCTCTAGCACAAGGAGCAAAGTGTCTTACCTCTAATCAGAGTAATTGAACAGTTTGATGCAATTTTATCACACAAAGCTTCTTTCTGCCAGTATAAATTATTTCTGTGGTTGTTGGCTTAGGAGAATTTTTAATTGTATTGTCAGGAAAGAAATCACCAAGCTTTTTTCCTCAACAAGTGAAATGAATAACTAGCTGGAAAATCTATTATTTCAGATAAGCACAAAGCCACACCATTAACACTTTGATGTTTTGCAGCAATAATTTAGGAATTACTAATACAGCATATCCTGCTGCTAACTTCACAGTCACTTAAAGGACCTAAACTGGTTTGTGACTTGCTAAAACCAGTAGATTTGAATCCTGTATTCTGGTTCATCAATTACTTTTGAGTTTTTAATATCTACACTGCAAAGCAGTGATTTTTGAGAACTTTGTGAAATCACAAAGACTACACAAGAATATCAGATCAGCAGTTCTAGTCTTGATATGCCAAACTTTTCCTCTTCAGAACAAATTTGTAAAGTTTCCCTAGACAGCAAAACATTGTTTATATACTAAATAGATTACATTGGTCCAAAAGGTAACGTATTTTTAAAGATAATCGTGATCCACTTTTTCCTCATACTGTTCATACTTTTTGTAAAATACACAGATTTCCTATTGTATCTGTGGTGCTTCAAAAATCATTCCAAAACATTGGTTCAGATTTCAGGCCCTAAGGAGGGCCTAAATAAATGGAGAGGGACCGTTGCTATTCTACTGTATGTTTGGACAGAAAGGTGCCGTCATATTTTACCTACTTTTCAGTTGTAAAATTATGTCACTTACATCAATTCTGCAAAGGTTAAAAGCTTTATTCTGCAATGTGAGAATTTGTTAGAATTAGCAGCACCAATAAAACTAAACAGGATTTAGGCTCATCACATAATACATTGGAATAAAAGAATAAGTATATACAAAGTGTCTCTTGCCATCCAGAAGAACACTGACAGGCTCAAGAAGTGGGCCCATGGAAAACTAGTGATGATCAACAAGTGCAAGGTCCTGCACCGGGGTCAGGGCAAGCCCCCAGGATATTGGTACAGGCTGAGGGATGGACAGATCACAGCAGCTCTGCTGAGAAGGACTCAGGGGCGTTGGTGGATGAGAAACTGGACATGGCCCAGCGCTCTGTGCTCACAGCCCTGAGTGCCAAACATGTCCTGGGCTGCATCCAAAGCAAAGCAGAGCAAGGGAGGGGATTCTGCCCCTCTGCTCTGCACTGGTGACCCCACCTGCAGTGCTGCATCCAGCTCTGGGGTCCCAGCACAAGGTAGTCATGGACCTGTTGGAGCAGTCCAGAGGAGTGCCACAGAGATGATCAGACGGGTGGAACCTCTCCTATGAGAAAAGTCTGGGAGAGTTGGTGCTGTCCAGCTTGGAGAAGACTCCTGGGAAGACTTTTTACAGCCTTTTAGTACGTAAAAGGGGTTTATAAGAAAGATGGGGACAGACTTTTTAGCAGGACCTGTTGCAATAAAATGGGGCAGTGGTTTTAAACCAAGAGATTCAATTTAGATTTGATATAAAGAAGTTTTCTACAATAAGAGTGGTGAAACACTGGAATAGATTGCCCAGAGAGGTGGAGGTCCTGTAAATATTCCCTGTGAACATTCAGGCCAGATAAGACAAGGCTCTGAACAAGCTCCAGTGGAAGATGTCCTGTATCATTACAGGGGTCAAACTAGATGACCTTCAGAGGTTTCCTCCAACCCAAACCATTCTATGATTCTATACATAAAAAGCCAACTTACAAGATGCTTTAATCCTTTACATTGCAGCCTTCTAATTAGAGAAGTGTTCAAAGAGAAGCATCAAGTTCATAATGTATCTTGTGTGTGATTAATGCTTATACATTAGCTAATTATGATTTCTGAGAGAAACCTAATAGTAGTCCTAAAAAAAAGTCCTTACAGAGGAATTATTGGTGCATCACTAGGTAACTGCATAAAAGCACTTAAGTCCCCGAGAGGATTTATACAGGACTTCATCTTCAGAGCACTCTCTTCTCTGGACAGGAGAGTATTGCTGCTCTCCAGCCAACTTCTGGGCAGCCCTAAGGCCAAAGGACTCCAGCCCACCTGGGCAGGCAGCAGGGCTGAGGGCCATTAACATTGTGCTAATAAGGAGGACACCAAACTGCTTCCCTGACCAACCTGACCAAAATAGAGTCAGCGTGGTTTGCAAGTCAAAGCACAGGCCTGCCAGCACCCACTAACAGCTCCTTGTCTTTTAAAAAGTTGTCAAAGAAGGAGAGAACGACCGAGACCTTCCATCCCAGCTTGTCCTTTGCAAGCCGCACGTCGCGGTTTCACCGCTGTGACACGGGGCCACTTCACGCTACCGGCACAGAATCAATTGGGCTGGAAAAGACCTCTGAGATCATGGAGTCCAACCTGTGACCAGACACCAGCATGTCAACAGCTCACGGCTCTCAGTGCTACCGCCAGTCTTTTCTTACACACGTCCAGGCACAGAGACTCCACCGCCTCCCAGGGCAGCCCATCCGACCCCCCTGATGCACAGCTCCCTGCGAGCCCGCCCGCCCCCGCAGCCCCGCACCCGTGGTGAGCGGCGACTTCTGCGGGCCCCACTTCACCGCGGGGTGCACGACGGCAACGCGCTGGGCGCCGGGCCCCGGGGCCAGCGGAGACGGAGCCAGCAGCTCCTCCAGGGCGGCCTCATCATCCTCCTCTTCTTCTTCTTCTTCATCCCCGCCGGCGCCCGCCGCCCCGTTCCAGGGCGCTCCGCCGCCCGTGCCCGGCGGGCGCAGGGGGGCCCGGAGCGGGGCGGCGGCGCTGAGCGGGCGGGCGGGCAGCGGGTGGCACCGGGGCGCGCCCAGAGCCGCCGCCGCCGCCCGCCGACAGCGCAGCAGCAGCGACCACGAGAGGCGGCCGGGCCCCATAGGCACCACCGGGCCCGGAGCGGCGGGCAGGGACCGTCAGCGGCCGCGTCTTTCCGGCCGCTGCGGAAGCGCCGCCGCCGCCCATGTGACAGCGCTGCCCGCCCCTGCCGGGCCCAGCGGCCGCCGTGATTGACGCCGGGCCCGGGCCGGCCGCGCTGGGCAGCGCCAGGGAGGGACTGCACGGTTGTCGGTAGGTTTCATTTCTTTCTGTTTCATCCTCTTCTGCGGCCGGGCGGGGTATGGAGGAGTGGCTGTTTCTGGCCTGGTTTGCATGGAATTAAGTCTCTTTGTGTGCCTTTCTTGACAGTTTTCGGCCGCTGTTCCGCCCGCAAAAGCCGAAGGGTTGTTATGTTTTTAACACTGTCGATTTCGGTGAAGTTTCCTCAGAAGGCCGTGACAGCTGGCTTGTGCTGCTGAAATAATGTGGCGGAAATGATAGCCGAGCCCAACGCAGCCAGTACCCTTCCCAGCCAAAAGTAAGACCTGGCGCAGGTTGTCTGTAAAATCTGTGGGTAAATTCGGGTGCTGTCCCTCGGGTTCGTGCCGTGCAGATACCGCGGCAATCTGTGGTGTGTCACCTTGGGGGAAAGGGGAAAAAAGGGGTTTGCTCTGCATTGTGCTTTATTGCTAATATCTTCATTTTATTTCCTTTCGTGTACTATTTAGCACCTCCTTAATGTAGTGTTTAATGCTGTTTGACAGGGACCTTGGCTTTGCAAGCTTTTCTGTGCCTTATTCACCGCAGTGCCTATGTGTACCCTATCTTACCAAAAAAAAAAAAAAGGGCAGATTCATTGTCAGTGCGTGTGTTCCTTTCATTGGAGAATTTGGGGATGCTGAGGGGGAAGAGTGCTAAGTAATCTGCAAGCTCCCTGTAGGCATCGATGGGGGCATTGCTTCTGTATATTTTGTATTGTTTTTATCAGGGAGCCATCATGTCTTCTTCCATTTATAATGTATTTCTAAGTCGTTTGTTGAGATGAGATAAAGTATTCATATAATTGTTTATGCAATGGCAACTAGAAGTTCCACTAGAATAAATATAAATAAATAAAAGGTAAAGTTACAACATTTGGATATTTCTTGTTTGGTTTCAAAGAGTGAAACTTCTTAGATGTTCACTGTTGTGTGCTTTGAACTCATTGCAGCCTGGTCTTTTCTGATCCTGTCGTGTTCTGGGCCTGTTTGCTCCATGTGTTTTGCTTCATTACGCTCTAATGGAAGCTGAGAGTTGTAGCCCATGATGACATGTATAGCTTCCCATGTGTCCATTACAGTATGTTTCATCTGAAACCAGCCTTTTACCTTCAGAGGTGTTAGGCAGGTACACGGCAGTTGCTTATTAGAGCTTCTTATATTGGTTCTAGTAGATGAAACAGTTGTTTTGAAATTTAGAATTTAAAAAGTTTACAGGTAGGATTCTTTCAGTAGCACAGATTAATCGTTCCTTTTACACACAAAATGAATATATTTCCTCTTTGGTAAAGAGGTAGTTTTCTTTTCAAGTGTGAGTCACCAGATCTATCCTAAATGTTTAATAAGATAAGAAAACTGAATTCAGACGTTATCACAGTAGTATTGTGTCTGAGGATTAGATGTGGGACTTGGCTTCCTTCATACTTCAAGTGTTTTATAAGTAATACTTCAAGTGTTAGTGAAAGGACAACATTGTGGCAGGAACACAAGGTAAAAATGAGTCTCTGAGCCATACATAACAGGGTATAGAGGTGGAAATAGAAATGGCCTTCTGCTTTTGCTTTCTTACTGGTTCCCGATGGAAACAACTAAACAACTGAGAGCTGTTTCTTCCAGTGCATGAAGCAGTGAATGTATGCAAAGTGCTCAACATGGTGTAAAATAACAAAGGGAGAAAAAAAAAAAAAAAGGTACTTCAAAATTTGTCAAACCTACCATTGCATTCCTATAGTTGAGATGTTAAATAGAGACACGTATAGGGATTGCTGCAGAAGTGACCCCTGTGTCTTCCCCCAGCTAGGTACAGTAATACCTATGTTTTGCTTAAGAGGATAAGAGGATATCTTAATTCTTTTAACAGTTTCTTCAACAGAAATGTAGTTGTGCAAATGAAAGTTCCATTTAAATATCCCATTTAATTGCTCAGTGGTTACATGGGCTTCAGTTTCTAGGTGCTGGTCTAGTTTCTGCAAATGTTTGTACCTGCCTTATGAATAGCCTAACTGGAAACACCAGTATTAAAGGCTACCAAAAAAAAAAAAGAAAAAAAAGAGAGAGAAGGGAGAAACATGAAAATTAGTAGTACCTGAGTTTAAAAACAACCTCTACTTTTATGTAAGTTGTCTGTTGTTTCCCAGTGCTTCCCGAGGCATAGCTATGTGCTGCAATGCACTGGTAACCAAAACAGTTCAGAAACTAAATGGCTTTTTAATATTAGTATTTAGTGCTTAGTTATATTTGCTGAGTGCTTAAGATAGATGTTTAGTTGCTTGTGTAACAGTTACTGTAACAGGTTTCACCCCAGATATGTTTTATTTGGTGTTTATTTGGCCCAGCATGAAGGAGCTGTAGGTCTGTGGTCTTCCCACTCTTGGAGGTTTTGCTGAGCTTTGGTAACATGCTGCTCCATATGCCAGGCGTTTCCTTACTTTGCTTCTTTTGCTACAAGTACATTTTGTGTGGCATAAGAAAAGAAACAAGTAGCACAAGGCCAATAGATACTGTCCAGAGAGCTGTCCTTTAGAATGTTCTTAGGAAAGAGAGGCGTGAATTAAACCTTCAAAGTATGTTCTACACAGAGATAGTAAAAGCAGTACGTGATCAGACAAGTCCTTGACAGAACTGTCCTGTGGCAGTTCTGATTTTTGAATTATTTAAATGTTTTAAACCAACTTGGACTCAAATATAGTTGCTATAATCAAATGCAGTGCATTCATTTTCTTTCTGGGATAGAGTAAGTTGCTGAATACTTGTAAACACTTGTAAACACTTCAGAAAAGGTTTTGAATGTGTGTTGAGTGTTATGTTGAGGTACAATGCAGAAACTGGTAACCCATGTTACTGCAGTGTTGGCTGGCACCCGAGTTGCAGCTCCTGTGAAACAGTGCAAGTAAAAACCTGTTAGTCCAGCCCCACAGTGATGCATTCTGCTTTGAAATCAAAAGTGGAAGGATTAAATCACATAGGAGAAACAGCTCCTTGCCAAACATGTTTGGATTCTTTTTGGTTTTGTGGTCTGTAGAAGGATCTGAGAAGAGCAAACTGGCATCAGAGAAGCAATGCATATTGCTGTTCCTTGCTGTTTGTTCTTTTCAGCTGGGAACTCTCCAGTAGTGCTTGGGCTACTTAATCTCTGTGGCTTGCAATTTTAAATCAAAGAAGACAATTGAAAAATTTTGTGAATGATTTCTTATAGAATACTGACTGAGCTGGGAGCTATAGTTTATCCCACTCTTTACATGCAGAAGTCCACACAGTTGGTATTAGGATTGGTTCATCCAGAATTATTTTCTTTCCTTCCATCTATCAAACACTTTGGCATGTTTTGAACTTTTCTATAGCGAGTAATTAACAGAATTTGACTTTCATTTCTCTGTAAAGAAGGTAAGCATATGCATAATTGTATTTAGAAATTTTATATATTTTTCTGCAATTTTATATTTCTGTAGAATTTTTATTGGAGTCTTTGGAAGCCTTATTCTACATCATTTCTTGAAGTGTCTCAGTAGATCAAAAAGTAAACAGAGATATATTTAAATAAAATCTGTCTGCTCTTACCAACAAAATAATGTTGTGACCTTGGTCCTGCAGTTGATGTTATTCAGTCTCAGAATTTGCTTTGCAAAACAATTGTGGGAAGAAGAATGATAAAAATGCTTATCTGGCATTGATAAATGTAGGTGGATTTGAGCTGGCTCTGCATCCATAGAACATGGATGCAGAGCCAGCTCAATTCTCCATCTGTGTTAGCCAACACTGGATACTGGAGAGTTGATGGTATCTGATAGTGTAACACACTGTTTTTTTTGTTTGTAAAGTGGTCACTTGTGTTAGTACACGCTCTTGTTGCAGCAGTATCAAGAAAATAGAAGTAATTGTACACTCTCATATTTACTTTCTTTCTGTGCCTTCCTGTAGTACAAGTCAACTGGCTTCATGTCCTGGCCACTGTAGTTTAAAGGAGGCCATTGCAGCCAGCTTCCTGTGCTGGACCTGCTGCACAAGTGGGATCCAGCTCATCTACTCAAACATGACCCTTGGCAAAGCACATTGTTAGCGTTGGGAATGATGACAAATGACATGGTTTCATTGCAGATAAATGTATGGCTTCAGATCTCCCAGAAGGTGCATCTTTCTTTATACAATTGTTCCTCCATGATATTAGCAATGACTTGAAAATGAAGTTTTTTATGTGTCTTTTTTCTTTAGCATGTTTAATAAACAAAGTAAACCAATTTCTTCTTCTCATTTTAAAATGTCAACACATCAAATGTTGCTGCCTTGTTTAGCTTAGGGCACCCACAGAGTGAATGCCTACTTGTGTTACTGGTTCATGGTGCAAAGCTCTTAAGTCAACAAAGGCTGCATTAAGTCAATGTCAGCTTTCTGTTTCATTTACTTACTTTATACTTCCTTGATACCTTTGATAGCTTTGCTGGTTTTCTAATTATCTGCATATCTTACAGGAAAGCCAATACTCTGAAAAAGGCCCCAAATTTCTGTTGTACTTTTAAAGTTAGCTGTTTGGTTTTAGTGAAAAAATGTCACCAGTTCCAAACAACAAATTAAAAATCCTGAAATGCATGTATTTGCTTTTCTTCTGGCTTTGTCCTGAAGTGTGTAGTTCTGAGTGCTTGCTGCTAACTCCTTCAATCTTTTTTTTAATTGCACCTTAGAGAGAATGCTGTCCATGATGAGACTGTGCCTGAGTCTCCTGCTCAGAATGGCACCTGTGTGAGAAATGGCAACCTGAAAACACCAGTAAGTTAATTTTAAAACTTTTAAAAGTTTTAATTCTTTTAAATTGTGGAGTTTATTTTGTGTCTCGTTCAGTTGTTACAAAATTGAGTACTGCATGCAGCAATCACAATGCATCTAAAAGCTGGTCACTGGATACAGCTTGACCCTAAAATTCCATTGGCAGCAAAGCCTCAATGCTGGCTTTTGGGTGGTCAGTTCATTTCACCATTGCTCTTCCTTTCTGTGCTTTGTGTGCTGCCAATGTTAATTTGCAGGTAGTCAGTTTAACCTGTGAGGGAAAAGATGTAGAAGAGCTTCTGTGCTTGCTTTCTGTTATTCAGAAATTACAGCTGCCACTGAAAACTGCCTTCTGGGTAGTGTGCAACTGTACAAAAACTTCTTTCCCGTTACATCTTCCTATGTTTATGACTCATTGTTGAGAGTAAAATTCAAACTGGTAAATCCTTACTTTCATTCCTTTTAGTATGGTCGTATTTGGTAAGGAATTGTTGGGGTCTGTGGGGCATAAAACTGAGCAGCCTGGAGAAATGTTTACAGTAAGAGTGAAATAAACTCGTGTCTGTGAATGCCTGTTGTGCGTTGTGTTTTCTCACACACTGTGTTTGACTCGTTTCAGAGAGAGAAGCGGAAGGTCCGAGAGCAGTGTGAAAACATCAGGAGGAATTCTCCTGCTAGCAGAAGAGTGAGCCAGCTGCAGAATGGAGAAGTGGTTGAGGCAGTTACCTTGTTTGAAGTGGTTAGCATGGGGAAGCAGGCCATGCAGGTATTCCCAGCACTGAGTTCTGAAAGCATTTGGTGGAGGGAAGATGAATAAACAGTGGTCATTTCCATTATTTGTACTGTGGAACATTTAAATTTTGGTTTAGCTGGGGAAGAAACATGTTTGATTGGAAAACTGCTGTGAGTGTGGCTCTTAGAAAGAATATATTGCAGCTTCAAGAAATTAGTGAAGAGGTAGCTGTCAGATATTTAAAAAGAGGAAGGAAATTGTACCTAAACCAGTCTACAATGCCTTAATATACAAAAAGATAATTATTTTAAAAAATGTGGAAAAGATTCATCAATAGCAAATTTTAGTTGTCCAGAATTCTGAAAAATCAGGTTTTTCTTTTTTTTTCTTTTCTTTCTTTTTTTTCATTTTTCTTTTTTCCCCCTTTTTCCCCTTTTTTCCTTTTCCCCCCTGTGCTTGCCTTGAACTGTTAATCATTTACTTTCATTCCAATGCAGTTTGCCAGCAGCTTGCATAATAGCCAGGTTCCCTATTCATCTATATAGTTAGCAATTTTCTTCAATGTCAGGAAGCCCACCTCCCCATATTCTGTGAGCACATGTAAATATTATCTTTGTATATGTATATGAAAATCTGGAGACCCAAATATTTTTATGTACAGTTATAGATATGTCTCTGGTGTGTACTGTTTGTAAGCAAAGAGAGTGTGTGTGTGTATGCACATGCATGAAAAGTACATTTATATTTTGGATGTGAAATCTTCGTGCTACAGCTGAGGTAACTTCAGTAGAGCTTCCTGAAGAGCTTGGCTTCTGCTGTGCCAATCATCATGGGAAGGTCTTGGAAAGGCAGCAGGGCTTGAGTTCTGTTGCTGCTGGAATTTGTTAGACCTGTGTGGAGCTCCTGGTGGGTTGAAGCCTGGATGGGTTGTCCCAGGAGACCCATGTCACTTACAGGCTATAGGCTGTACTGCCCTAGAAATGACATCTGGAGTAGTTTTTTTGGCTTATGTTAGTATGTGAACTGTTTCAAGCCTTCTGCACAAATCATAGTCCTAGAGAAAAAGAGAACTTCCAGGGTAAATTGCTGATAGGATTTAATACTAGTTATTAGATGGTGCAGAGGCTAAATGTGTGTTTGGATTTTTTGTTGTTTGTGTTTATTTCTTTGTTTTTAAATTAAATTGTTACCTCAGTGCAATCAAGAACTCAGGAGGACAACTTTTTTATTTTTCTTTATATTACATTTATTAAAACTGTGGTAATTTTCCCTGTTAACAGGAAGCAAAGCATCTGTGAAAAACTACATTGTCTAAAGCAGTTTAAGACTTGAAAGAGTCTTTTAGAACTACTAGAAATGGAAGAGAATTTCTTGGAGTTTATTCTTGGTTTTGTAATTTAATGGAGATGGAGCAGTGTTAGTTTTGTCTTTATTGTGGGTATCTTCAGTGGAGTGCAGCAAACTGTCTTCATCTCCTGACTAATGAGCTTCTTTAATTTGTTCTAGTCTGTAGTAGTTGACTGGGTTGAAGCTTATAAACAAGACAGAAATGTGGCACTTCTGGATCTCATCAACTTCTTCATTCAGTGCTCAGGCTGTCAAGGTAATTTACCTTCTTCACAGCCCCTTCCACTGCCTGTGTGTGAGAGGAGTCTGAAGTGTGCTTTTTGAAATGGAATTTTTCTCTGCAGTAAATCATGAACTTATGATCTGTACTGTTCATTAAGATGAACTCCAGATGGGCAGGCAAAATAGGAAAGAATGCTGCTGGTTAAATTCTTTGTGCTAGCAGCATTCCAGCTCTGAGAGTTGTATTTGAACAAGGTTTGCAGGGTCAGGTTTCTGAAGTGGCATGTCACATTGCTTTGGAGAATCCTCACATAGGGACAGTGCTTTTGATGACTATTCTAATTAAAATCCAATGTTTCAGTTGGCATTTGTTTTGTATTTCTTAGTATCTTTTGTTTTGCTAGTATCCTTGCTTGAAAATAACCAGCTAGCAAATTCAGCTGCCTGCTTTGGTGGCTAGAAAAGCAATCTCTTGCCTCATTGCAGTTGCTTTTACTAGAGAGTTTTGAATCTGTCTGTTTCATAACAAATATTGAAGCACTGCCTTCTGGGGACAGTCTGCTAGTGAAATGCTTCAGGATGGCAAGTAAGAGATTTAAGAAGACTGTCCTATTAGTTTGAAACTTCTGAGTGTATTTAAGCAGCTAGAAACATACTTTTTACATATCTCTTTTTTTTTCCCCTCTAGGTCTTTGACTAATATGCCTTCTCTTATGAGAAATACTTTGGGGTTTTTGACTAGTTTTGACCTGTGGGCAAAATTTTAGTCAATCCTTGAAGTAAATGAATGAACAGAGAAAACAGCCTTTCCAGACAGCACAGAGCAGACTTCTCTAATGGGAATTTCAGTTTTGGTTCATCAATACTTTTTCCTATAAATTAATTTATGTATCCTTTTCTGTATATGTTGCCTGAACCAGTGTACATACATAAAAGAGAATTCCCCTGTCTTCAGTGTTTCTAAATTTAATGAAGTTCTTGCTGTGGTTTGGACTTGATTAATGTTATGGAGTTGTCAGTAATTCTTTTTAAAACACTACTTTTTTTTAGGCATGGTAACAGCAGAGATGTTTCAAAGTTTGTACAAGAAAGATGTCATGCAAAAAATGACAGAGACCTTTGATAAGGTAGGTGCTACTTTATTTTGCATGTCTTTTTAATATAAACAATAAGTCTCTACCTTAATAGCCAACCTGGATGGAATTCCTGTTGCTTATCAGGAGCTCTGTACCACTGCATTAATTTAGTAAAATAAATCTGTTTTTTTGCAAGAGAAATTTGTTGTCGTAATGACCCATTTTAGCAGCAGCAGCAGCAGATTTTTTTTTAAGTTAAGTTTTATTTTGAGAGTTTTACTAGGGTTGTCTGACTGCAGCCTTCCTGAGTCTTTCTCTTAGGAGTTCTTTTGATAATGACTTTAGAGATGTAGATATAACCCAGCACTGCAGCAGCTAAATGGCTCCTTTGGTATTTGGTTGATAGGTCCTTTAAAAAATACTAATATGGATTACTGATGAATTAATTCAAAGATATTTTTAGCTGATATTTTATTTGAAAATGTTCTTTCTTCTTTACTGACAATTATGATTTTTAATAACTGTATTGCATCATATGAAAGAAGAAAAATGTGTTTCAGATTTTTAGATAATTGTGAAAACAGTAGTGAGTATTTAATTTCTTGGGGATTGTTAAGAAAGGTACGTAGCTTTACAATGCTGTTTCACTGCTTGACTGCTCCTTGACTAATTATGGCAACATTAAATTTTCTGCAGTGCTTTCACAGTTGCTTCCATGCTTTTTTCCCTTATATTTGTCACTTCTGAATTGATTTGTCAAGCAGCAGCCATCAGCCTTGTTTTAATTGAGCATCTCTCAAAGACCAGCTGCTATAGAAATTCCCACAGAGAATGAATTTGCCAACATGGTTTTCTTCATTTTTAGAAGTGTAGTAGCACTTGGGCTAATTTTTTGACAGAAATGAACCTCTGTGTGTCTGGCCATATGAATTAGTAGTCTGGCACTTCTTTGCCAACTAAATTAGCCCTGAATAACACTCATGACAGTGCAGGCACTCTGGCAGATACAAAGATGTGATTACTTTTACCATCAGCCTGGAAATATTACAGCTCTGTAACCTTTTCACCTGTCCTCATGGGCAAAAAGGCAGGTTCTGCAGTTGTCTTAGAAGTTGTATTCTCTATGCTCTGTAAAGAAAGTGAGTTCTCTCTTATCTTTTCCATAAATAAGATGGAATTGTAAGTTAGTGGTTTAAGTTAGTCGAGGAGGAGTGCTGTGTGGGACTACAGGGATTTCAAAAACATTTTTTAAAAACGAATTACAGTAATAGTGAAAGTACTAATGAGAGTGGAGAATATTGCCAGATATTTGCTTAACATCATCTTGCCTTTGAATTTTTATTCTTTGTTTCTAGCATTCAGAGGGTTTATTCTTGATGATTTCAATGGTTCAACCATGGCATTGCTGTTAATTAAGTGCAGCACTATATCCTTGCACCAGTACTTCCTCTTAGAATTGTTACTAATGTTAGTGGGAAATGTTAATAGAGTTCAGTATGGCAAGAAAAGAATTCCTAACATCCTCATGGTCATGGTGGTGAAGTATGAGTTAGTTAAGTGGTCAGTGAGGTGGACTGAAAACTGGTGGAACAACCAGGCCTGTGGGGAAATGATCAGTGGCAAAAGGTCCATTTGGAGGCTAGTCACTAGTGCTGAACCCCAGCTTGATATTGTAGCCAATGCTGTTTTACATATTTAATAATGACCTGGACACTGAGGCAGAGTTTACTCTTAGCAAATTTTCAGATGATGCAAAATGGGGAGGATTAGCTGCCAAATCAGGTGGTTGTTCTGCTGTTCAGAGGGACTCTCAACAGACTGGAGAGTTTGGCAGGGGGGAACCTCATGAAGTTCTACAACAGGAAGCCCTAGGAACCTGGGAATGAATAACCCTGTGCACCACTACACATTGGGGGCTGGTAGACTGGAAAGCAGCTCTTGGTGTGGGTGACAAAATTGACACGAGCCAGCAACTCACCCTTGCTGCAAAGTTGACCAACAACCTCCTGGCCTACCTTAGGCAGAGCATTGTCAGGAGGTCATGGGGGATGATTTTTCCTCTCTGCTCATACTACTGAGACTCATCTGGAGTGCTGAGTCAAGATTTGGACATTGCAGAACAAGAGAGAGATGGGTTTACTGGAGTGAGGCCAGTGAAGGGCCACAAAGATGATTTATGATCTTTGATATGGGGAGAGGCTGAGGGAGTTGAGCCTGTTCAGTCTGGAAAGAGGCTGGCTCAAAGGAATCTGGCCCATAAAATACCTGATGTGACAGAAGGACAAGGAGGAAGCACAGCTCCACTCAGTGGTGTGCAGTGAGATGGTGAGCGCAAAGGCGAGCCAAGACGGGCAGTGGGTGCAAACTAAAATGGACAGAATTTTACCTGAACACAAGAAAACTTCTACTGAGAGAATGATCAAGCAGGTTGCCCAGAGAGGTTGTGCAGTCTCTGCAGATATTATTTGACTACTGATGGCATCACCTGATGCTGAGGGAAAAGGTATTTACTTTGAGGGATCCTTGACAGAATGATGATGGCACCAATTGTAGTTAAAAATTAAAGCTTTATTTCTTAACAGTATGTTATTATTAGTATAGAGCAGAATTTATGATTAAAATGGCACAGGATTTCTATAAGCAGAATCAGTATAATAGCATAATATAGAATGTATAATGTAGCTCAGGTCTCACTGTCCAGCAGGAGTTGTGGTCAGAGTTCACCAGTTAGACCTTGCAGTACCTTGATTTTGTTGACAGTGCTCTGGGTGCTTTGATGCTTCCCTGTTCTCTGACTGAGTCATTGCCACCACAGGCTTGGTAAGGAAGGGAGTGATTGGTCTGGTCCCCAGGAACAGTGAGACTGTGAGGGAGGGAAGTTAATCTGTTTGATTTGTCTGCTTGGTTCACAGGAACTTCAGGGCCTGGTAATGAGGGAAAGGGAATGAATATGTGACCTGCTTGGTCACAGAGAAGGGCTGCTTGCCTCTTAAAATTGCATTAGTTTATGCTAACCACATTTCCAGCGGTTGAGAGCAGAAGTGCTGGTTGCACACAGCACTGGACCACCTATGCTGACTGACCTTGCTTGAGCAGGTAGGGTTGGATTAGAAGATCTCAGAGAGTCCTTCTCAATTTCAGTCTTTCTGTAATTCTGCGAAAACTCGTACTGGTGTTGGAAGCAGAGAATGGCTTTAATATGGTCATTGAGTAATTTTTTTTGTCTTTGTGAGCCATGGTATTCCTCAGTGATGAGACAGTCTTGTCTTTACACTGTTTTTTGTTTTTCTTCTATTTTAAGGTAATCTGTTTTTTCTGCTTTTGTTCCTGTTTATGACATTTACTTCTTGCAGTTCTTTGTTCTTATGTAGTTTTTCTTTCCCATTTTGTTGCTCAGACATTTAGGAAGGAAAGCGTTAACTTTGGTGCTTAACTCTACAGCTATATGGGGATAGAAATACTTGTGCTTCACTGAACCTGATAAAGAACTCTAGATTTAATGCCTTTTGTTTTGGAATAATTGCAGAGTTGAGAAAACATCTTTGAATCAAGTCACGCTGGTAATGAAAACATTTCTCTCCAATTTGAAAACCTCAGAATGTTTTTTTAGGGTTTAGATATTTTACATCTAGGTACCAAACATTGAAAAGGTACCTAGATTGAAAAGGGTTATGTACTTAGACTTGCTGAGGAGCCTTATCTTAGAATTAATAATGAAGGTTATATTTTGTATATGTTTGCTTATAAATTTTTGGAAATAAGTTGTCTTATATTAGTAACAAGGCAACTCAAACTTTAGATAAAAGTGTATCTGTCTTCTGTCAGTGGTTATTAAATAAAAAAGCCAACAAAACCCAGATGAGAAGGATTTAGGTTTTTTGTAGTATTTGGCTTGTGTGGGCCACCTGTAGCACACATTGGCTGAAGTTCTAATGGCCTTTGAAATACGTTGCATGTTTTGTAATGCTTTTGTCTATGAATTATCTGTGCCATTTCATTAACAAGCTTTCAAAATTTTGTCTCCTGCATTACAGGAAACTGGGTTGCAGTATAAGAAATTCATCGCTTATCCTTGGATCCTGACAGTTACTTGGCCAATGGACATGGTAGGGCTGTTGTTGTTTCCCACAACTATAGTATAGCTTTTTCTGTGGGGAATTTATCTTAACTCCTTGTTGGCACTTCATTTTGACTTTCTTCTCTTTTTGTAAACTCTGTATGAAAGAAGGAAACATTTCCTGGTTGAGTCAAAGCAGGAGCTCACATCACTCTGTTGAGTGATTTGAATAGTTCTCTGGGAGAACCTGTGTTAAGGGCCTAATCTGACTTGATTTCTGGAAGCAGAGTTATTTCTCTAGTGGTTATGAAAGGAACCTAAGGGAATCCCAAGTTAATTTAGGTGGTGCCTTAATTTAGGTGGTGTGCCCTTCATGTTGTGTGTATGGTTACAGCATGCATGTTACCATTAAAGAGTATCCCAGTGTGAAAAACATGGGCAGTAGAAATGCTCTTAAAAAGTCAGAAGTCTTTGTGTATTTTGTGCTGATTTTCAGACTGAGGAGTAAGCTATGGTGATAAAGTAGGTATTTCATGAAGTTGTAGGTCTTTCTACTGTCCATGTCATGATCAAGGAGCATTAGATGAGGCTTGCTGGAAACTTACCTTTCTGTTTTGGCACTTGCTGCTACTGTTAGGCTCTGAACTGACTCTTAGAGCCTGGTCAGGAGAATATTCCAAATTCCTGATGTGCTTTGGGTTGCAGCCAGCCCTGTGATCATTCTGTATTTACACTTCTCATTAAAGAAAGCAGCAGTCCCTATGCATTGGAAACTTAGTTACAAGAGAAGAGCATGAAGTGTACTGTAGAAGCACGGGAGGTTATGCTGAGTGTGATGCTGTGTTAGAATGGGGCTGAGAAGGTGATTGCCCACTGGTGAAGGACCAGCTGAGCAGTGGCCAGCCTTCAGGAAGAGGTTTTCCACTGTGAGTGAAGTTTTGGAGTTCCTTGACCCCACTCACACCTGGAAGCTATGAAGATGCAAATTCATATTCTGAGCCATTCCTGGGATCTCTGAGGTGTACATGAAATGTTCACACTGTCTGAGGCTGCCATTTACAAAGTTTGTCTAGTGTGCTTTCCACTACTTTGTGTGAGAAGTCATTTCACTTTCCCTCTGCTTTCCTCCTGGCGGTATCAACCATACTGTGGACACTTATGTTTATATTGTAACTTGCTTTTTGCATAGTGTCAAAGGTATTGTGCATTTACTGTTTCTGTGGGGGTTTTTGGAGACCCAGGTGCAGATGGTATAGGTGAATGACTGAGTGGCATTGAGCTTTACCCTGATAAAGTGCTCAAGCTGGCAGTGCTGCTGAGGTGAACAGTCCTGCCCTGCTCATGCCGGGGTTGTTTGTCTCCACTTTTCACTTACTTAATTTTCTGCCTAGATTTTACCATACTTTTGCAGGAAGAGGAAGGATGGGGAAGTGGGGAAGCACTGCTACCTATGAGAAAGTAGAATAAGCCAGGAGTGCTCATGGTTTATGCCAGTGAAAGTTACTTACTCTGCTCTGCCTTCACACACTTTCTCCCTCCTGTCTGTTCACAGTTACCTTGCTTACATTGCTTTCAAAAGTGAGTTGTTATGACAGTGTAGTGCAAATAAAGCTATTTTCTCTCTCTGCTTGCTTGTATCCTAGTTGCTTGTCCCTACTTTGGAATACTAGCCATGAAAAAAGTTATGGGGGATGAAGTGAAACTGTCTGCCAGCAGAACTCTCTCTGATGTTCAGTGGGAGATATGGGAATGCACAAGCAGAACTAATTAGTGTGTTTTCTCTCAACTTGTCTCTCTTGTGCAGGACAATGAAGACTACCCGCTGATCAGAACAGGGCCCTATTGGAAGAAGTTCAAGGCCAATTTCTGTGAATTCATTGCAGTGCTTGTCCAGCAGTGCCAGTGCAGCATCCTGTATGATAACTACTTGATGGACACCATCATCTCGCTGCTTACAGGGTTAGCAGATTCCATGGTCAGAGCATTCAGGCACACAAGCACTTTGGCAGGTAAAATCACTTGCAGAGTTGCTCTAGAGGTGCTGAGTTCTATTGACTTGTGTACTAACAAAACTGCTCTAAATTGAAAAGCTGTTTACTGGAGCAGTTCTCTTATGCACTGAGAGTACCTTCCTCCTAGTATATGTTATATGAATGTCTGTAATATAAACTGTTTGTTCCCCTGTGTATCTGAATTGAATTTGAATGCTTTAAATGTGATGGATCTAACATAATTTTTCTTTATAAAGAAATCTTTAATGCCTGACATGACTGACTTCAGAATTTGCTGTTCTGAGCATTATATTTTTCAGTAACTGATTTTTCACAGTTTTTTGTTGTTTTTCTCCCTCCACTAACTAATGTGATGGGGTTTCAGTAGATGCTTCACTTTAAAAAGCTTCCGTTTGAGAACTGCTATTCTTGTGGTCTCTGTGCAAGAAAAGAACGTTGCTAATTACACATTTTTGTTTCATGCAGTGTGATGGTACTAAAGCTACTACTTTTTTCCCTTAAAGCCAGTAAATACCCTCTTTGCCATGCAAAGAGCACTTAAAGTATAATTTATTCTAAAGTACGCTGTTTGCTTTGAGGGCTCAAAAACCTGACTTGAAATCTGTTCAAACCATCCAGCAATCCTTAAAGGAACGTGAATTTTTATCCATTCCAGTAGTATATTAAGATTCCCAGCAATTTCTGAGGCAGCCTCACTGTTTTTACATTTTTTTTCTTTTTGATTACCAACAATCAGCTGTTCCACAATTCTAGATTCTTTTGTAGAAAAGTCAAAGTTACATAAACTTACAAGAGAGTTGCCCAGTAAATTACTTCTCTGACCAGAACTCTGACCAAAAGTTTTAAATCACCAGAAATAGAAGTTAATTTTCCCTTTCTGATCATTGTCTGCCTTTAAAATAAACACTGTATTTTAAAGCAAATTACTATAATCTAGTAGTGTTCATATTTTCTATATAAGCTGGATTTGGCTAACCATATCCTTTTTGTGGTAAAGTGGTGAATATATTTATGCTGCATATCTCTGAGCTAAGCTAATTGTACTGGGTTTGTTTCTTTTTTAGCAATGAAACTTCTGACAGCAGTTGTAAGCGTCCATCTGAACCTGGATGTCAACAAGCACAATGCTCAAAGATTGTATGAGGTGGAGAAGAAGAGGCTAAGTGGCAAGAGGACCAGTTACAGACTTGATCAGCTAGAGAGAAAAAGGAAAGAGGTTAGGGAAATGTCTTGTTTGGGAGATTTGTGAAAGTATAAAAGGATTACTGGCTGCTTGCTTTTGGGTCCCGGCAATTCTCTGAGGTTTATATGTTTATTTAATGCATGGTGCAGAGCAGGTGTGACTGGCTGGGTTAAGTGGTACAAACATGACTGAGGTAAAAACTGCCCTCTGTACTGTTAACCTGTGATGTCTCACCTACTGGTTGCTTTTCTAAATTGGCATCATTAGCCCTTCATCTTCACACAAATACAGATTTATACACAAATTTAATTGTCTCAGTAGCTCTGGTGTTGTGGGAGTGCAGTTTTGTATAGGTTTCTACAAGTTACAAACCCAAATTTTAGTGACGAATCAAAAGGGACACAGGTTAAGTGTCATCTCTATGTAAGTAATTAATTATAAAAATGGATTGAACTTCAGGGATGTCCTGTATCATTTTTGCTTTTCAGTTTCTGTTGTTTCTTCCCTGCTCAAAGACAGCTCCTTTTCAGCTCTCAGGGGCAGAGCTATAACTCTAAAAAATAACTTTGGCTTGAGGGAGAGGGTGACTTGGTGAATGAACATCAGGTATAGTTCCTTGTCTCCTGACCTTAGAATCACTTATCTCTGTTCTGAGTTTTAGGTGTTTGTGGGCTTTTCTGAGACAATACCCTTTTTATGGGGAGGAGTGTTTGGGTGAGACAGGATATTTTAGTGTCATTGTAAGTCTGATCTTACAGCAAAGACAGAGGAAATAGGTGTGTTGGAGGGAAAACCCAAACCTCTCACCCTTCCTGATGTTGTTGATGAGAGAATATTTTTATTTGTTGACTTGGATTTTCAGAAATTCCTACCTACATTTTCAGGATCCAGTTTTTTAATAGGCTCATTGTGTATTTTGAAAATTTCTTTGTCTGCCTTTTTTCCATCTCTGTTCAAGTACATGAAGAGAGAATTTGGATCTGTATGTGAGGATCGCTTAATAGTTGTGCTGTATCTTTCTGTGTGATTTCTGATAGATCAAGACTCACTGTATCAAACAAGTAGCTTGTTTCCCAAGGCTAGCAGTTGGTATCCAGTAATTCTTTCCTCAGGATGTAGCCACAAAAAGGCCAGTTGCTAGTGCAGATACAGACTCCTCATTTTATTGGTAAGCACCAGTAGTTTGCATCAAAGTAGTATTCCAAGGGCCCTGATGAAAATTCTTCATGTGTAGTGAATTGTGGGACCAATATTAACATTCAGTTCTCTTTGTATTTCAGTATGAGCATAAGCTTCTAGAGATACAGAACATGATGAATGCTATTTTCAAAGGGACGTTTCTAACCCGTTACCGGTAAGAGTGAAAATAAAGCTGTATCTGCATTCCCCAGAAACTCCTGCTCAGATTGTACAGATAGGAGAATCAAGTTAAACATCCTGGAGGCACTGATGGTGTCAAGGAAAGTGTAGCAGTTAAATTATTTTTAAGAATCTGGGTTTCCAAGAGGACATCTCTAGTGTGTTCTTTCAGTTCTTCCTGCTGGCTGTAGAGCAGTGTATTTGTGAATGAGAAGATATCCAGAATTGCAAAATAGTTTGTAGCTAAAAGTGGTCTATGTACCGATTGAAGAATAACTTATAATATTAATATGAAGATACTTAGAATATTTTGAATTATACATGCTTTTGAAATTCCAGAACATGAAAATATTGCAAATAATATAATTGGTTTTAAAATTAATTTTTAATGTATTAACATTACAATTTTATAATTTCACAGTGATGTTATCCCTGAGATCAGAGCAACTTGCATGGAAGAAATTGGCAGCTGGATTAAAACATACCCAGATGCTTTTTTGAATGATAGCTACTTAAAATATGTTGGATGGATGCTCTATGATAAGGTAAAGGTTAATTGTTTTTTTTTTTTGCCTAGGGCAGTACATTAGTTCTCTTATTTTAAATTTTTTTTAAAGAATCCTAGCATTTAAATTCTTGAGAGTAGATGTTTAATACTGTGGTGGTACAATAAGAATTTACTTTCTTCCCCATTTCAGGTTATATTTTAAAAGCCATTTTAACACTAAATAACACTGAACATTTTTTCCAGTTCTGTGTGAATCCCTGTATGTGCAGTTATATTTATATGTCACTGAATTGGGAGTTATTTCTGAAATGTAAAATGGTTTATATCTTTTGAGACGGTTAAATGTTGACTGAAATTCTGCTTTTAGGCTTGGTCGACATTTAAAATTTTGTTTAGATTTATAACGAATGAACAAATAAATATTGTCTACTACAATTCTATTGTAGTAGAATAGTCTTCAATGTTGCATTTCTTATTGGAGTTAGATACAGAAAATATTTACAGGAAATCCAGCCATTTCCCAAAGGGTTTTCTCCTTTTCCTTATAGTTTATTTTTTCTTTTGAGTAGAGGCACTTTTAAAAATCCTCCAAATACCACCCAAACAAAAGCCAAAAGAAGTCAGTAAGTCCAAAATACCAAGCAGTAGAACAAGAGGCAGTGGGCAAAAACTGATACCCAGGAAGTTGCACTGGAGCATGAGGAAGAACTTCTTTACTGTGTGGGTGACTGTTCCCTAGAGGAGATTGCCCAGAGAGGTTGTGGGCATCTCAGTGGAGATGTTCAGAACTGTCTGGACACAATCCTGTGCTGGGATGACCCTGCTTGAGCAGGGAGGTTGGACCAGATGAACCAACAAGATGGATCAGGTGCCCCATTGTGGTCCCTTCCAACCTGACTGTTCTGTGCTTCTGTCAAAGTACGCCTTTTCTCTTGCTTCGAAAAAGCATGAGAGACTTCAGGGTGATAGGAATGTTTATCGGGAACGGCTAATTAGCGAAATCGACACGCTGTACTTCTGCAGGCCGCCTTTGAAGGCGCCCGTAGCTCCTGTGTGGATGCTGAAACCCTTGGGGTTTGTTTGTGTCGGCTGCGGGCGATGTTTGTGCTGTGCGGAGCAGGTTGCACTCTGCCATGGGGCCAGCAGGGGGCGCGCGAGGCTCCCGCTTCCCGCCTTGCGCCCTCCCTCTGAAGGTGGCGTTTGGGGTTTTGGGGCGACAAATACATCGGGAACTGTCGTTTGTTCCTGCGTACGTTTCATCTGATCACAATATCTTTTTATCTGGAGAATTCTCAAAAGAAAAAGTTTTGTTTTTTGAAGATGATGTGTCTTCATTTGCGGTACTCTGCAGTGAAGATTAACAGCTGGTGTCTCTAATTAATACACACAGCTCACCCGGTGCTATTTACTGGAAACTGGAAATAGTTGTTTTTTTTCTAAGGCTTTTTTAATCTGAAGGCAATGCAATGTTTTTTTCTAAGGCTTTTTTAATCTGAAGGCAAGCAGAGTGAGATAAAATGAAGTGTCTTCCATATCTACATTTAGTTGAGACCTGGTAGTGTGCCACTACTGGTGGCTGCAGTCCTGGCTGTGCTTTGTGATTTGCAGCCACTGTCAAATTGCCTGATTTCAAAACGAGAGCACCAGCAGGGGCAGCAGTGTTTTTTATATACTGTCATGGATTTTTTGGGAAGGCTGGGGAGGGAGAGCAGTTTTTAAAATTGTTTTGCCTCAAATGACAGTTGTCTTTGCTGTCCAGGAGTAACTCAGAAGTAGACCTTTCCAGTTCATAGTCTGGGAAGTGTTGACTCAGCAGTCCTATCAAACCATCCAGGTCCCAGCCTGTATTTGTAAGGTTTATTGACTGGCCCCATCTCTGTGATAGTGGTGGGGCTGAAATCTCATAACTGAATGTGTTCAAGCAGTGCTGGAGCCTGTGCAGAGCTCCCTGAGGTCACTAGAGCTGCCCACCACTTTACTGATGTTTTCTGTCATCAGGTCAGGATCAAAATGTGCTATGATACAGCTGAGGCACAGTGTATGTGTTCAGAGTATCCTGAAAATGTGCTTACATAATTCCCCTTCACTCTGTCAAGCTTTGCAGGACCAAACAGGCATATTTTTTGTCAAGATTAGAGTGGTAGTTCTGATGAGGGTGGTAAGTGGCTGGGTGTTCGTGTTTGCTGATGCTGTTGTTGAAAGAACCTGAAGATAGTGAGATATTCTTGATCATTCAAATTACTTCACATCCTTCCAAAACTATGGGGAATGTTGAATTTAAAAAATGGGAGGTGATTGAGAAGGAGAAGCAAGGAAAATGCAGATGAAAACTTAGGAAAAAATAACAGAAGTAGTCATAGAAGTAGTTATATGTTTCTATTTACTAGAGTTAATTTTCTCAGCACTTAAAGGAACATACATGTGTGGGGTTGTGACTGAGAGCTTTTGGGTAGAAACCTCAGAAGGGAGGTGGTACACTTTAATTGTACATTTGGGGTAGAAACCTCAGAAGGGAAGTGGTACCTTTTAACACTTTAACATGTTACACTTTATGTCTGCAGGCCTACACTTGACTCCACCTGACTGACAAATCACATTTCCAGGCGTGTGCCAGGGGCTGTACGAGCATTCAGCAAACCGGTGCACACTGTTGTCCCTTTCCCCACAAACAAATTCAGTCCCTTTTCACAAGCAGAGTGTTGTGACAGAGAACCAAGGGCAACTGAAAGAACCAAGAGAACCAAAGAACCAAGTCAGTTTTGCAGTACCTTGGCTGAGCTGAGTTTGTGCCAGTGTGCAGTGATGGGTGCCACCTTGAGACTGTCTGTGAGGGAATTCTGTGGCAGTAGGAAGCAGCAGGTGCAGGCAACAGTCTCTTCCTCAGAGACTTTAAAATATAATACAGAATAAGTACTGCTTGTGTGTCATGGGCAGATTACAGAACAGTGTATATTGTTACCTGTTGACCTTTCATTTTATATTTCTAGCAAAAAGCTGTCTTAAACAGAGCTGTTAGTCAAAGCCTGCCACTGGGTATCATCCTTGGCTTTCCATCTAAGCAGGTGAACAGGAACTTGGAGCAATGGATAGCCTGTGTGTAGGTGGTCTCCTTTCTTGGATTTCCATGTTTATTCTTACTACTATTGTTAGCAAGATGAATTAAGAAAGAAGTATGAAGAGACTGATTCAAAGCCTGCAGTTCATCTTAGTATCTCTGCTGATATGCTTAGCATTATAAATTTACAGAACACATGATTTTTCTATGTTGGGTCATCAAAATCACTCTCCTAGTTCTATTTAAAGCTTTGTCCTTTGAATGTTGTAACAATATGCATGAGCTAATTGAAAAGCTGGCTAAGGAAAAGATTTCTTTTTGAGGCATCTATGAAGCAGCATAGCAAAAGTACTAATGGTATGAAATAACACCTTGTATGGATAAATATATTTCGCCTAAATTAACTAATTAGACTGAATTCAAAGCAGCCTTTTCCCTACAATACTTAAAATACCATGTTCTAGTGTAAAACAGAAATAGGGAGAAGGCATGGTGCTTAGCTCTATAAGAATCCACAGTGCATTTCTAAGTTGTACCTCTTCCTCTGGGAATCTAGAGAAATCTGTAATTTCTTGGACTCCTTGTCTGTGTTTAGCAATTGTCCCAGTCAGCTGATGACAAGAAGCAAGCAAAGTCTGATGTATGGGAGAGTGCTGGTTGTACTAAGTAGGCCATCCATACTCCTGTCTTTGTATCTTTAACAGATGAATAGCACAATCCCTGTATCTTTTGTATTCTGTTGCTTTTACTAACAGTGGTCTGTGAGAGTTTCTTTGACTCTTAGGGAGCCATACACAAACTTTGATGTTACCTTTGAGTTTGGCTCACTGCAGGCTTCCTCTGTGTGTGTGTGAGAGAGAGATGAGCATGTGTACACACAAACAAACTGGTACTGATGTCACTGATAAAGTAGATGAGGCAGCATTTGGATAGTCTGCTGTAGGCACCCACAAAGAGCTCTTATTTACATGATGTAAATGCTGATAGTGACTTACAAAGATACATGTATTTTACTGTTAGCCAATTTCTCTTTGTCTTACAGCAAGCTGAAGTGCGGTTGAAGTGTCTTCTGGGGCTGCAGGGAATTTATAGCAGAAAAGAACTTGTTTCCAGGATGGATCTCTTTACTAACAGGTTCAAGGTAAATAAATTACTGTTTGCTGATTTTTTAAGTCTAGGTTGGGTGTATACACAGGGCCTGATGTTTTGATCAGAGCTGATTTCCCCACTCTCTTGACTGAGAGGAGCTTAGACTCCTGCAGAAACAGCCTTGTTGATTGAATAGATGAAGGAGTTTTGCAGGGATGTTTCCCTCTGTTTCTATGAACTCTTCCATTTCACTTTAGTTCACACAAAATGGTGTTAGCATGGCTGTGGTCAGTTATCTCCACCATTTATCCAGATTGGCTCAGGTTTTTTTACAGGATCTTTGGCAGATGACAAAGAATTTCCTATGCTAAAGATCCTCTTTTTGCTGTCCCTGATAATGGGTTAACCTTGTAGATAGTGGACTGGCTGTCCATGTATCACACTGATGTGGGAATGGCTCTCTCTTGATCTACCATGTCAGTATGAATCTTGAAGAAGGATTCCTTATCTCTTTTCTGAACAAATCAGGTGATACACTGTAGTTTTGAGTGCTTGTTTTGTGGCTTCACTGACCCTGTACTCTGCCTTTGTCATATTCTGATATCCCCACTCATTTTAAGAAGTAAGCCCTTTAATTTTTTTTAACCCTGGCCTTGCTAAGAATTTTGTCAGCTGCTCTTACCCTAGCAGGGTTGCACCTTCTCAGTATTTGAGTAGGAAAGCTCAAGATGATGTGATAGATATCTCAGTCCCTGTGAATCAGGACATGATTCAATGTCAGGACAAATCAATGCCTGCATGTGGTAGCAAACCCATGGTGTTTTTGCAAAAGGTGCAGGGCTTGCCTATGTGTCAAAGCAGTTGCTGCTAGTGAAAAATGCTTATCACATATCCTCAAAGAACATGAAATGGCTTAATATTGGTATCTTAGTAATAAATTATTCAGAATTAAACTCAGCTATCTAAGATTGACCCCTGTTTTAAATGATTATGTGGTAGTCCCTTATCTTTCTGACTGCTGTAAGCTCTGTAACCAAATGCAGGATTTGTATTCAATAAAGAGTGATGAAATAGCTCCGGGCAGTTTGTGCTACGATCTCCCTTTGTGGAGGATGCAGAATAAATGGATTATTGCTAACTCCATCCCCCAGTCAAAAAACCCCCACCCAAAACCAACTCTAAACAAAAGAAATCTAAACAGCTACGCACAAAATACCAGTTTCAAAGTTTAAAGCATGCTTTCTCAGTGATGGGGAGTGTAATCATATAACCATCAATCCATTTCCTGCAAACAGGAGTTACACATGCTCCCTCTGTTACCCTTGAGTGTTCAGGCTCAGGATTTGTGGATTTACATACCTTCCAACTGGATTGTGAGAAAAAGGAAGGTGCAAAGGAAAATGAATGTAGAGATTTAGAAGCCATGTGTTAAATAGGGAAACTAAAATAGTTCCAGATCAAGCAAGTCTAAAGGTGTAATATATCTTAAAGATGTAGCCACTCTGAGGTGTGCAAGTTCCTGGTTTCATGGGATGGGAAGTTTTTCAGTTTTTTGAGTTGTTTGCATGTGTAGTAAGTTAAAATATTGTGAATTCTGGAGGTCAGCAATATTGCTGCTATGCCATGCGGTATCTTTATGACTTTAACTGTCTTTTCAGCAAGGCACAGACTTCTGTAATGTGTAGGTGCAGGCACTTTACTGTTAGTGGGAGAAACTGATTAGATAATGCTTGTAATTTGAGGCTTACCTTCATTTAACATACTGAAGTGCCAGTAGTAACATCTTAGAAACAAGTTGTCAGTCACTTTTAATTTGTAGTGTGTAGTTAATTTCTTGTGAACGCATACATTACATGTATAAAAAATATCATATTACTGCATGATTAATTCAGTTAAAAAATTAACATGCTGTTAATTTTCAGGGGCTGGGGAACTACTTGGTAGTAATCAAGTTGCCTTATGTCTCTTAGGAAATAGCTGCTGAAATAAAAATAAATCTCTGCTGTACTAGTGTAGATGATCTAGCTGTAGCAAAATTACATGTTATTGAGAACAAACCATGTTACATCTTTTTATTGTCATTTTACATCCATTAGGATCGAATTGTGTCCATGCCTCTGGACAAGGACCATGAAGTAGCAGTTCAAGCCATGAAACTCTTGATGCTTATGTCACAGTAAATAATTTCTTTTTTAATTTACTGTATTGTTTTAATGGCAACAAGATCCAGGTACAAACCTGATGAATCTTCCTGTAATCACTTACTTGTTGGGAAACAGTTGCTTCTGGCAGGATATGAGTTACAGTTAAAGCTGCTCAAGACATGACATTTTCTTTCTGTGGGAAATGCCAGTGTTAAGAAAACCCTTGTGCTGAGATTCAGTCTGAAAACTACGTTTTTATATCTTTGTTTCCCTCTGAAAGGAAATCCCAACTTTTTTTAATATTGGTTTTTCTCAAAAAGAGCATTTGACAGTCTTGGGGAAGTTCCCACTGAAGATGGGGTCCCTACTCCACCTTCTGTCCCAGGATTGCCAGGTCTTGACCAGAAGCTTGGAGAACTCTGCCTTCTTCCCTGTCTCTGCACCTGATGCAGGAAGCTTTGAGCTTTGAGGCTGTTGATAGAATTTGGTCTTTCAGATTCTTGGCTCCAGGGCAGAGAATCTGGTAGCCTTTGATCCCATAGCAGACTGACAGGAAATGATCAAGTGTGTGATTTTGCTGAGGTGGGAGACTAGCAGAAGAGTTGTTTTCTTGGGAAATTTACCTGCCAGCCATAGCTTTGGTAGGCAAGCTGGAAGTGTGAGGAAGAATTACACTTAGTATTACAGAAGTATATAAATCTTTTTCTGATACATCCTTGAGCAGCATGTTTATTTTAGGAATATCTTTATTTGCAAAATATGTGTAGAATAAATTTTCTGTCCCTCTTTCTCAAAGCAAAATGGGAATAAGAACTTCACTGCATTCCATTGATAATACAGTTGAGATGGTAGGACTCAGTGTCTCCTCTGTCTGAGAGTGTAAGTTGAATTTTGGTGATGTAGATGCTTATTTCCATGTACAGCATGAGACATTATCCAATAGCCTCGTGGGATTTGCTTCTCTATTTAAGCCAGAAGTATTAGTCATTGCTAGAGGAGCATGTAGACCTTAGTGGTCCAACTAATGTGGTGCTGTAGACATTTACTTTAAATTTCAAGTATGTTTGTATATTGAGGTGCTGCTTTATTGTCTCCTGTCTCACTTCACATTCCACTGGTTTGAATGGCATTTTTCCAGGGCTCCTTCAATAGGCACAGCAGAACAGCATATGATGCTGTGAGCCCTGCACCCTCTTCTGAAGGTAGTGCCATTGTTTGGACCTCACTGGTAGTAGCCAGGGTTATATTGTTCCTGTGTTCACAATGTCCATTTCTACATCCCTTGGTTCCCTGTGGTGCCTAGCTATTGGAACAAAGCACAATGCAGTGTCCATGGATAACATGTCCCTGTGCTAAGAGGAGCAGCTCACCATTGTTGAAGTACAAAGATTCCATACACCAGTTAGGGCTGCACTTGTTCTGTGTCTGAATTAACAAGAGCTATATTGGCACTGCAGCTGTTTATCATCTCTGGCTTTATTATAAGGGATCATGTTCTCATTAATGCAAGCTGCAGCTATAAAAGTTTGATCAATGTTTCTTTTTCCCTGAAGCAATTTTTATCTGAATTTTGCTTAAATATGGTTTCCAGTGTGAATAAATGTCATCTAAAGTTTTCTGAATGATATTTTTCCATCATAAGATGCAATTTTCATAAGTAAAATTAATACATTATGAAATTGTTTTTAATTAAGCTATGTAGAGACCTAGCAAATACATTCTTTTCTTTCTTTTTGCTCTTCTGTTGCATAGCCATCCTGCTTTCTTCCACTGTACCCCCCAGTTGGTCTGAGCCCTGCTGATTTGGCATAATTATTGGAGTGGTGAAAGTGTGCGTTGGAGACTCAATAAGCAAATTCAACAACAGCTCTTCTCTTTGATAAGAGTAGTGCTGACCAGTCTATAACTCTGTGTGAGGAGAGTGCAGACAATATAGCCAGTCACATGTACAGGCTTCTTAATAAGAGCCTGCATCAAGATCCTTTTCTAGCAGGGGAAAGAAAAGCTGATGCTTTAATACCTACAATGGTGGCAGAAAGGACTTGATGCTGGCACTGCAGAAACAAAAACCTGCAGGGCTAATGTGTCTCAAATAGGTGTGTCTCATAGCTCAAAGCTTTTGTGTGTGTCCAGACACACACAAAAAGTGTGTCTGGTTTTTGAGCAGTAGTGCTGCTTGATACATGCAGTAAAGCATGAAATTGAGTTGGGGACAGCAACTCCCCTGCCTCAAAGGGGATGATAAAGTAATAAATAACAGCTTGTATAAATGGCATGACTAGTGTATGCATTGGTGGAATAAAATTTTTGCCACTTTTGCCATGCTGTCTTGGCTTCTCTTTGAATGACTAATTTTTGTCATCTGAAAATTTGGCAACTGAATTCAAGTGGCCCACAACTTGTGTTTTTAGTGAGATGAGAGAGGTCTTTCAGATCACGTTTCTGAAAGTTATTTTTAAAGCTTCTGGAAAGAACCTCTATCCGAATTCTCTCTATTTGATCAGGAATCATTAATTAAAAAAAAATAGTCTTCATTGATGAGGTACAGACCTTCAGAACATGTCTCTAATCTTGGAATAAATATTTTGTTATGTCATGAGATGAGTCATCCAGTAATAGCTTTTTTTCTTCCAATTACTCAGTTGGATAATTTTTCTTGGGAAAAATACCTTATGTCAGTAATTTTCTTTGACTGACTTCCATAGTTGTCTTTTGGGTCAGCATAGCAGCAGGACCTTGCTGCTAATTGACCATTTTTGTGATGTTTTACAGTGGCAGGAAAGCTGTGCTCCATGTATGGTAGTAACAGGTTTGAGCATCTCTCAACCATCGCTGCATTCCAATTCTGTGGAATATACACTGGCTACTCTGTGTCCTACTGTCCCATAAAGCTGCTATGCCTTTACATTCTCTTTCTTGATAGCTAGAGAGGCAGTGAAAAAACTGATCTTTTCAATTCACTTATATGTGTTATATTATTAAAAAAAAGCCCCAGTGCTGATTCAGATTTCTCCATTTCTCCTACTATGCATATACTTAGTTTTTTTCAAATCCATATTTGTATTTTCTTCTTGTGTATCTCTATGAGCTGAGATTTTTTTTCCTTCTTGTTTGTTGCATGTTGTCTCAATTGAATGCCAGTCTTTGGGCTAGTAGATTTCTGTTTTTACACAGCATGATGTGATCCTGGAACAGAAATGAGCCTATGAGGTTTAGCATAATAGAAATTATTAATGGTACTGAATTATGCATAATTGTTAGCATTAATGTTGCAAAGGATCTGACAGGGAATAGAACTAGGAAGAAAATAAAGACAGAGAAGCATCAGTGACAATGAGAGACCAAGGTAAAAAAAGCATTGCCTTTTAGGAGGCAAATTAGTTCAGTGTGCCTACTGCTAGACAATTCTGTTAATTTTTGTGTGCTTAACTACCTAAAAGCGTAGAGGGATTTTGGAAAAGAGCAGCAAAAGTAATAAGGTAACTGCAGTAGATGCATGGGGAAAGGTTACAGGTGGTGTGGGTGGGGGCACAAATCTACAATTAGCTTGAATATGTAAATAGCCCAGGGGAAAATGACTTTGATTTACTTTAGTTAAACGTAATTAGAAATTAAACTGAATTTGAAACTCAAAACACATCAGTCTGCCACAGCATAATCACAGTGTATTGCAACATGCTGATCCCATTGTACAGTGGGTGGGAGAGGACTATTGTTACATTTTAGTGGCAACCATATTGTCATTTTGCTGATCACCAAAGTGTGTCTTGAAATAACGTGCAATGAGAGCAGAGGAGTGAGAGTGAAATTGCAGAACAGTTTAGTAGTACATGATTTTTGTATTCAAAATTTTTATTGCAGATATTAGAATACTTTTAACATACTTTTTTTTTTGGTTGATAGTGCTCTGTGCACATATACTACTTTTACAATGCATCTGCAGATTTGGATGTTTAACTTGACTTAATTTTAAATGCGAAGTGACCAGATTCTTTTTTGAATGAGATGCTTGGATTGTCATCACAATAATGTGTACCATATCTTGCCCTGCACAGCCACTAAAAACAATGGCTAGAGTAAAACTCTGTAAAGTGTGTCAGGTGTGTTTTTATTTACTCTTGTGATTTTGATGATTATCCTTGGTATGAGCAACAGAACAGACCAAGTCAAGCCACTCCAGCAGTCATACCTCTTGCATGCAACCAAGTGAAACAAAAAGCAAGATATCTTTCAACTGGTGCCATATGTGGAACAAAATGGGTCTGTGATCTCCCTCTAGAATGTCCCAGTTTCCTCTGGGACATGAAGACTGGGACATGTTCACACTGAAGTGCAGAGAAAGTGGTATGTCATGAGATTGGTATGTGGAAGGCCATGCCTGTTTATTTTTAGGTACCTAAACACTGGCAGGCACTTCTGGCTTAACCTTTATCTGTTGCTTGGCATGCTGAGGGCTGTAAATTTGCAGCAGTATTACTGCTGTATTTGAAGTATTCTTTGTGTGGTTGATGATTGCCTGATGGATGTAAAAAAGAAAGGCTCAGTTCAGTGTGGTAGTGTTAGTGCTGGTGTAGCAGGTGTAGTCAAGTGCTGCTGCTTGCAGAGGAAGGTAAAATGCCTGAGCACTCATTTCAGAGGGAGTTATAAGCCTAAACCTCATCATGGTGAGAGAGTAGTGGTTGAACAGTAATAGTAGTAGGGCACATAGGTATTCCCTCGCACTCAAGAGAGGAAAAAGCAGAAGATCAGGTGCTCAAGTGGTGTCAGGAGTGTCTGTCAGCTTGTGTTGCAAAGGAAATGGATTCTTCTCCCTTCCTTTGCTTCTCTGCTGTTTGGGGGTTCTTCCTTTGTAGCTGGAGCAGCATCTCACCTACTTATGTCTCAAGGAGGGAGGAAATAATACTGCACTAGATTAATGTAATGGATAAATTGCCAACCTCTTAGAAGACAGAGTTAAAAATGGGGAGGTTGGGATTTTGGAAATCACAGAATGGCTGAAGTTAGAAGGATTGTCTGATCCAATCCCCTACTCAAGAAGAGCCACGTAGAGTGCATTGCCCAGGACTGCATCTATATGGCTTTTGAGTACCTCCAGCAATGGAGACTCCACAGCATCCCTTGGCAGCCTGTGCCAGTTCTCTGCCACCCTCACAGTAAAATCATGTTTCCCAATGTTCAGAAGGAGCCTCCTTAGTTTCTGTTTGTGCCTGTTGCTTCTGATCCTGGGTACCAGCAGCAGAAGCCTGTCTCTGTCTTCTTACTCCCACCACCAGGTACTTACACACATTGCTAAGATCCCCCTGAACCTTTTTTCCTCCAGGCTGAACAGTCCCTGCTCCTTTGACCTTTCCTCAAAGGAGAGATGCTCCAGTCCCAGGAAAGATGATTCCCAGATCATCTCTGTGACCCTTTCTTGGTCTCTCCCCAGTTTGTCTCTTGTACTGGGGAGCCCAGCCCTGGACACTGCACGTGTGGCTTTACCAGTGCTGTGTAGAGGGGAAGGATCACCTCCCCAAACCTGCTGGTAACACTTAATGCAGATTGGGATACCATTCACTTTCATTTCAGCAAGAGAACATTGGTGGCTCAGGTTCAACTTGGTGTCCACCAGGATTCTTTTCTAAGGATAGAAAATACCTATGGAAAAGCAGTTTCATTAGTACTGGAAAGGAAGAGTCCTTAAGTTCTATCCAGAGAGATAGATATTGCTTCGGTCTTCAAGCTATCTTAACAATTTAGTCAAGGAACTCTTTTAAAATATAAACATTCAGGTATTGCATTCATTATATCTATAAATGTGCTAAAGAGAGAAAACCTGAAATACAAAGAAGAAAAAAAATAAATATAAAAAAATGTGTGCACTTGACTGGCATGTTCATACAGGAAATTTAATTTAAGCACAAGAAAAAGGTTTTTCACTGTGGGAGTGATCCAATACTGGAACACATTGCCAGAGATGTTGTAGAGTCTTTGACTTCATGGATTGGACACATCAACCTGCTGTAGCTGATCCTCTTGTGAGCAGGGGATTGGAGCAGATGATCTGCAAAGGTGCTGACCATCCTCAGTGCTCTGTGATGCTGTATTGGTTCAGTTCAGATCACCTTATGTTTGTGAAATTTCTTATATTCCCAGCTGTCCACTGGTTTTGAAAAATATATAGAGAGAGAGAAAAAATGACAAAGACATCTTCATGGAAACTAGTACTTAAAAGAACTCAATAATAGATTGACATTAAAAAGAATGAAAGAAACATTGTCAGACTATTTTTTTTCTGTAAATTCCCCATGGCCTTTTAATATTTATTATATAATGTTTTTTTATTCCTGTAAGTGCTCTTTGTTGTCATTCTTTGTTTTACTCTCACTTGTTAAACTTGTAGAAGTTTAATAAATTTGATCATTCATGGCTTCACAGGACACACCACTGCTTATTCATGTGCTCTAATGCACCATAAAACCATATTACTTCTTTCATTTTTTTACTGTTTAACATCAATAAGCACATTTTTACTCTACTTTCTCAGTTCTGTAGATAGTTAAATGAGTGACATAAATATTTCTCTTTATGGTGATTTCTTGAGATGTATTCCTTTACACTTCCTATATGTTCTATTACTGCAAATATATTCTCAAGGTAATTGCATGTTTAAAGAGTCCACCAAAACCTGCCTTAAGTGTGTGAGGCAGCTTTTATTTCACATTATCCTGTGAGACTGATTCATCACTTTTGGAGACATACCATTAGCACTTTCATTTAAAGACCTTTTAATGGATGCTCCAGTGATAATCTCACCTAGTGTGAGCTCACTTCTTTTTCAGTCAGGTTGGAGGATATTTCTGGGGCTTTGTGACTTGTGAGGATGCTAAAGGATGCAATGGGTTGGAGACAAATGAGCAAGCATAGGAAGGACTGCTGATTTTTTGTAGACATCACCCTTAGCTGGAGAACAGCATGAATCCTCAGTTGTAGAGAGGATGTTGGACCACAGGTGTAGATGGTTTTAAAATGTTACTACTCCGGGATTGAATGCAGTGATCAATAAAAACCCTTTCCTCTCAGCTGAGTATAGTAAGTGTCAGGATCTCATATGTTGCTCTTCCATTCTCTGAAGTAGCTTAGTCCAGTGACATTGTTGTGGCAGTAAGAAGCAGGTATTTGGAAACTGTAATCCTGGCTTTGGACTTCACTGCTCTGGTACCTCTTCATTGGGTTTTTCAACCTTGATGCGTCAGTTTCTTTTTTGTAAATATTTGATATGAATACCATTTCTACCTCTCAGAGAGTGTTTTAGGTGTAGTAGTTGGCATGTGGTGTTCTCAAGATGTGTAGCTGAATGAAAAAAGTCATGACTTTGAATGTGTTTGTGTAGAGAGGTCACAGCCATAAGTGTGCCATCAAGAATGTGTTTTGATTTCTTTTTTGTGGGATTCTAGTGTAATAGAATATAGGTTTTAAAATACTGGAATAAATGACTTAAGAATAATTTGTACAACAGAATGAAGGTTTCTAATTGTTTATTATCTTCTATGATGAACATCTAAGCATAGAGTAAATGCATGATTTTCCTCTTTTATTACTATTACTCTTTTTACTGAGATCACTGATCAACTGTAATTATACTTTAAATTAACATTCGTGTCCATGCGGTGGGCCTGATTTGTCATGGCTTACACAAACCTCTGTTTCTCTACACAGTGAGTAAAAGAACGCTGCCAATTTTGTTTGAGAGCATTTTTAGAAATGCCCTACAAAAATTTACACATAGCTGTGTAAACAAGTTGCACGGTTATGGAGAATCAAGCCTAGTAAAAGCTGGACATAGCATTCATGCTATTCTTTGCAGATAAACCTGGCCTATAACTTCCGTTGTTATTTTTGCCTAGGAACTGTGGGGATGTGTTATCAGCTGAAGACTGTGAAATGTTATACCAGTTTGTTTATACCACTCACCGGCCGCTTGCAGTAGCAGCTGGGGAATTCCTTTATAAAAGGTATCTCTGCCTGCCTACTTCTTGCATAGTCTCATTTGTTTTGGAATTAAGGTGGATTTATTAAAGGGGGATATTACACATTAATTTTTCTGATGAAAGTATGTGCCACCTTTCTTCTGGTAATCAGAAGAGAAATGCTGTCTGGGGGTAATTGCATGTTTTCCTGCACAGCCCTGAAACAATAGATGTGAGAAAAGTTGCAAGACTAACACAGGGAATAGGAAACTAATTGATCCACAAGTGCCATGCTATGTTGAGAACATGCCCTCTTTCTCTTTACTTTCCTATTGCTTTGCTTCTTATAAGCTAATCTGTCACCTGGCATCTGCTGGATTTTCATAGTTTGATGATTAATCACAAAAATGGCCTCCTATTCTCCCTTTGGAAGTTGCCTTATACATTGTAAAGGCTTTGAATAATGAGAGATGCAGCAGATTAAAAAGCCCTCCCAGTTTCCTGTCAGGTTAATGAAATACAGGGTTTATCTTCCCCAGGAGTAACTCTTATAAATGGGCTTCTTATAACAATGGTTGCATGAAGTTGTATGGAGTTGGCATGCTAAAAAGGGAAGAGACAAATATTCTGTCTTTACCACTGAGAGAAATAATCTTGACTTACAAAAAGAAATGAAAATAAAAATATTTAGGCAAGGATTTAGTGGGGGAACATTCAGAAATAATAATTGTGTTTCCACGCATACAGAATCTCTTCCTAATTGTCTTTTCCTGTCTAACTGAGATGTTGTCATTCTGGAATTTGTGGAGCTAAGTCCAACAGAAAGACAAATGAAGAGAAATTTCTGTTTTGATGAATCTGCTATTACATCTGCTCGACTTAGTTGTTTGTGTTGGTCCTAATATGCTCTCATAAATTAGATGTTTCTTCTCTCAGAACTCTGCTGTATTTTGCTACCAAAGTTATTACCCTGATAACTTCACTTTTTCTACCCAGCTTGCCAGTGCCGTATGGACACCTTGACCCTGTAAATCTCCTCCTTGTTCTTGTTTGCCTCTCTCCAGCACTTTTTCCAGTATAGAATGTTTGTTTTGCTGTAATAAGAGATGTTAGTGACACCCTCCATTCCCTGGTTATACTGCTAAGTTTTAGTATAAATGCTTATGCTTTCCACCCCTGCTGCCCCTTCTTCTCAGTTTGCACAAAATCTCTTCCATGTCTGCATATTTTAACTAAGGTTACTTAGCTGGCATAAATTATGCCAGCAGAAACTCTTCCTGAATTCACAAGCTTTTGCTGACATTTAGTAGTGTGGTCCAGCTCTTAAATCCAAGCTGTTTGGGCCTTACATTAATCTGCAGGGATGGCCTTCCTGTATTTATCTTGAGATTAGCACTTTTTGTGGGTAGTAGTCAGAATCATTTTGGATAAAGGGGGAAATGGAAGTGTCATACTGTGGTTCATACTTCAGACAGAAGAGGAAGAGCAGTTTCCACTGTACTTATGACATTAATTGCCTCTTATAATTACAAGATACTGTGCTTTCCTTAAGAAGCTGCAGTTCCAAGATGCACTTTGATGTGAATAGTGGCTGTGTGGTAATATCTCTGCTGTGTTGTTAATGTTTTAAATTTGGCCTAGAGCAAGCCTCTTTTCAAGCATGAGCAAATGCCCACATTGTTGTATGGTCAGTTTATGGAATCTGCATCCATCATCCAGAAGGGTGGCAGGGTGCTTGTGAAACTGTCAGAAATAGTCCTTGCATCCACAGGGATAGCATATCTCTCTTTTCAATGGAAAACAATCTTTTTTCCTTTCATCTTAAAAAAAGTCTAGTGAGATTTGGGGTCAATAAGTAGACACATGAGAGAAATAAGTCCTTGTGATCTTGTCAGAATTAGTGTTACATTGGTACATGAGTGTAAGGAGAATGTGGCAGAACTGGACTGACTTGCTTTTCTTTTGGCAGGCTGCTTAGTCATGGGGGAGATAAAGTTCAGCCCAAAGGAGGAAAGTTTGGGGCGAGCACTGACCAGTTGAAAAGATTAATACACTTTTTCCTGGAGAGTGAGGTGAGAACTGCCCGTACAGTAAGCCTTTTAAATCCAGTGTTGCATGTTAAATCAATTATCTTCTTGCTTTTGAAAGCAATTTCTGTTGGTGAGCTCTTAAATGTGTGGTGTTAGAAATGTTTTTACTCTCTAGGTTAAGTTTTTAATGAAGCCATTTCTGTTCTGTTGTATTAAACCTAATTTACGAGTGTGCTAATAGAGAGAATCAGTGCTGAGGCAGTTTCTGGAAACAACCAGAAAGACTAATGCCGCCAAGTGAAGGTTTTTTGGTATGGGTCCATGTCTTTCTGGAGGCAGATGTGGGTTGCTGTACCATGGCTCCATGCTGACCAAAGACTGTAGTTTCATGAGAGTTTTATGAGCTTAAGTGGTGATAAACAGTTCACGGTTTGGCTTTTGCAGGGATGCAGATCTCTATCTGGCAAAAGTGTCTCAGGCACAGCAGTTTTGAATCTTTCTGCAAAGAATTGGATGGACGACTTGTTTCTAGTCCTGTGACTGCATTTTTGGCTGTTACAGTCAGCAATATAAAGGAATACAGAAACTAGTTTCAGAGATTATTCAATTTTAATTTAATTTAAATTTAAATTTGTATTAAAAGGGAAAATTACATTTCTTTGCCTACTTTTCCTGATTTTTCACCCCACTTTCCTGCTTTGTATCAGGTTGAAGACATGGTGTTTAAATGTTGATTGGCCTGGAAATAAATATGTCGGAATACTGCATTTGAATATATATGTGAATGACACAGCTTTGTCATTGGACAGAGGGAGAGGAACATATGAAGCTGTATTTCTTTTAGTGATGTGTTTGCTTCTACAAGCTTGTGTTTTTAATCCCTAGCTACACAAACATGTTGCATACCTAGTAGACAGCTTGTGGGACTGGGCAGGCAAATTCCTGAAGGACTGGGAGTGCATGACCACTCTTCTATTAAAAAATGCTGAAGAAGCTGGAGAAGGTGGGTAAGCAAAGAATTTAGTTTTGTCTGAATGAATCTCCCCATGCTATTTTTTGAACCTTGCCTTAGCTAGTTTAGGATCATTTCATATTGCAGTACCATTTGGTCCCAGATTGTTGTCCCCAAGTGCCACAAAGCAGATGCAACTCAATGCACTGCTAGTGTAATATTTATATCAACATACTTGTTTTATTCAGTATTCTGTATTTATGTAATGTTAGTTTAGAACCTGTCCAGTAAATACTTGTGTAATTAAGCCATGATGCTTATGTAGTGTTTGCTTTGTTTGTCCAAAACTGTAGAATCTAAAAGTATTAATACATTGAAATGCAGTTATTGTCAGGCTTTTACTCCTTCCTCAAAAGAAAATGAGTAAGGTATTGAGTTCACTAACATAAACTGCCTGTGTTTTTGCAAGCCCAACTGCCCCAAAAAGTTAAGCTGTTAAGGGATTAATGGTACTCACTAAATGTAGAAAATAACTTCCTTCAAGTGAAGTCAAACACTTTTTAGCTGTTTATTTAGCAACACTGCATTCTTTAGTGTCCTTCCACAGTTCCTCAGGTAAATGAGTAGGCTTTACATCAATTGTTGTTGCATCTTCACTTTTCTTTTGTGTGATGCTGAGACTGATTTACTTCCAGCACTGAGCGATGCTCAGGAAAGCGCTCTCATTGAAATCATCCTCGCAACAGTCAGAGAAGCAGCTGAAGGTCATCCTCCAGTGGGCAGAGGTGCAGCCAAAAAAGTCAGTGCATCTTAGTCTTATTTATTGTCCTGTCATCACATTATCTTTGCCTTATGAACTTTGCCAGACAGCTTGTTCCTAGTTGCAGATGTATCTTAGGAAATAAAATAGCTTATTTTTCCTGAAGTTTTGCAGTGTCTTTTCACCTCTAGATTTTATTAGAAGTGGATGTTGAAGGAGATAAGCATTAGAGAAGAGCCACTCGAAGCATGTTATTGACAAATGATGAGCATTTTATCCATGACATACAGCTGTTCAGCAATTTGCATCTAATTTAAGATCAACAAAAAAAGCATCTGGTTTTGTTCATGGAAAAGTGTCTCTATCTTAGGTTGATATGCTTGAGACAATGCAATATAAGTTAAGCTTGGGTTATATGTAAGATTCCACTCAATCCCAGAGATTTTATAATTGCAACCAAGTTCTTTATCTGCAGATTTTGTCAGTAAAAGAGAAGAAAATCCAATTGGAAGATTGTACCAAAATTACTGAGCACTTTATTATGGTGCTTCCTCAGCTCTTGGCAAAGGTAACTAACAGCTGCTCTATGAATGCATGTTAAATATTTCATGAAAATTCCTGTAATGTACTTATATCCTGTTTTTTCTCTGCAGTATTCAACAGATGCACAAAAAGTGGCAAATCTTCTGCAGATTCCTCAGTATTATGATTTAGATGTTTACAGTACGGGACATCTAGAGAAGGTAAATAGGATTTAGGATAATCAGTTCACGTGGAAAGTTCTAAATTTGTGTGACAATGTGGGGAGTTTAACAGGATTTGGAACAAGTAGAAAATTGTTGAAATACAATGAAATGGTCTCATACCTTAAGAAAAGTGCTCTTATTCAGGCTTAACTTTTTGATTTGGAGCTGCAAAAAAAGCCTTAGTGCTTGTCAGTTCTGATACGCTGGGTCAGGCCTTGGTGGATAACGATTTGTGGTTTTGTCTGGTAGACCCAGCCCTGGGTTTTTCATTCCTGGCTGGAGGGAGGGTGGATTATGCCATGTATCTTAAGTTGGTGTCTCCCAGGAGTTTACTGCAGAATAGGTTTCATTCTCCATGAAGGCTGACTCCCAGCTGCTGGGGAATGACAGTGAGTGAAAGATAAGAATGGAGATAATATATCTGCTGATGGGAAAGGGATGGTCAGAAACGGATAGATGAAATCCTCGAAATAGCTTAGCATATTCTTAAACAGGGGTGTTTACAGGGGGGCAGTGTTAGGCAAACACTCTGAGGTTAATTTCAGCCCAAAACTTGAACTGGAAGAGAGCAAGTCAGCACAAATTACCTCTTCCCACTAAGAGTGAAGAACCCTGTTGCTGACATGATCCAAAACATTCTCCATTGCTGATGGAGACAGTTTCTACTGTTTAAAGACAGACCTGTCCTTTGGAAAGGCATTTATTCCCTATGTAATGCTAGCCATGTATTGCTAAAGTAGAACTTAAAGCAGTTGCTTCATTCTTTAGGAAGATCCAGAGACATAATGATGAAAGAGAGCTATAAACACAGAAAATAAAAGTTGTGTTGTTTAGTTCTACTCCTCTTCTGCTTAGAGTGGCATTTGTTTCATCTTATTTATGTGACCCATAGAGATATATGGGCCTAGTGAAATGATTTAAAGCCTAAGAGGATTTTTGTACAATTTACCTATAAATGCCCCTTTTATCACCTGCAGCATTTGGATGCTTTGCTGAGAGAGATAAAAGACATTGTGGCCAAACACTCCGACATGTCTGTCCTGGAGGCTTCCTCCAGGACTTTTTATATCCTCTGCCGTGAGGAAATTGCCATCTATAGCCAGGTGGATTGTGCTCGAACTCAAATGATAGATGAGTTGATGAAACAGCTTAACCAGCTACTAGATTGCTTCTGGCAAAAGGTGAGTGTGGCTATTTGAGGGGTAAGCAGACTGTTTTCCTAGGAAAAAAAAGGAAGACAAAGAAAATTAAGGGGGTTATGGAACTATTCTTTGTCTGCCATTTCTGCTTGAAGAAAGCAGAACTCTAAAAGATGAGTTTGCACCTCTGAAAAGAATGGTTCTTCACATTTTAATGAAGCAGATATATTTTGGCAGTATATTTTGGCAGGAATAGAGCTGGGAAAATAATGAACAAGGTAATCCATGCCACCAACGGGGCATTGTATGTCTTCTGGCAGGCTTTTATTGGATGCTGATGTTGTAAAATGTGTCAAGCCAAAAGGTCCCCTAACCTCAGAATTATTTTGTTGATCTGCGCCAGTGTGGGAGAATGTGTACTTGTGAGGAACAAAATTGCTACACCAGATATTCTGGACCTAAGAAATTGCTTTGTAGTTACTCCAGTACTGTGCCAAAGATACTATGTGCAAAATCAGCTAGTAAGTGCTGCTGATCTACAGGTGACGAGGCTCTTCCCAAAAAGGTACAGTTCTGTAGTTCTCTATATTTGACTGTACATAGGATGCCCTTTGGGCTGTCACTTTGGATGTAGGGAAAAAATCTGAGCAAACAGCAGTGTATAATGCAGATTGTATAGCTTTGAGGGTCTTGGAAATAATGACTTCCCCCTTGAAAGAGGACTGCAGTCTCCCTCAAAGCTTTTTATTAGGTCTAAAAAGCAGAAACAGCTGGTGGGATATGAATAGCTTGCTGGCTGAGCTGAACAACAGAAGCCTGCAGCTGATCTGATCAACGGTGCCGTCATGAACAGGTGTCATGCCATGGTATGAGAGTTAACACTGGCAAGTTTTTATTGGACACAGGGATATTGCAAAATGTGTCAAGCCAAAAAATCCCCTAACCTCAGATTGGATTAATTTTATTGGTCTTAAATAGAGATCTATGTCAATGTGGGAGAATGTGTACTTATAAGAAACAAGATCAGTGCAAGACCAGGGATTCTTCGACTCCTCCGTAGTGTGATCTATATCTAAATAAAGAGATTTTCTTCTGGAACTCCTCCCTTCTAATTCCTGGTTGTATATTTCGTCCCCAGAATCACATAGTATACTTGTGGAAACTACAGCAATTGCATCTATGGGAAAGTATTTAATATATTTTTAGCTATCTTTGAATGTGATCTGGCAGCTGGAAGCAGGGAAGGTCAGCGCCATGTGAACACTTAGCTTTCCAGAGATCCTTAGCAACTGTGTGAGGGACCATGTTAGACTAATTGCTACTTTTTGCTCTGTGTTAGCAATACTGTAGTCTAGGGAGGCTGCCATTGGTTTATTAATGACAGGGATTTTCCCTTGTACAAAATTCCTGTGCAGTTATATTGCTTTCTTTTGACTGTAGAGCAGGACATGAGTAGCGTAGTTAAAGGTAAAGGTTAAAGGAAGGCTGGAGGAGAGTGATCCAAGCTTGTGGGTTGGTTGGGAAGGGGACACAGTCATTCCTTTGGCCCACACTGGCTAATTCCTTTCTCTTTCCCAAACTTTCATGATTTAGGAAGAAGGATTTTGTATGGACGCAGGAGAAATTTCCCAGATGCACTCTACTTTGAGAAGAGTAGCAGCTTTTCATAAGTGAGATCTTTATTTACACAATTTATGTTCCCATATACTTAAAATGTCAACCTTGCACATGCAAAGTGAAAATTGCTTGTTTGGTTTATTGGGGTTTTTCACAAGAGAATGAAAGTGATCCCTGTGAGAGGTTCTGCAAAGTTTAGTTTCTTCTTAATAGAACTGTACTCTTGGATATGGAATTATTTTTGGACTTAGTAATGAGCATCAGCCCTAATGTGGCTGAGAAGTGTATGCTACAGAATTGAGATGTTGGAGTGGACACAGAGATCCCCTCTGTGGTGCCTCTGTCCCAGTTAGATGTTTTCCCACAGCCTTACTAACAGTACTGGTGGTCAGTCTGAAGAGGGTGTAGTGAATGCAGTTGTTCTTTGTAGCAGGTGTAATCTGCTTTTTATTTTTAGTTTATCTGATCTTCTTTTTTTAAAAGATGATTTCTCAAAACCTTGGCTTTGCAGAGATTGGTAAATTGTCATGCAAGCTAGTACAGAGGTTGGGGGAATTGGGCCTTTTTCTCAATGTGTCTATTACCTGTCCAGCCTGCTGGGGCTACTGTGGTTTTCCAAAGAGAAGTCCAATGTTCAATTGAGAATACTCAAGACTATTAGAAACAGTCTTTTCGAGTGGGCTGAGGACATTGTTCTTTAGACCTTTTTGGGTACTTGAAGACTATGCATAAAGTATAGCAAAAGATATAGAACTCAGGTTTCTTTTTCCTCTCCTTATAACACTGCAGTTTTGTGGTAGGAGTGCAGACTGTAAAGCTATGGTCTAAAGACTGCAGTGTTAGATGATGAAAACCTAATTTTTTCCCCTTAAAATTAATATTTAGTTGTTTAATGTTGTTGCTATACATCATATGAAAGCAGAAATAGGATACATTTAACCTGTTTGATCAGGTGAGTCCTCATTTCTTGCTTAGTGTATCACTATTATTTCTTTTTCACCTGCAGTGCCCATGATCTCACCAAGTGGAATCTGTATGACAAGACTTTAAGGTTCCTGGTGTTTGAAACAGAACATGGCAGTTTGCCTGTTCTGGTGAGTAGTTAATATTTAACACTGAAAGATGGTTTTCTTGATGAAAGCACAAAGAAATACAAAGTATTAAATAATCTTATATGTCAGTGTCCTATGAGACAGGAAGATACTGTGTTCATTTCTCAATCTGGGGAATTGAGGCTGTCTTTGGTTATTGGAATCTGTAAATTAACGCCTTTATATTAACTAATTTTGGAAATTTTTCAGAACTGTGATAATCATCTGACATCTGGATTGATCCTTTGTCATGTTCAGTACTTCCAATGATTGCATAGTCTCAGTTTCAGTACATATGAAATCACTGGGACCTTGAGGAACCCCTTTTAGATTGCATGTAACCAGAAATTGGAATACTTTGGATCTGTTGCTTACACATTGACTCTTGTTGTAGTGGTTTATAATTATCAGTTATCTCAACTGCAGCCTTTTGGTTATCTGGTTGCCTCCCCTCAAACACTGTGTGAAGATGGAGTTGTGTATTCTAGGATTGCAAGGTGAAATACTTCAGCAGTTGAATGAAATGAATGAAACCAGCCTGTTTGCCGGAGAGAACTTGGGGGGCTTTTTGGCAAGGGTGAAGTTTAGTTGAGTAGAGGGAGCCTGCAGCCAGTGGGTAGAAGTGGACTCATTTAGATGGAGAATTGGAGCACCAACGTTTGGCTTCTGCTCTGAACTGGCCTCTGGAGGAGTCTGCCTTTCATCAAAAGCTTAAAAGAGCTCCCAAGGAGCTAAGCTCAAGTAAGCCTCTGGGAATACACTTTTAGATATATGGGTTGCTTTCCCTTGAACTCATTGAGATGTCAGAGAAGTTCTGCAGAAGCAGCACCTTAGTAATGAAGTTTCTCAGGGGGCAATGCTTGCTTGTATGTAAACGTTTTAAATTTGTTTTAAGGATCTAAATACAACTGGGAAGTGTTCATGTGAGCAGCATGCTGAATGTCAGGCTTGAATGGTTTGTTTAGTCTTAAGCTTTTTGCTGCTGAGCCTTTAATGTAAGTAAAGGACATGTGTTTTTATTTGCAGATTATCCTACCAGCTCTCCAGTGCACTTATTTTTCTCTCCTGTGGCAACTAGCTGCAGTTTCGGAAAATTCTCCCAAGGTTGGTCACTGATGTAATTTTGAAACCTAGAGTTTCACCTTATAGAAGTTTACCCTTATAGAAGTTAAAGCTAATTTTCCTGTTCTGAGATTTCTTGAAAAAGCAAGCTTAGAAGAAGATAGTTTGTCTGTTTTCTTGAGGAAACCAAATCAAATTGAGGCATTTTCTCTCTATCTTATCCTCTTTTTTTTTTTTTTCCTTTTAATCTGTGTGTGCTTTTTCAGTCTGGAGGAACAGTGGTTCACCGCTATTTTTACTGCAAAACATGTGCATCAAATTCCTAGGGCTTGATGGAGATAAGGAACTTGTCTCATTGCCAAAGAGTTTGTTGTTTTCTTGTTTGAAGCAACAAAGAATATTAAGTGAAAACTCCAGGACATTCTGTAACTTTGTTTCTTTTTTTAATTTTCTTGATTTACCTACCTACATATTTCTGTCAGAAAGGTTGAGGAAGGTGGTAGTTTTCTCATCGATTGACTATTTACTTACTTACATGATTTTTAAAAGTACCAAGCTTTAGCAGATATTCCAGAAGAAAGGCTAGTTTAAGACACCAGAAAGGAAAACTTTTTTATGTTTTGTTTCATGTGTGAATGTGTACCCTGTGGGCCTCCTCCTCATTATGATTTCTGACTCCAGTGAGTGCTGCTTTGTCATTCTGTCCCCTTTCCTGGCGCTCCTGTGCACCCAGGACAGGCGCTGACACGGACATTGGCGTGAGGAATGCCAGCTGGGGCGGTACCCGTTTGGCCACTGATTCACTGTCTATTCCCGTCCCGTTCCATTCCTGCCTGGATCCCCACATCTCTCACTGTGCCAGTGTGTTCTGCCTTTCACTCCAGACACAGTTAGCTCAGCTTGGTAATGGGGCAGCACATTTTTTAATTTGGCCTTCATATGGGAGCAGATTTTGATTGGAAGCAGATGTGACGGCGCACTCTGCCGGGCCAAATCTGGATGTTGGCAGATAGAGAAGTTCCAAGAGCAAAAAAAAAAAGAATTCCTGGACAGCAGCTCTGTTATTTCCCCTTGCTCCTCCCCTAGCAGTGTTAAGAGAATGTATGCCCCTTACCTGGTTCTCCTCAGCATGTCCTGGGATGAATCCCTTTTCTTATAAATGTAGAGCTGCATAACATGAAATCTGCCTCTCTTGAAGGGCATTCCTTTAACACTGATGGCTCAGAGCTCAGTGCAGTACAGCTGAGACCTGGTCAGAAAGTCTATTGTATGGCTGTGAGCAAACCAAATAGTCTCCCATACTGGATTCATCTTAACAAAGTGTGGTGTCTTAAGTTTCTGAGTGCCGAAGTTAAACCCTTTTCTCTTTGTAGTCATTAGGGGAGCAAGGGAGAACACCAGCTCCAGAAGGCAGTGCACATTGAACATTAGGTAGAACGGACCAGAAGTTTTTATGAGTCTGCTTCCATTGTTATCACTGCTTTATACAGATAAGATGAAGTGAATAAGAGAATACATGCTGCCCTCCCTACAGATGGAGAAACAAAGAGTTTGTGACTTGCTGAATTCCACTGGCCTCAGCAACTGTGACAGATGCAGTTGTTCATAGCTAGTAAGCTGTTCTGTGAAATGCCAGCTTCTTTCATCATGTCATCAGCTGTGCTGTCTTAAATGAATAATATGAGTGGAAGAAAGATGCAACTGTTGTTTTTTCTGTAATTCTCTGTTGAATCATAGTCTCTAACATATTGGTCCTTTTGTTTTTCCTAAATGTGTTTTTAGGAGACTCTTTTTCCACTAAGAAGGCGGCTGAGACATTTCAGTCAGATTTGCACATGCTTCCTCCACCATAAGAAAAAAGATGTAAGAGAAAAGGTTTGTGTTTTTCTATCACTTAATGAGCATTTGTGCTCAGATCTCCTTTTAAATGCCTGCCTTTTTTCATACTGGTGTTTCATGCCATTAAATTTTTGCTGTGTTTTTGTCTCTTAGCAGAGAAATAACACATACAACCCCCAGTCTTCATCTATTTATTTTAAATAAAAGCTAAAGTTAAGTTAGTTAAAATGCTACAAGTTAGTGCTGTCTGCATGAGTTCATCTGCAGAATCAAGGCCTCAATCTGAATGAAAATCATTGTGTTTTCTGATTAGACCAGTGTACTGATTGCTATCATTGCTTCATTCATGTTTTGCTATGAATATTACTTAAAGAAATGCTGAAATTGTCCAGTGGTTCATGTGTTAAAAGAGGAGTATTTCAACATAATACAGCTCTTCTTCTTGCCCACGGAACTTTGAAGATCTTTAGGTGGTATTCGTGCATGATATTTGTATACACTGCGTCCTAACATACAAGTTTTTTAAGGATTTACCTGGGGCATTTCATCACAGCTGAGGTAAAGATAAATCTTTAGTTTGCAAGGAAGAAGTGGGATGGAAACTTGATTGTGTTTGATGGAATTGCAAAGTGGAATTGGCACAAGAAGTAACATGGTCTCTAAATCCTTCTTTGGCTTTATTTGCTTGGTACAGGCCTTCATGATACTCTGTGACTGGTTGCTGATTTTGAGTCACCTGGATTCAAATAATAATGAAGATGCAGTTGGACTTCTAGGTTATCTTCCTAACACAGAACTTCAGGAAAAACTGTTTTCATTTATCCAGGAACATGTTTTCATGGATGGAGAAGAGGAAAAAAAAGGTTAGACATCTTCATCACTGGAGAAGCAATCTACTATTTTTGCTATCGTTTGTCATCTGCAGTGAATGTATCAGGGAAAAAGGCTGGCCTTTCTTTTGTTGTTATTTTGTGAGTTGCTTTGCTTTTTTTTTGGTTGGGCCCCTTTACAAACAAAAAAAAAAAGCTGTAATTCTTTGATCTGTGCAGACTGTGGGTTAACCAATTCACCTGCATGATGAAAAGGGCTGAAGTAAAGTGGGGCTGGGTGAGTAAAAGTGTTTGGTGGACTGACTTCTATGGTCCAGATGATGGTGTTAGAGGAAGGCCTTGCAGTGTTGCAGTGTGTCACTGCATGGACCCTTCTAGGCCATCAGAGTAAAGAACCAGTAGATTTTGATTTTGGGGCTGTGGGGCTGATTTCACAGAATTATAGACTGGTTTGGGTTGGAAGGGACATTAATAATCATCTGCTTCCAAGCACCTCTGCCATGGATAGAGACACCTTCCACCAGAGGAGGTTGCTCAAAGCCCCATTCAGCCTGGCCTTCAACATGGAATGGAGCATCCACAGCTTCTCTGGGCAACCTGTTTCAGTGTCTCAGCATCACCACAGTCAAGAATTTTTTCCTTATGTCTAAGAAATAAATCTGCTCCCGTCCATTTAAAGCCATTCCCCACTGTATCACTACATGCTGTTGTAAGAAGTCCCTTTTCAATTTCTCTTTTTGGCCGTTTAGGTACTTGAAGGTGCTACAGGATCTCCCCAGAACCTGCCCTTTTCCAGGTGTAAGAACCCCAACTCTCTCAAGTTGGTGGTGCTCTCACTAGGCAAGGTGCTCCAGTCCTCTGAGTATCTCCATGACCCTCCTCTGGACTCAATCCAGCAAGTCCACATCCTTCTTGTGTTGGGGGTCACAGAGCTGGGCACAGCACTCCAGCTGGGGTCTCAGCAGAGCAGAGCAGAGCAGAGGGGCAGAATCACCTCCCTCACCCTGCTGGCCTCACTGGTTTGGATGCACCTCAGGACAGTTGGCTTTTTGGGCTGTGAGCACACACTGCTGGGTCTTGCTGAGCTTCTCATCAGCCAACACCCCCAAGTCCTTTTCTGCAGGGCTGCCCTCAGTCCAGTGGGAAATAGTGTTTGTTGGTCTACTGCCTTTTTTCAAACACATTTGGATGTTGTATTGAGGTTGTAATTATGAAGGCTGGTTTCTTTTAGGAGTATTTTGAAAGGACATTGTTCATTGTGGTTCTGAGGACAAGTTCAAGTGCCATGCTTTGAGAAAACAAGTGCTGTTCTAGATTTCCCTGTCTAACTCCTGTCCCGCTGTTCAGATGGAGTTCTCTGTTCAGTTTTGGGCACCACACTTCCTTAGGTCATGGTGTATATGCAAGAACCACTGATGGGCAACATTGCATGGCCAAAATTGCCACAGGGAAATAGTAAGAGAATTAGTAAAGATAGAGTAGAAAAGATTGCACAAGTAGGTTGTAGTATCCTAGTTGTGGGAGTTATTGAAGCAGGTTATGTTTCAGGATGTTTACATTATGTATCTGAAACTGATAAAATTGATACTGCTTTGGGATAGATGGCCTGAGATCTTTTTCAGACCTTTATTCTGTGATGCCTTCAATTTTTCAGTTCTCCCCACAAAGGATCCCTTTCACCCTATTGCAGATTCCTTCCTGAACAAGTGATTTTGTGATGTAAGGTGTGCTTGTCTGGGTGCACAGCTGTCATCTCTTTCATTTCAGTTTAAACTCTTTCAGATACTTCTGATCAGTCATTTGCCTTATGTTTGTTTCCAGGCCCACACTCATTCTAGAAGCAGAAACAGTCCACAACAAAATTATAGGTCAGAGACTGAAGTCTTTTGGTAGTTGATAGCTCACAAGTGCAGCAGGAGAGAGTGTGTCTTGGCTCTCCTGCTGCAACAAACTCCCCCCAAGCACCTTTTTAGTACTGTTGGAATACTCTTAAGAGTATCTTTTTCCCATGAAAAGTAAAAGAGATACTTAAGAGTATCTGTTTCCCATGAGTTACCCAGCTAGTAACTAACTCATGTTCCAGACACTTGTTCTTAATGCTATTAAGTGACTTTGCTTCCTTTTACTCTTGTTGATAAGCACTTGGAGAATTTCATTGGAACTTGGAGAATTTAATTGGAACTCTTGCTGACTGTGTGTGACAAGTTTTGTAGGGTTTCCAGTGAGTTATGTGCTCTTTTCTGCCATCTGTTTTATTCTGTGAAAAAAATGTGTTTGCAATTTTTCAGGTCCCTTCCATTTGGTGTGTTTGTGCCTTTTATTCTACTTGCTGGTTCAGTTCTGTAGCTGTGAGCAGTGTTGTACTTGGAGATTCTGACTAGTAGAAATGCCAAAGTCCTATGAAGATCAGAGTAGGAGACTGTGGAAGAAGACTGTTTTCACTGTTACCAACTGGAGCTTTGAAATGGGAATAAACCTGTGTTTTCTGATGTACACAGGGATGAGCACTGGCACCTGTTACTGAATAGCTGAGTCTGTGCTATTTAGGTGAAAGTTGGTCATTTAAACTGAGATACCTTGAATAAATGCTTTTGTTTTCCTAGATCTGACAGAAGAGGAAAAGGATGAAGCTTGCAAACTTGATGACTTGCACAAAAAGCGGAGTCTTCTGGCAGCATATTGCAAGTTAATAGTGTATAACGTGGTAGAGATGACTGCAGCTGCTGAGATCTATAAGTATTATGTGAAGGTAATGTTTTAGATAAGGTTGTTCCTACCAGTGCATTTTAGTTTTTGAAAGTGTCCCCAGTGTTTGGGAAAGAGGGTGTTAGTAAGTGTTATGGCTCAGAGTCCTGGGATAATCACAAAAGAATCAAACATGAGTGGGGGCAGAGCTCCTCTCTTGGTTCCACAGAGGTACCTCACTGCAGACAAAGCAACTGAAAATTGAGGAGAGGGCATGTCTGGACATCTGCTCCTCAGCTCCTCCAGAGAGGCCACTGCAGAGCAGCAGTTTATGGCTGGAGAGTGATTCATGTGTTTAGGTTCTCACACTGAAGTGTTCAGCTTAATTCATACAGCTCGCACAGTGCATATGCAGGTGCCTACATTTCACAGGAGTCCCAGGGTTTAGATGACCAGGGTTTAGCCACTCTGAAGGGGGTCTCAGGAGGGCCAAGAACATGAGAGTGGGCAGTTTCCTTGAGTCAACTGACAGAACTTTAGAAATACCTGAATATGAATCTTGTTCTTTGCTTCATTGGCAAGCACTAGTAAAGTGCAGAAAACTCCATTTGTCTATTTGGTGAGGCTTTGCCTTTTTTAAAGAATTACAATTAATTTTGAATTAAGAATTGACAATCAATTAGTTGTTAATACTTAACAATTTCAGTGTAACTTTGATCCTCACATTACTCTTCAAGGAGCATACCATTGCTTTGCATATGAAATATTATAAAAGATCCAGTTTTCATCTTTTAACTTGCATGTTCTGACACTGGGAGTGTTTTAGGAACTTCTTGTGTCACTTGAACAGTCATGTGGTTTGTGTTCTCCCAGTGCTAAAGAAGGGGAATGATAACTCTCAATTGTTTTGTTGCTGTTAATAGACCTACAGTGATTTTGGAGACATAATTAAAGAAACATTAAGCAAAACAAGGTACAGTGACAAAATTCAGAGTGCCAAGACGCTGATTCTCTGTCTGCAGCAGGTAAGGTTAAGATTAAAGCAAGAGCCTAGGGGCTCTTATGATAGCTGTATTCACAGTGAAGATTTTTACCTCCCATGCCATAATTATTTAAAATCATTAGAAAACTTAGTGACAGAATTTACTTCCTTTCCTGCACTTTCTATATGTATATTGTTTTTGCATGTCACAACTAAAACTCCTTTCAAATCATTACACCTATCTTAAAAGGTGCTTTTGTCCATGATGTTTTTTGGTCATGTTTTTAATCTTCAAGTGCATAGTATATTAGAACTGATGTGAGATTATGAAGTGTTTCTTGGGACATGATGTCTCTTAATAAATGTTAAGGATTTTATGATGTGTTTTATGGATTACCTTAATTCTTTCTCAGTTTGAGGACCCATGCATGTGCCTTTGTCTGGCCACTCCAACCCCCCCTGTATTTTCAGCTTTATTTTTTTCTGGATGAAAGTGGGTTGCAGCTCTTCTGAAGGGTCTCAGTTGCTTGCAGCTGCTGACTGATAGCCAGTTAGCTATTTTAGCAGGTGCTTTTGCCAGCTCTGCCCGTGGCCAGAGCTGCTTCTAGCCTGGAGTCCTGCTGTAATCCAGAGAGCAGGCTCCTCCCGAGGATACTGACACATGAGCTTTGCTTATTTCACACACATTGCCAGGGGCTTAGATCTGTGAACCAGCCCTTGAAATCTGAGCTCAGATGAGTCTGAGCAGCATTTGGCTACTATATTCTGCTGACATAGTCAGGACTTGGTGTTTAGGTATCACATAGACAACAGGCCTTTTTTGGCCTTTGCCTGACCTTGAAAGTTAACAGGTTGACAAGAACAAGCTACTTCCATATTCTGTTAGAAAAAAAAAACCCAAAGCACAGTTAATTGAGCTCAAGATGTGCTTTTGACCTACTCTTACTCTCTGAAATGGGACTATGGTGCTGCCAGACTTGCTGCTTTGTATCTGCACTGTGCTACTCTGAAAGCATCTCAGGCAAATTAGGCCTCTGGGACTTGGTTCAGAAGACCCAAGAGGAGGTCAGTGGGACCATCATCTTCAGGAATCAGTTTTCTGTTTATACACATAGTTTTTCTATTTTTATTTTTTAATTTGTGCCTATCTTAGGAGCACAGCAGTGTCCTTTGTGTCAGTTCCTTGTCATTGTTCCATGCAGTGCTTCAGAAGCACATGGCTCACCTGCTCTTCTGTGAGGCCTCTCTCTGTGTGAGGTGGCTGTGCCTGTCTCTCTGTCTGCCTGGTGCTTTGTTTGCCTGTAGGATTACCTGTGTTTGCTTATCTGAGACTTCTCTTGCAGCTGTTTCAGACACATGCAGAAAGCCAAGACAGCAGTAATGGTGTGGACTTCTCCTCTCCTTCCTTTGCAAACATCAAAGAACTTGCTCGTCGCTTTTCACTAACATTTGGTTGGGACCAAGTGAAATCCAGAGAATCTATAGCCATGATACACAAGTATGTGCCACGTAGCATCATGTTGTCCATGGTCATTGCTTTTGTTAGTTGTCTCTTTTATCTGTTTTATTACTCTGTTCTTTTCTGTTTTTCTTTCAATAGGGAAGGGATTGAATTTGCTTTTCAAGGAGCTACTGGAGGAGATGGAAAATGCTTGCCTCCTAACTTGAGCTTTCTGTTAATCATCAGTGAATTTTCCAACAAGCTGCTAAAGCCAGACAAAAGACTAGTGTAAGTTCAGTTCTTGTACGCCATCATACACAGTTTGTGATTTGTGTATCCCTGTACAAAGGACACTTGAACTTTAGTGTGGCAAAATTTGCTCAAGGGCACTTCAGAGAACCTCTGAAATCAGTCTGCCCTTCAGGCTGTTAGTTTGAGACACACTTGTTGAATTTTGTAGTAGTAGTTATTTCAGATTGTATGTGCAATAAGCATTCTAGATTTTTCTTACACATAGTTGTGGCCACATATGGCAATTCTTCTGAAGGCTAGGCTGTTAATTTGGTGGAAGAGATTTGTGACTTGACTGGTTAGTGGAGTGGCAGGAATGCTTTTCTGAACAGAAAAGTAAATAAAAATATTGTGGAAGAAATAATGCAGGGATCATTATTTTGTAATTATCTATTTCCACAGCTTCAGACCTCAATTATGTGAATAACATGGAACATATTTGGAATAAAAATATATGTGACACTCTTCATTATATAGATATTTAAGTCCAAGAATTTACTATTTACACAGGGATATGCCCTGATCCAGTGGGTCATGTTTTATATATTTACATTTAATGCTGTAAGAGTGATAGCTTTCTTTTTGTATCAGTGAGGTATTACGCACCTGAATGGAGAGATATATGGGTATGTATCCTATTCCCTTCTTCACATGCCTCAGGTCTGATCATTTTTGAGATGGAAGTAACATTGTTCCTTCTATTTGACCTTCAGCATTACTTCCTTAGTCAGTGCTGTCCAGTTTGGCTCTGGATCTCTGCACTTCAGAGATACTTCCAGGTATTTCCATTTCTCTGAAAGCATATTTGAAGATGTGGGACAGTAAGACACATCTGCCTTTCTGCATTTCTGAACAAATCACTCCAGTAAACAACAAGAAAAGTTTTACTTTTGAAAGGAAGTCAGCAGAAATGGAAGAAAACCAACTGTCACATCTTTCTGAGCTCTGTGTATCTCGCTTGTTCCCTTGTCACTTTGTCTTACATTGGAGGAGAACTTCCATGGGAATCATCAGCTGGGTTTTATCATGGGTAACATGGGTCAAGAATAGTAAAATGTCTATTTTCCTGTTACTTCACATGACACAATTTATTAATGATTGCCATCAACACAATTCATTTGAAAGAATTGATTCAAAGCTGGAATGCAAAATGCAAAAGAAAAATAGTCAACATACACTGATTGCAGACCCATAATCTATGGGTATGGATAACTTCATTTGCTATTCTTGCATTTTTCTCAGATGAGAATCTTTGAGATCTGCTACTAAAATTGGTTTTCATGGACCTCAAGGATCATCTAGTCCCAACCCTGCTGCCATGGGGAGGAACACTTTCTACTAGACCAGGTTGCTCAAAGCCTCATCCAGCCTGGCCTTGAACACTTCCAGGGACAGGGAGTCCGGAACTGCTCTGGGCAACCTGCTCCAGTGCATCACCACAGTGCCAGTCAGGAAATTCTTCCTAATATCTAATCTAAACTCACGCTCAGTTTAAAGCCATTTAAAGCCTTTTAAAGCCTTGTCCTATCTCTACATGCCCTTACAGAAAGTCCCTCTCCAGCTCTCTTGTCATCTCTGTTTAGGTACTAGAAGGTGCTGTAAGTCCTCCCCAGAGCCTTCTCTTCTCCAGGCTGAATAATGCAAACTCCCTCAGCCTTTCTTCATCAGGGAAGAGCTCCAGGCCCCAGTTTGGACAGTTTCTGTATAACTCTGCCCATGTTGTCTGTATTTTAAAGAGCTGTAAGCTTCTGTGGTCACATCCATGCAATAAGTAGATTTCTGTTAAACCATCCTTGAAAAACTGTCATTTCATTTACCTCTGGGAGTCGTTTTTAATTAAACAAGAGGAAAATATTTAATTGTTGATGGGGCAGATCAAAGCTAAATCCTGATATTTTTTTTCCCTAGGACTATATTAAACCTCTTGATTAGAGGATATATCCTGGAAGTATATTCCTGAATGTATCAGATACATTTGATGCATTCAGGTAGTTTTATTCATGGAGAAGTTTTGTGGAAAATAACAGAACCTAGCAGGGAATGCACTTGGCTTCTTACTGCTTTGGGCCTTCACTCTACTGCTGGGAACAAATGGGAAACAATAGAATTTGCTAGAAGGGAAATTGCAATTTATCCACAAGTACGTTCATACTATGTTTCTAGAATAACAGTTTCTATTCTGGGAGGCCTTAAGTGCCTTGCAGAGACTGGAGATTATATTTCCTCTTAGAAATATTTAGGTTTAGCTCCATCATAAATTATTGGATGGAATGTTTTAGGTCAACATGAACTTTGAGAAACAAACATCTGGTTATTTTCATTTTTCTTATTAATCATGGGATTGATGTCCAGGTCTGTATGTTAACATATGTGAACGTACCTGTAACAGATGAGATACAGAATATGGGCATTTGTTAGAAAGGACTATATTTCAACACCATGGAAGTATATGGATTTTAACCCTCTCCCCTGTAATTGCACAGGCTGTAGCAGTAAAATACCTGGCTTGTCAGTTGCTCTGTGCCACAAAATGCACACAAGAAATGAATTGCTGAATAGCAAGCAGCATGAAGGGCCTGATTCCTGAATCAGTAGGAGTCTTTCCATTGACATTGATAGCAGTTGGATTAGACCCTGAAACTGTAGTTACAATGCGTGCTTGTTTGAAACCAACAAATTCCATTACCAGGGTTTCTTGATCCCTGGGGCCCCCAGAGTCCAGGACTCTAATTGTTTTGGAGCCAGTGCTTACCCTGACCTCCTCTCAGCACTGGTTTTCTTGTTTTGCAAAGCAAATGAAACGTCTGATATTTTCCAGGCCACTCTCCTAATAAAAAAAAAAAAAAAAAAAAAAAAAAAAATAATATGTTGCACAGGCTGGTGTTAAAACTGTCACTTCTGGTATTTGCTAAGGTGGGGTCTGTTTTAACAACACTGGGCTTGATTTTAAAGTGATGAGCTGTAGCTGAAATGTGGTGAATATCTGGTTTCTAATCCTGAGTCAGACTTTGGTTTTCTTATTAAGTAAGTCAGAAAGACTTTGTTGGAAATGTCCTGTTTTTCAAATAAGAGTGTTTGAAGATGGCCTTTTTTGCTCCAGGAAAGGTGATAGCTTCACCTGGGATTCAGGAAGGCCCAGTGTCAAATCTCTGGACTGACAGAGATTCTGTCTCTGACAGAGACAGAACAAGGATTTGAAATAATGTTTCCCGCATCTCATGTATTGTCACAACTGTAGAGCAGTTATCTGCTTCTTGCAAACACTTGACATTTTAGTGAGAGAATTGGATTGAGTTTGAGCTGATAATATAGAAAAGTGGTTTAATTGGTTGTTCTTTTAATTTTGACAGAACAGGCATTCATGGTATAAAACCCTCATTGCCTGACCTGTACTGTTTTCTGTACCACTGAATCACAGGGAGCATCTCTTGCCTGGGGTCTTTGTGTCCATGAGGCAGAAAAGGCCACCAGAAGAAATGAATCCTTGAAGAATTTCTGCTCTGTTCAGGTTGCTACTGGCAGCAGCAATTGGCACAATTCCCTGCACAGGAAACTCTTTATAGAAGCTGATGTAGTTTTGTAATTTCTGTGGATCATGTGTTGTTTCTAATGCTAAAAATTCAAGCACCCTTTTAGCTTTGAAGATGTTTGCATTTTAAATAGATAGTTCAGAGATGTCAGGTATTTCACAGAAAAATAGTGCCCTCTCTTCAATAGTTCTGTTTGCACCTTTGGAGAATAAAGTGAAAATCCTTTCTTGTAATACCTGCCCCAGATATTGAATGGAAGGATAATGAGTTTTCTTATGCTTGCTTTTGTTTTTGTTCTAGGTACAGTTACTTACAGAGGTACATAACAGAGCCACTGGCCTGCAGAGGAGACAAATGGCAGCCTTTGGTCTGGTACAGAAACTCTTTATTGTCAAATGAAGATGAGGAGAGCTCTGTCCTTGGCAGTTTGGGAGAGTGGCCCCCTGTGGGCTCATCTAAGACATCTTCTTTTAAAAGGAAATTGTCTAATGGTATGAAAACTTCCTAGTTCTTGATCAGCTGTATTTTTTTTTCTGTCTGGAAAAACTGCTGTATCTGTTATTTTGCTTAGCTGTAGCAAATTTGCACATGCTAAAATATATTTAATGTTTTGCATTAGCAGTAGAGTATCATGGTGTGTTGGATGTTGTGGACTTCCCAGTTTGAAGTGTGGTTTTTGCCTTCAGCTTTGTTGTTGTTACAGGTCCCTTGATCACTCAATAGCAATAGGGTTGGGCTGAGGACTCCGAGTGAGGAGAATTCAAGATTATCTGAATTCTGCTGTATACTAAAATCTGGCATTTGTCTGAGCCACTGAGACTTGGTTGATTGCTTTTAATTGTTAACTTAGGACATTGTTGCTTTAGGCCCTGTAGATAATTGAGACAGGAGAAGTATTTCCAGAAGTCGATTCAGATCTTCAGGCCAGATTATCTGGGCCAAATCATCTTCTAGGGTTTTTCTCTCTGGTGAATTTCTAGAGAGCCTGTAAGATTATACTCCTACCTTAAATAATTGTATTTAGATGGGCTGCATCCAGCCTTTGGCAGCATTTATGGACTGCCAATCTGTAATGAAGTATTCACTGTATGGATATGGTGGGACTTAGTTAAAATGCAATAAAGCTATTATGAAAACAATTGCTAATAAAAATGCTAAGTGTTATGGACATGTGCAGGAGTATGTGGAGGAAAGGAAATTTTCCCACAGTGTCCTTTGGTTTCTTTCTCATTCTTTCTCATAAATCTTCTTTTTAGTGACTTGCCTTCAGAGAGCCTGTTCCTTTGTATCCCCAAAGGCGCTGCTTTCTTGAGCATTATATAGACTCAGCAGTACTGATAGCAGTTATGGACCAGGGCCAAGTTCATAAATCTAGATTGCAAAAATGACCAGTGGGCAAATTAAATGGATTTTCTTTTAAGTGGCTTTTAGCTGTCTCTTTCAATAAAGGAATGCTTTGCTCCAGATGTCCTTTTGAGCTTGGCCCAATTGTTTCTCTGCTGTGGGGAACATACTGGAAATGTCCATCTCAGGACCTCTAAGGATGAGGCTGAAGAATGACTGTGTTCACTCTCTGTTGCAGGGTCTGTGCCTGAAACCAGCCAGACTGAAGCAGGAAGCAAAGCCCCAGAACAGCAGTGTGTTTCCCAGCTGTCCTCTGCAGCAGGGAAAAGCAGAAAGAGGCTGAAATCTCAGGAGATGCACTTGCAGGAACATTTGCCATTCCTTTGTCCAGGAGGGATGCGTAGAAGATACTGGTGAGAGTTTGATGTCTTACAAGCTCCTTCACCTGTTCTGGCATTGGCACTTGAGGTCTCCCTATCCACCTTCTGGTTTTTTGTAATACTTTGTGAGTTCAGAATGTGTGCCCCTCCTGTCTTTCTTATGGGCTGTGTCCCAAGGACAGGTTGGGTTTTTTTGTTTCCTCAGTCCAGTATCTATATCTGCTGCTTTCTCCTGCCACTGTCACAGGGCTTCTGTGCCTTCTTGAAGTAATATCAGGTGTGCAGAGAAAAAGACAAGGATGGAGGAAAGTTCCCTGTCCCACTTCCTGTGTCCAGATTGGAGATCTATGGTGCTGGTTACTCTTGGCCTGTTGCTGCAGCCACACAATAAGTGTTTTCTGCATCTCTGGAAATGAAAGAGGATTCTTGTCTCTGCAGATCTGCTGTTAACCACTGTGTACCCTGTGGCTTTCTTTTAGAGAAGTGTTGGTGTGCAGCATGCAGACATGCCACAGTGAAGCCCCACACAACTTGGATTTGAGAGAGGTGTTGTAGAAATAAGGAGTCTGGAGTCTACTTTTGAGCAATCAAAGTGCTCAGTCGAAGTATTTTCCTTTAATTCAGTTCATTTATTGAGGTAGTAGGTTAAAAGGTGAAACACAAATCCTGGGAAGATGATGCTTTTCCAGGTTTTGGGACACTTGTTAAATGAACCAGGAGAATACAAGTAAAATAGAACAAATTATTAAACATGAAGTTAGCCCCTGTTCAAACCAGTGTTTTGTTTCTGAACTGCTTTATTGAAAATTCCTCAGAGCATAACCTGTTTCATACTGGGAAATCCTGGGCCAGTAACTTTAGGCTACCTTACATGGATATCAGCAGCAGATCTTACTATGTGAAATACCCTGCCATGTTCACCTCTGTTATGAGATATCTCAAGACTTAGCTATTTTTTTTTTCCAGCAAAGATGAGGTTAAGACAGAAGATGTCTCTGAGGAGGGTCCAGAAGACACAATAGAAGATGTTGATGTTGTTGGTACAGACCAGGTAATTCTGGCTGGTTTTCCAGCTCTGAGCACAGCTATAGTTGAGGTGGGTCAATGTTAGGTCAGAGTCTCCTGGGTAGCCATGCAGCAGCAAAGGGGGTTGCTCTTTTGTGGCCCTTTTCAGGATGAGAAAAGGAGGATGCCCTCTTCCCTTTCCAGCTGCAACTGTAGTTTCCTCCTTCAGCTCAATCTGCATTTTAGAGGCAATCCTTATTGTAGTATCAAGACATCCTTAGGTCATTTGTAAGGATTCAATGTCACCTTAAGAGGAGGATCCCCTTTCTTTTTCCCCATACTGCGAAGCTTCCTTGTTAAGAGCCATTTGCTGCAGTTGCTTCGTGTTACTGACACATTGCAGAGATGGCACTGCTGTGTGGCCTGCAGGGAATATCTGCTTCAGAAATGGTGTTTGCATTGTGCTCTTTGGATTGAAAGACTCAGAATGTGTCACTGGACAGCCCTGGGCTCTTGCTGGAGTATCCCATGTTTCTTGCCCTTTTCCAGTCAAGGCTGTTGGGCAGATTAAATTGTCCCCGAACAAACTGGGGATTTGAAGGGAAGCATGAGAACATTGTGGGCTTGGAGTGGCAACCAGCATAGCCAGGGGCTTGTCTGACGGGCACTGATTGCCTTTGGGATCCAAGTTTGGCAGAGCTGCAGCTGTCTGCCTGGCCTCAGCTCAGCCCTGGACTGGCTCATTGCAGCAGGGAAGGACTTGTAGCCCTTTGGGCCAGTGGAGTGCAAGGACTCAGGATGTTGGACAGCAGGGTCTTGTGGAGTGGCTGTACAAGGAAAGGGGTGGAGGGGAAAGAAAGGCCATGGTTTATCCTGTAGCTAATCACAACCCTTCTGCCTCCTAAATGTTTCTGTGTCAGCCACCACAGGGGGCTGAGCAGTTCCTTCAGGTTTTTCCCTGTTATCTGCACTTCAGAACATAACTCAGTGTTTGGCAGAGAGTATTTTTGCAGTGAGTCAGGCAACTCCTTGAATTCCAGTGACTGGTTATCTGGGATCTAACCACCACATTCAGACTTTGCATGATTTTTGTCTTTTTAAATGAGTTTTTGCTGTAAAGTTCAGCCAATGTTTTTTTAACATATGGTGGGCTTTAATTTTTAAAGAGGACTAGAAGGAAAAAAAAGGGACTTCTACCTTTTCTTTCAGTTATATGCATGTTAAAATGTAGACAGTTTGGCCCATGTACTTGAAGCAGCTCCTACTGAAGATAGATAATAGAAGAATTTAACTCCATGGACAAAGATCAAAGCCATACAGAAATTGCACTATTTAGGCAGTATGGTGCCTTTCCTGTTGTGCCTTTTCTGGGCTTTTTAGGGTATGGAAATGCTTCTTTCTTTTTGTGGAAGCTGTAGCTCTTTAAGAGCTGGCTCTATGGCTAAGCTGCTGAATGGTTTGATGCTACACTGTTATTCTGATTCCTTATAGGCTCTTACATGACATCTTCTTCAGAGGAGAGCACTGACTTAATCTCTTTTTTCTTGTGATGTAGGACAGTTAAGACACTGAGAGGATGAAGAGAAGTGAAGCACATGCTGTGTTTTTTCTGCAAGTTATTTAACTCGTCAATGTGATATGAGAGCATCAACTGCGGTGGCAGGAGACGTGGGTCAGGTTGTCTCTGTGCCCATGGGCCTCCACCCAGAACCAGTTTGTAGCACTGTGGTTGATTTCTCACCATTGCTGGCTGTGGGCATTACTGAGGTGGCTGCTGCAGTTCTAGGCTTGGGCCTTCTGAGCATCATTACTCAGCTACATCCTCATCCTTGATGCTGCCTTGGAAAAGCTCACAGCTGCAGGATTGGAATCAGGGTATTTGACAAACACTGAATCAAAGACACTGTGAACCAGGTGCGACAAGCTTGTCTGAAGCACATAGGGGCAGTGCTCTGCTGGCCTGTTTTTCACTGTTTAAGATAACCAAATGGAAATCTGTGTGTTTCCTTGCACCCAGTGCAGGGGAGAAAAGAGCCTGCTGGCTGGGACCTGCTGGCTGATGGCAAGTGCATTTCCTACCTGTAAAATGGAAAACCTGGATCAATCATCTGAAAGTATTTCTGAATTCCATTGCTTAGAACAATGTGTTTAGAGGTCTGTAAGCATCAGGACATGTTCCTGGAAAACCTGTGTCAAGGCTTCAGAGTATCAAAGAAACAAACAATGGACCAGCTGACTATTTTCCTCTGGAAATCCTTTGTACAGTGATCATGTGGTGTTTACTTGGAAAAATGCTGGAAAGACAATGTAAATAGACTGTAAATAAGGCCATTCAAAAATAGAGGGTTGTTGCATTAAGAATTTGCAAATGATGGTCACTCAAGTGTTTCAGTGGCAGTCGGCTGGGGATTGGGGTGCTGCTTTCACTGACCCTTCTACTGCTCCCTGGAATTGTACATTGCAGTAATCATATCGGCTTTATTTTTTATATATATATATTTTGGATTGTAACTATGTAAAATAAACTACAGAACTATTGCTATCCACTAGTACTGAATGTGTAAGTGATACTCCCACACTGTGATGGAGAAAGAATGGCAGCAAATGTGTGCTGGCCTTTGCAGTTGTTGCGTTATTCCACAGGCTGAGCAGGGAGTTCCCATGAAGATGGAAGTGAAAGCCATGAGTGTTGCCCAGGTATTGGGTACACTGAAGTGGCCACAGTGACTCCATGATTTTCCTTGTGCATGTGTGCAGCCTGACACAAGGGAGGTGGTTCTCAGGTTCCTCCATCAGTAACTCCCCCTACCTGGACTGGGGTACTGATGCTTCCCCTCATCCATCTGTGGATGATGTGTGGATCTAGGCCTAAGGACACACCAGGTAGGCAGAATACAGCCTGACTAGGAAAACAGTTATACCTGGAACCACTTCAAACATATGGATACTTTAATTTCTGTAACAGTGGGATTGGGATGGTAATTACCCTGCAGAGGCACGGTCCAGTAATCCTCAAACTCATATTTTAGGAAAAAGGATTTCTTCTTAGGAAAGGACTTGGTTAGCACAAGTATAATAGAGAGCAGGATTTAACAGGCACTTCATTAAACACAAAGTGGCAACAACAGCTACAGGCTCTGGAGAAGAGATCGACCCTGCACCATAGTGCTGTGTGACCGATGTGTCACTGCATCCTGGGAAAGCCTGTGGCTGTTTGCTGTCCAGTTACAAGCCCCCTTCTTGAGAAAAGTTTTAAGGTAGGTATCTTGCAGTGTAACAGATGTTCAGGATCACCTTCTGCAATGCCAGCTGGTCATCCTTTCCCTGAGGGACCAGAGCATCACAGAAATGCTGTGTATCTTTACTGCTTAAAGGCCCCAAACCATGGGCAGTTAGTGAAAGGGATCCAGCCAGCCCTGGACAACTTTGACATTGGTGAGTCTGTATTAAAACTGGAATAATTAACCAAAATCCTTCAAATGGTATTACAATTACTTGAGTTTCCCTCAGTGAGGTTCACCAGCACTTCAGTAGTGAGTTTCTTGATACACAGGTGTGTAGGTTTGTGCAGGAGCTGGTGTGAGGAGTTGAGTACAACAGGTTTCTCCCAGCTGCTCAGCAAATACTCTTCTGGATGAAGAAAAACCTGCTAGAGGCTGACTGCTTTGCATATGCAGCTTGTTGTAATTACCCAATCAGACTGCATACCTGTGTAACCCATCCTGTGGTGAATGGCTCTTTATTAGCAAGACATGAATTGTGTGAGGTATGTAAAAATTACATCTGTTATATTACATGTATGAAAATCTTTATTTGAAAATACAAACATGTTTTCTAAACATTTTAAAAGATCTACACTGCAACCAAAAAAATAACTTACATCTTTTTGTACATTTTTTCCCAACAAAACCTGTTTAACAGTTAAGAGTGAGGCAACAATTTCAGGCTGCTGTGACACTGATGAATATCCATGGAATGTGTCAATAGCAAACAAGCAAAGGGGAGGACAGACAAAAGCACTGAATGCCCACAACAAATTAGTGCACATCACTGATCAAGTAACACTTATACAAAGGATTTTAAAAAAAAAATTGGTTCCTTCTGCATGAATTAACACCCCCATTTTGGATCAAGTATGAACACTCAGACTTCACTGTTAAATAATCTTTTTATGATTAACATCAACAAAGAAACTCAAGCTTAAAAGGGCAAAATTAAGGTTGGGGCAAACATGGACTACACAGAAAAGAAAAACAACTTGTCTTGGGTGTTCACTTTAGTGTATTCTACTAATATGCACAGCCTGTCAGACAAAACTCTGCTTGTAAATGAGTGCTGAACTGTGCACTCATTGTCACATCTCTTTCTTGCCAAGGCATAAAACCTAAAAGAGGGCTGTCTATGAGCACAAGCACACTGCAGGTGTAAATTGTCTCCTTACCTCCCATACCAGGACAGAAATACCTGTTCACAGGTGAGATGGAGATGGTCAGTGCACTACACATCAGCTTAAAGAGAATTATACAGCTCTCATAAAAACAGTAGATTACTTTTCTCTTAAGTCAAATATTGTTATTCTTCCAAAAAGGAATTATGCAACATCTGAAAATAAATATTTTAATCTATTTTACAAACAATAAACTATTGAATAAATACAAAAATCTCATCATTCCATATAAATGCATTTCTTTTGCTTACAAGGTAGTGTAGTGATTAGATATTTTTAGCACAAAACTAAAGAAAGTGTTTCTTTTCCCACTGATACATTTCAGTAGGGAAAGAAACCCCACTGAAACGTGTCAGTGTGTAGCAGACCTGCTGCAGACTGTCCCTTCTCTTCTGCAAGGGCTGACCATAAGTAACCTCTATTCAAAATCCTCATCATAGCCATATTCATCCAAGTCTACATCAGCCAGATGGGAAGGCATTTCAAAAAATGGTCTTTTCTCCATTTGATACTTTAGAACACTGGCCTTCTGATGGTCTACAGGACTCAGTTCTGCTTCATACCTAGAAGCAGACAAAAAAAAAAAAAAAAAGAAGAAGAAAAAGAAAATGAAAGAGTCCAACTATGCCAAGAAGTGCCTGAATGTTGGAACACTAACAAGGCAGCTGCAGGAAAAACATATTTGCCAATATTTAATAATAAGCATAACCACAACAGCATCAGGGTTCTGTAATAATTCCCTGAATTTAAGTTAGCTTTCTCTCCTGTCACATGCTGAACTTTCCAGTATGAAATGCAGCTCTACTGAAAGGATTCAAAGCACACACTGACACAGTGCTCCACTGACCAGGTCTTGGGTTAGAGTGACTCACATTCATGCATGTCTTCCCAAATACTACTGAATTTCATCATGTTGTTTCCATCTACTTAACAGGACTGTGCAGAGAATGAGCTTTAGATACTGCGTTTTTGTTCTTTAAAACTGATTTATAAAGGCATTATGTGCTCATCAGCTGTTTTTTCAGAGAAAGACATAGGGCAAAGTAGAGTTAAATACTAAGACTCCACTGTGCACACTAAAATAGAGTAGCACCTTGAGTTTATCCCATGAGTTTACCACCAATTTAAACAGAAAACAAAAGTCATCTGAAGGTTCAATTCACCAAGTTATGAATTTAAAAACAAGGGCTTATAAAAAGATGCATATTTTAGAATATGAGTTTTGGGAAGGACATGTTTATTCTTTTATTAAATGAATTATAGTGGTGGTGAGGCTGTACTTTAGTAGAGAGGATTCATATTAACTGTCCTGCTGCATTCTTACCCGTCGTTCCACTGCTCACTTGCTGCCTCTTCTGCTACCAAGATATCATACTCTTCAGCAGCATATTTCTCCCAGTCAGAGACCTCTTGACTTTCACCTTCACCATCCTAAACAATCATGTTGCATGTTAGACAAAACAGTATTAATTGCTAAGCATGTAGCTATAAAGACTTTCAAAGTCTCATACTCACCCGCAACATAGAGAACTGATCCTTCTGTTCATGGTCAAGGTATTTTTCAATGTTGAAAAAAGTATCAAAGAACACATTTGTCAGCTTACATTGCTTTAAATCATGCAGAGTAATTTTTCCTGTAAAGATTATGAGATAAGATTATTAGAGAGAAAATTATTAGATCTCAAAAGTGGAGGAATCAAAAGGTACATTATCATTACTCAGTCATCACTGCTTAGCAACATTTCTCACTGATCCTCAATGCAATGGGAGAGATGCAAACAGATGAAATACATACCTAGAGATGTGTCCTTCAAAGTGTACAAAACTTGAAATCATTCAGATTTTTTTCCTTGCTGTGGCTGTCATATCCCACAGCCTGTCAGAATGTTGAAGTGAGATGCAGTCTACATCCCTCAGCTATTAAAAATCATTTAAGGTATTAGTTTAAGCTTCCTCAAAGATAGAAGTCTCTAGTGAGTTAGCCATTCCTTCCCAAGGAGTGCTTGGGTAGCAAGTAGGAATCTCCTATGGCAGCAGCCCTCTCTCTTCCCTGACTTGAGCAGACAAATGTATGACAGACATGACAGTGTGTGACTATGCTTCATACAGATGAATTTTTCATAGAGTCAAGGTTGCCACACTTGTCCAGTCTGATCAATATTTACTACTTGAGAGGAAAGCTAAATGCTCAGAGGTGTTTTGTTTGATTTTTATAGTGTGATACTTTAAAGACTCAAATCAATGGATGCGTTAAACATTAGAAGCATTTGTCAGGTTGCTCAGAAATGTTACCCTGTTTCAAAGCTGAATATTGAAGCTTCTGCAGAAAGGCTAAAAAATATGAGATACACAAGGGAAGACAGATGACTATCCTTACAACTCCCCTTTATTGATTCACCTGGAATACAGATAATCTTCCATTGTTAATCAAATAGGAGCTAACTGAAGATGTTATGGAAGAGTTCAATAAAACCCAGACTTTGAATAGTATTCTTCAGCATACTGTCCCAGCCTCTAACAAAGTGTAACTCAAGGACATCACAGGGAAGCAAAATCCAAATCCCATTTGTACATGGTCGCCACGCTTGCATCTGTCATGAAGGGCCCCAGTGTGTTCTGCTGGCTCGTCACTGGAGGAGGACACAAATCCCCCGTGGCACCTGTGCCCTATCTGTCAGACCCACACAGATGGCTGGTGCACAGAGCCATTTCAAGTGGCAGCAGCTCTCCACAAGCAAGCAAATGATTTGAATCCTAGTTACATAAGCTCCCAGTTTAAGTTAGACTCCTATATTTGGTTCATTGATTTGCGCTCCAGTTTCCATTTATTGCAATGGGAGCTTAGACACGTAACACTTGTGTAGATGCCTACCACTGTCTCTCAAACACCAACAAAACAGGAGTAAAATTTAAGTAATTAATTCAGGTCTCCAGAAATTCAGGCTTGCTTTTTCCACACAGAGCATTCTATATAGAAACTGTATCACAGTTTAGCCATAACTTTATGGAAGTGTCTTCTTTTGTTTCGAAGCTACAAAGTGAAATATCAGTTATGCTGCTAGTTTTTGTATTAGAAAACCAGATTTTTTTCTTAATCCACCTTTTAAACATAATTCAGTTTATACTAAAAAAAAAAACAAAACCCCAACCCTTCTCAACTGGCTTTCATTTTTGTTACCCTGAATAACTTATCTTGGTTGTGTTTGATAGCCTTCTTTTATCATCCTCATGACATTGATGTATCTCATCTATCTTGTTTCATTTTAAATTCAGAACAGAAATATTATTATAAATGCCTTTCAGAAGCATAAGACTGGAAGGGAACTTCTGAGTTCAGGAGGTGATTGTGAGCAACCATAAAACATAAATGTGCTTCTCAGAGCTTGGCTCACTGCATTTTAAATGCCCCCTAGCCCCCATGCATTATAGAATGTTGGTCTAAGACTTCATTCCATTGATATCAGGGATGGAGCTTTCAGATGAATCACACTTAATATTCCTTCTTAATTTACAATTTTTATCTGCCTTTAGTGATGTGCTTTCACTAAGCAAATCCATTTTAACTTATTTAAATAAAAATATCAAGCTTTATGTTCTAATTTTGAGCCATTTCAATTCTCTCAGCATGCAAAAAATCCCATCTCAATAAATGACAAGCGTCTTTAAAAAATTTCTTGTAATTTAAATATTCTTAATACTAGAAAGAAAGTGGGCAATAAACCTGACTTACTAATTGGTTGTCTAACCATAATTGTATTCTTAAGTTTTTCTCAAGTGTAAAAGGTAAACTGAAGTTTTATCAGCTAAAGATGATACCATGTCAAATGCAGGAGAGTAGAATGCAGGTCAAGGAAAGTTCAAATGTGAAAAATAGACAAAAACTCAGAAAAGTTCATTATTCTGTTAATTTTAATCCCCTTGTCATGAATTTCCTAAGGGCAGCTTAGGCTTCTAATGTAACCAAAGTCAATACTGGCCTAAGAGACAAACACTGTTTAGAAACTGTTCCCTCCAGAGAAACTCAAGTGAGCACTGGAAGAGGTGAGAAATGAGTGAACCATCAAGAGGTTTTCCTGAGAGCCTCACCTCAGCTAGATAGTGACAAGGTTTTACTTAAGTCTAAATGTGGCTACAATCACAAAATGAAAGCTGACAAGGAATTTTAAAGCAGCATATTAAATTTTAGTATGGAAAAAATGCCTGCCCTTGGATGACCAATCAATTATTAAGCTTTAACAGATGTCAGTGAGAAGACAACCTCAAGGCATTTTATTTGTATGACCAACTGAGTGCTCTTAAGACTGCACTAATTCCTAAGTCCAGAGAAACAGAAGTTAAAGATGGAAAAGGAGTTTATTACCTTCATGTTGTGGCTTTACAAGATCCAGCATCTGGCACAGACAGTCTTCAAAAGGCAAAGGTTCTATGGCCATGTTCTCTAATTTTTGGCACTGTTCTTCATAAAAATATTCCAATTCATACATAGACAAAGCACCATCCCCATCAAGATCCATGCAGCGGAACCAGTATTCAATGCTGGAATTCAGTCATTAACAGCAAAGAGACAAACTTACTACAGAATTTCAAGAATTCATGTTGCCTGTTTCAAAGGCAAAACTAGACTTAAGAGTACATTCCACTAATCCATGGAAAGTATTAAACACCAGCTACTGTGGTAATAGTTGCTGGTATTTGCTACACCATCCATTATTGCATTTGAAAACTCATGTGTTAATGGTGTGAAGGAGAAGACTAAAACACATAGTTTTACATTAAAAAAGAAAATCAAGGGAGACAATGGAAAATTGAATTGTACATGACAACTTCAGTATTTTGGGTATGTTCCCATACTGAACAAGCTAGTGACATGTCACATGATAGGTTTCTCATCAGTACCATACAGAAGCTGCACAGCTTCCCAGAGTCACTGGCATCATGAAACAGCTGCAACATCCTTAACGTATGGCCCTGTTCATAAACAGGCCACACACAACTTATGAAACAATAATATTGAATTAACCTCTTAAAAGTCATTCAATTAGACTTCTGCAGCTACAACAGGAGACACTGACAAACAAGGACAATGTAAAGAACTGGGCCAGTTTTCCACTCATGTTTTTATAGTTTAAACTTCTTCCATTAGAGTTGCAGCTGTTCATCAGTGGTCCCCATTTAAGGACTGGAAAAAACAAAATCAGTCTTTATTTCTGCTGGAACAAATTCATTCTTACCTAGTTGGTGTTTTCTTGTCCTCTTCAGATATCAAAAACCAGACAAAATCAGCATAGCTAATCTTCCCATCTTTTTGTGCTTTTCTACCTCTTGGAGGTCAATGAGGAAAAAGACAGAAAATTTATTTTAGAGAACACCTAGCTTTTACTAAGCAAAATTAAGGATTATTTTCCTTGATGGTATTAACTAGTTACTCCTAAATGATCCAGTGTTCATAAGGTGCTAAATAGTTAACAGAAGAGCCATCTCAAAAAAAATTTTATGCTATATTATATACCAGTACATAGGCTTTTTAGAATTTCTATTCAGATAGAAGTGATGAGAACTTAAAAGCTTTACAGAACTCCATTAGCTAAAAGTTTTGGAATGAAAATATGAAGATAAAAATGAAATAGAAATCTTCAGGAAGTAAGTGTCCATGGCAAGAACATAATTGTCTGTTTCTACTCTCACAACCGCAGTAACCAAGTAAGTTGCACATAGTCAACCTGTCTAGTAAAAAGTCAGGTAGGCAGTTCTTAGACATATTACATTTCAATAAGGAAATTCATTTTTTGATGTTTTATCTTCAAGAAGTCTGGGAAAATATGGTATATGTTTTTGTCTTGCCCAAGACACTCAGATAAAGGAGTAAGCTCTAGACATATTCCTGGTAAGTCTCTTATTTCAGCTTTTATTTCTGTTGATCAGTTGCTTTCTATCTCAGATATTGTGCTAGGAAACATTTCAAAAATTAATAAAATGCCATAAATACAAAAGAGGAAGTAAATCCCAAGGGGAGAAATGAAGAATGACTGTCAGAAATGTGAACTAACTCAACTGGAGGCATTTTTGTAAATTTATTGATGCAATAAGCATTGATTTTACAATTAGTACTTAAAAGCTCAGTTCTCCTTGCACATTTTACAGGTTTGAGGGATGGAAAAAGAATTATTTCTTCCTTCTTCATTCCCATCATACAATAGCCAGTGGCCTGTGTTCATATGGGTAAAGAGAGTGAAGAACTTAACTGTGCCAAAGGTTCCAAGACCACTCTAGTACTACTAGAATTTAACTACAAATCTAATCTTGAAATTCACTGCTCCTTTGTGAAGGGAGCCATCTTTTCCCCTTGGAATACCACAGAATTTAACCAGCAAAAATTAAATGGGATTTAGACCAGGATACAAAACAAGTACCTTGTTACTGCTCCTGAGAAGATGCGCTCTATCATCCTATTTGAAATTGCTGTGAAGAAAAGTTTGAAACAGTGTCAACAGTGTTATTTTTGCATGCATCCTGTTGTTGAAGAGTTTACTGGAACTCTCCTCTTATATACACAGATCAGTGAGAACAATCAGGGGTAGTGCTCATTAATCCCTTTAAATCCTTTTAGAGAGGATCACTTAACACAAAGCCTCCAAAGAAAAACTACAACCACCCAGCTTTGAATTCAAACTTAATGCAGAAATAGTAATCAAATTGCAATACAAGTAACAAAATTGGCTGATTAATAAAACTGCATTTCCCAGTTTTTTGACAAGTAAATAATGTTTTCCAGTGGCAGTAAGTTTTATGTGACCTTGGCAAAGAGCCAAACCAGAATTGGCACAATCACACATAATAAACATACCTTCCTGATTCTGACGGGGATCTATTTTTGACATGGTTTTGACCCATGCTTCTATTTTGAAACCATTTCAGGGATTTTAGAGACATGTCTGAACTAAGCACTACCTTTGTAAAGGATAGTCAATTTATCCTTAAGAATTTGCAAAATTAAATTGCAGGTGGCAGTGTATTAGTTGTGCTTTCTTTCAAAAATGTACTAACTTAATAGAGCAGCCACTCAAATGAAAGCAGTTTTCCTTTCTCACTGTCCTAAAGCATTGTCAAAATTTAGTAGGCAAATTTTCAGAAGCAATCAGAATTGTGTTTATCCTTTTTAACGTGGGATAATACTCCATAATCACTTTGTGCTTAGGTAAGCTTTCCAGTCCTGAAAGGAACACTATGAAGATGGACACAAGGCATCTAAAAAGAGCCCCAACAGTTCCATACAAGCTACAAGAATATTTAAAATAGGAACAAGCATGCAAGACTACAGAATCACAGTCATTGCATATTATACATGCAGCAAACGTAAACCTGCTAACTAGTGCTTAACAGTATTAAAGCAAAACACACTGCAGCTGAGTTAGCAAAACTCCAAATAAGCCAAGTACCTGAAGGTATGTTTGCCTTTTCTACTCTTTCCATATCTTGCCATAAAAGTAATGCTACTTGAATATCAGTAAAATGGATTTTGTCCAAGATAACGACCCAAAATTTCCAAATAAAACCATTTATAATACACCAACACGTAAGTGATATTTGCCCTATTTCTTTCTCAAGATCAGAATTCAAATTCAGAATTTTCCTCAAATGTGGTATTTGTAGATGGAAAGTAGCATCACAGATGACTTGTCCTGCTTTAGTTCACTGAGTCAGCAGGACCAGCTACACCAACAGACTCATGAAACTGTCCCTGGTATTAAACCACTTCCTCAGCTCAAAGTTTACAGGTCATTTAATACATGTAAACAAAGGTGCTTCATTTGTCATACCATAATCATTATGTCGAGCTAAATCCTTCCGATCAATATAGAGGTCATGGTCTGTGTCCAGCTCCCAAAATTTGCAATAGATAACATAAAAATGTTCATATGAGAAGTACTCTGTCAGCTGGTTAATATCAGCTTCCTCTTCCAATAATGCCACATTCTATTATCAGAAGGACAAACAGAACATATTAAAGAGTTTGTAAGACATTTATTTTTTGAATAATCTGAGTTCTCATCGCTAAGTTAATATCTAATGCTATTTCAGTGGAACAATTTTTGTTTTCAGGGACAATGCAGATCATACAGTGTGACAGCAAAACTCAACACATGGCAGAAAATGAATGCATTCACAAAAGAAAGAGCAGATCAGATCAACTTCTGCTACACACATTTACATGTATACAGCTCCAGATAGAAAAAGTTACATTTAAACATATTCTAATGTATGAGAATTAATGCAATTGGGTCTTCATTACTTTTTGGAAAAGGAAGAAATGCTATTTATGTTACTCCCTTAAGCCTTTAGTTAATGCAGTTTTAAAACTTCCAGAAATATCTGTGTTGCAAAATTTTAGATATTACAAACCTGCAAAAAGTTGCTTTTCCTGAGCTCATTACAAGTTATTTTCCCAGACCAGGACCTATTTACTGTATAAAATATTCTCTGTATGACCTGCAAGAAAGAGAAAATTGAAAGAAACTTTAGCTATGGTAATTAAATACCCATCCAAATATTTCTCAAAGATGTTTTAGTGCAGCTACATTAGAGAGCTCCATGTTTTCCCTATTTCTATTGTTCTCATTAGTTAGAACTTCTCTTGTGTCATATTATCCACTATTCAAACAATTGCTAAATCTATATCTAAACTCCTCTAGATAAGTTTTATTTCAATGCTGCAGTACCCATATCTCACTCAGTAATGTTGCAGAATATTTATGTGTTATCCAAAATATGTATATTGGTGATTTCACTACCTCAAGTCTTCCAGATCTACAGGATATAATCAAATAAACCTATTAATGTATCTTATTACTTCATATTTAAAGACCTGCATTTGCTGTGAGACTGTTTTACTTCAAAACTGAATTTACAGAAATAGAATTGGGACTGCTTAAGGATCAGAGTACAGCAGATGTTGCTACTTTTGAAGTCTACAAACACAACAAATCTATATCTGACAGAAATATTTCCTGCAGGTGCAAAGAGAATGTTTTTCCCCATTTAACTTCATTCTATTTGGAAGTTCCTTGAAAAAAAAACCCTATTAATAGCATTAAAAGTACATTAATATTTTCCAAGTGAAGAACAACAACAAAAAAAAATCTATGCAAGAAAGACAACTAGTTCTTGTGCCATGACTGATACTGGAACCAGAAACAAACACATCCATATGAGTACTCTACACATTTTTAAAAATTAATTTTACGTGTACTTCAACCCAATGATCTTAAAGGTCTTTTCCAAACTAATGGTTCTATGGCTACTTTGGGCAACTCATGCATTTGCTATAATTTTCTTAGATTTAGTTTACAAACTAAAGACTTGAAATAAGACTTTAAAATATACTTTTTCTGCTACTTAACTGAATTCAGTATTCACCTCAATTCGTTTGACTTAAGACAACCAGGTGTACGTTTCACGTCAGTCATTCACCACTAAACAAAACAAAAAACAACCCAAAACCCAAAAAAAACCCCAAGCATATTATGAACTATAACTGCTCAACTGGTGATTGATTGTACCTGCTAATTGGCAAGACTCAGTAATGCATGTGTAGTGTTTCATTTGCAAGAGAGCAGGTACTAACTAAAATCCCCTCTCCTTAGGAATCCCTTTCCTGCAATTGATATGTCCTCCCAACTACAAGCTAAGCTCTTTATCACTTCAGACTTCAATTGTAGTAAATCAATAGTTTAAACTAACCAATCATTTTAAAATTACAAATAGAAGAATAATGTACTGATGAAGTTTTGAAAGAAAACTTAAACTGCAGAGCAGCAAGCTCCTCAGTTCTTACTTTGAACAAGAACAGCTGGTTCAATAACTCCAGACAGAAGAATAGATTATCCTGCTTCTGAAACTTAATTAACTTAATTATAATTGTGAATTTAGGGAAGGCCCATTTTTTGGCTTATACTACAAAGCAATTTTTTCTAAAAAGGTTTTTGCCTTAGCTTTGCAACTTAATCCATCTGCATGTCATTATCTCATCTGTTATACATTTAACTGGTCTAAAAATAAAACCAAAATTGAATGTTTGGTAAAGACAACTGGGAACAAACTTAAACTGTTTTCTAAAGTAAACTGATGCAGAGTATAAGCAAATTGTCTAGAATTGCCTTTACTATTCTGCAGAGTGCTTTGTCAGAAGGGAGAAGAAATGCTGCAATACAGAGACTACAATTTCAAGAACTCATAGTTCAGATATGCACCTAACATCCTGGAAAAATAAATGTAGTATCTCATTTGTCACAGCAAACATTTTTAACTTATTTCAGCTCTATCTTGGCCATATATAACTAGGCTGACCAACAAACCTATAACATATCTTAGGAGACAGACCAGATTGCTTTCATGGCTTACACAACACGTGCTAAGGAGATGTATGCAATGTGTATGCATACACACATACACATATGTGGGTATATACAAAAAAACAGCAGAAGAATGGCTCATTTGGTTTGCAGCTGGATGTATCCTTTAGATGAAGCTTCATGTAGCAAGGTTAAACTAACTGAATACAGGTATGAAATATTTCATCATAGGTAAAATCATCTATTATTATCATTAATAACTTGCAGGACAGAATTTTGGAAGATTGTAACAAACTCAGTTGCCCAAAGCATGGTGCAAATAATGTCAAGGTTGTGGGTTTGACCCCTGTATGGATCATTCACTTAAGAGTTAGACTTGATTCCTACAGGTCCCTTCCAACTCAAAATATTCTGTGATTCTGTGAACAGTTGCACCATCCTAAAATATGATGAGAAAAAGGCAGAGAGCTCCTGCCATTTCTTAATCTGCAGAATGGCATTCCAAATATTATTGATACTTTCATACTAGTTTACTTTTTGATTTAACACCAATTTTTTGATTAAACACCAATTTCTGTTGAAGGCTACACTAAATGTTATTAATAAAATATTTCCAGTACTAATTTATTCAATATTGCTAGACTCAGACCTACTCCAATAAACTCTTCCTCCAAAGAAAAGGAACTGGACATGGCAGGACCTTTTCTTTCCTACTCTTTTTCAGGTCATGCAGCAAGCTTTCACAATTTTAACCAGAGCAGGCTGTGACACAGCCAAGAATCCACAAAGAAACAAAACAACTCACAGGCAGAACAATTCCTTCAATCACACAACTGACAGGAGAAAGTTCTGTGAGCTCAGGTAATCATTATAACAAGAAGCAAAACCTAATGCAGCAGGACATACTTGATAGGCCAGCAAGTCTCTGTAAGGAGGATGTAATGAACAAAACTCAAACGCTCTCAAAAAAAAACCTTCCACAATTTTAACCTGGGTAAAAGTGTAAGATGGATATATGATGATCAACACTGCATGTTTTTTTTTTTGTTGGAGAATATTCATTAAGCTAGTTTTCACATGCACAAAGAAAGTGAACTGAATGTCATTTTGAAGAATTTTAATCTTTTGAGACTTCAGTGGAATCGACTGTGTAGTCCTCAACTGAGAAAATTTAATGTCACCGATTTCTCCCTTGGGTACAGAACAAATACTTCAGTCACATAACCCTGGGAAGACAGGAATGGAACTTTTCATGTATAAAAACCTTCCTTGGAAGAAAAGTCCCCAGAGAGACAAGTGGCAAGCAGCTTCAATATTATCATTATTTCACTTAATACTGAACATAATCATATTAATATAGATGTTTCATTCAAGACTTCATTTAATTAATCCCAGACTAAGGTCAGGATTCTAATGAATGCAGACTACAGCCACAATCAAGAGTTTAAGATAACAGCCTGCTCTTCATTTAATGCTCATTAACTTATCCAACACTATTACAATTCACTGCTTCTCTTACTAGTATTAAAATCAGCAATTTCTTAAAAATGTTGAGAACTATCAGGCCTAAGAAAGACTCCTTTTCCACAAAATTTCTAGTTACATAGAAATAGAAGAAGACTTACAGCCTGCTCTAACTCTACTCTTCCCATGGGATAAAGATGCTTAGAGACATTTGACTAATCTTGATTTCCTTAGTTAACTAAAAAATAGCTTTTCCAGATACAAATCACTTACTGTTGTAATATACCGAGAATGGAACTCAGATGCTTCTTTTAAAAATAAAAGGCCGGGATGACTATTCACCACATCCTACAAAAAACAATATCACAAGGAGTATTCATTAGTGTCCATTTAAGACAATTAGCAAAGAATAACACACCTGCTATTCCTTAACCAAAACAGTTTAAACAAACTACCACAATCACTACTGATAACTATGTTTTTCACTTTCAGACAAATCATATCACAAACCTTTTAAAAATAAAATTATCTTTTAAATAAATTGGATAAACAAAAGCTTTCCTGTATTTTAGAAATATTTTTAATAGGATTTTTTCCTATATTTTAGATAGGCTGAGGATTTTGAACACTGTTGACTGTCCTAGCTTGTAATTCTGTGGCTATGATTCAGTGAAGTCAATTCAGGTTTTATTCAGTCATTTCTACAGGTGGTGTTTGCTGCTCTTCCAACAAAGATTTACTAGGATTTGAATTCATATCCCACTTCTCCTTTGCCCTCCAAAGGGCTACCTGACTTAAATAACTTTAACTGACTTATGAAACATAAAAGTTCCAATACATATGTTATTCCTACAACTGATTTGAAATCTTACCAGGGTGCTTAAAAAACACCTCACCTTATACAAAATTATTAACTGTAAAACAAGTCACTAGCATCTTAGTGGACCATGCAAAGTCAGTTGCACTAAATATTATCAATAAACTTTAATGATGACCATGAAAAAGTATGTTTAGTTCAAGCAGCTCAGGGCTTTGCCAGCTCATCATTTTGTTGTGTTCCTAGAAATAGTTTCAACTGCAACTTACTTGTAAAAAAGGAATGAAGTCTTCTTGCACCAAGTAATTACATCCAGGGTTCATCAGAAGATGAACAAACTTCGCAGCATCATCATAGCAGGTCTGAAGTACTCTGAAATGGAAATATTTCTATTTAGTATTCTACACAGAAAATTGCTCATGCTACCTCATGCAGGCATCCTAGAGCAAGGCCTATGAAACAATATTTATTAAAAAGGTCATTACAAATGTCAAACCATGCTCCAAGCAAACTTATCAAAGCAGAAGCATCTCTTAAATTGATGTTAAAGGAGGTGGGTACACCATGTAATTGATTACATGGAAGGACAATTTAAAGTTAAAATTAGAAAAGAACTAAAAATAAAAAGTACATTGTTCAAAACTGGCATCTACAAGTAAGGGCCGTGGTTTTCACTTCTCATGAACTGTCATTTATCCAAACATTTTAAAATCTATAAACCCTGTAAATGAAGATTTGTTTATATTAAAGTATTATTTACTTACATTTTCCAATGTACAAGCTTGCTGACAATAGTTGATTATGGGCAAATGTTTTATTCCCCTTTACAAGATAAGATCACATTCCGAGCTTAAAAATATCACATTTCAATGAAAAAAAATGCAGTACTTCTAAAAAAGTAATCTACTTACTTCCGCCACATTGCAACAAATTTATGAACTGACACGTATCCTGTTCGTTCACCTCCAGCACAATAAAACAAAGGACCTTTCCAGTACAGTGGGCATTCACAAGCCTACAATTAAAGTATACATCAAGTCAGTTTACTGATTGCTTATCTGAGGGCTACTCTTCTATTTATGGATCCTTCAAAAATTACAAGTGTTAAGAAGAAAGCATTAGGGAAGAGATTTTTTGAAAACCAGTTTCTGAAACCAGCTTCACCTTCTGAAATAATCTATTTAAAGCAACGTTAGGCTGAAATCCAAAAGTGGAGAGCAAAACACAGGGCAACTTGTAGCATCCCTAACAGACTAACACAGTGAGTCACGTGGCTATCTGTCCATGCTCCAAGCAGCTGAACAGAGTCCATCTTAAGCTCTGCTCAACAGCTGGATATCTTTAAGCTAAGCTCAAGCACACTTACAAACCCTCTGAACTGGAGCAAATTAACATTTGTCTGACTCAGAAGATGGCTCCACTCATCTGCATCCTTTGCACGTGCATGGCACATCCTGTATCCAATTTTAAGTAGCAGGCCAGCCTGCCCTGAGCAGCAGGATCTTGCTTTAGGATACTCAACAGCTACACATTCCCAACTCCAGTGTGAGCACATGCACCTAGAGCCCAAGTGTCTGCAGCTGTAACAGCCAAGAGCCCAGTCTACCCAAAACTGACTCCAGCTGGGAGTAGTCAGACATGCTGGCATCCCCAAGGATCTCCAAAACCACTGTGAATACTGCAAGATGTGTAAAGTCACTGCAGCAAAAGTACAATTACTTCTCATGCAATAGCTTAACTAGTACTTCAAACAAAATAAAAGTGGTTGTGATGAATACTGTCCTCAGACAGTATTCTTCGGGAAGGTGTCTTTCATCACTGAATAACAGGTGACCCTTTCAGCTTCCTTGCTGAGAGAGAAGGGTCTCTTCCCTAGCTCCTTACTTCTATGTACTTCTGTGTTGGAAGGACCTGTGGAAGACAGGGATCCTATCATTCAGCTTAGCAGTAAAAAAGTTTTGCTGAGGCAAACTCCCAGTCCTGCTCTTGTGAGCAGTCACAGTTTCTATTTTCTAGACCCTGGACAAAGTGACAGGAACATAGATGAGGACCTGAGACTCATTAGCAAGATCATGACTTGCAGTGAGATTTCAAGCATTAATTCAACATAACAAAATGGAAATTTAAGTCCATTTTAACTAGCTTATTGTCTTTAAATTTACAGAGAAGTTTAAAAAATATTTGCTGCTTTCTAAGCTAAGTATTTTGTCACTCTGCCATAACTCTAAAGTAGCTCTTCAGGAATAACTTGAGAGCTATAATCTCAAGTTACCAAACCATTCTGTCTTTACCAGTGTCTTTGCAATGGTGGTTTAGCAAAATGAGAAAAAAAAACCCAACCTGTGTGACTATCTGAAAACAAAACATATATTAGGAGTGCTTTTGCCTTAACTCTCTTGGTCAATATGGAATGGAGAACAACATAAAATGTTGCTCTTTAGTATTTGGTTGTTTGTGCAGCAAAAAAAGTAGTTCAAGTTTTGTTTCAATGTTTTGTTTCTTTTTATAATGTCATTTGATAGACAGCTAATGCAGAAAATTCCACATAACTATTATCAACAATGCAAAATATCATTAAATACTAATGTATGGGAGATGGAAACACACAATACAAGAGAACCAAGCACACAGAACTCATCTTTCCTTTCCATAGGAGTACAGTACAAAAAGAAGATGGCCAGCAAGTTCTCACCTTTGCAACCTTACCCATGTCTTCTAACGTTGCCCTCTCATTTGGAAATTCAGAAAACGTTTTCTCAATTTTGGCAATCACAGCATCTATATTTACTTTTTCCTTAGGACATCCTCGAGGAAAGTAAAAAGTTGGAATGTTTTGACTATGTGGTGGTGGCAAAGTTTCTTCCTTCTTTGTTTGAACCTAAATAGATAAATATACATTTGACAGTCAAGTACCATGAAATCACATAGTCCTCCACAGATGACTTAAATCTCTTGGTATTCTATGTTTCCACACACCTTCAAAAAGATTTCATATTATAAATTGAATAAACTATTACAGAATAAGAGCACATCAGAAAAATTGATGAGTATTTCCAAAAATGGTCATTTAGAAAACCTTCTAGGATGTGAAATATTTAATAAAAACAACTTCAATCTTCAACACATACCAAGTTTCAAGACTGAAAAACATTGGACAGCTTCTTGGGGACATCTGAAATTACTCAGGTTCTACTATCTGTTTCAGAAAAAAAACCTTTCAACCTCCATCTTAACAGATATTATGAAAGACTTTGCTTTTGAAATACTTCTAGTTTTACAGATTCAAGGTTTTGAAATAAATATAATAACTTTGCTACAAGCCACCAACCTATTTAATAAAGTTATGATGAAGATTTTGGGTTTTTCACCCTAAAAAATTATAGATTTTATAAAGTTAGTAAACAATGCCTGCAGAGGGGTTTTTTGGGGGGTAAAGTATATTCAATGAGAGTTTAGAAAGTGGTTTCTCAAGAACTGTGATACACCACATCACTAAAAAAATCCCCCAGATGACCTGTAACAAGAGAAATTTATTTAAAAGCTTTTAAGTTCAGTAAAGAAGAATTTACCTAGTAGTCAGTTTCCAAAAGAATGTCAAAGAGGGCATAGAAGCAAAGATAAAGGTAAAGTAACAACAGAGTTAGGAAACAAGTCAAACTTAGCAATTAAACCAAATTAAAGTCCTTATTCCCAATACTACTATTCAAATGTAAAAACATTGCTATTGGGTGACTTGTCCTAATAATGAAGGTGTTCAAGATCCTGCATCTAATCTCTCATTTTCAACCATAACTGGCGGAAAATAAACTCAAAATCTCTCCAGAAACCCTAACCCTTGTTTTTATTCTTTATCATCTTTGCCAAAGTGCCTGCAAAGTTACCCAGCTCTCCTACACAATTTAAGTCCTTCTTTATGTGAGTTGGAGAACTAGGTGCTTATGGACAACAGATTTTAATTTCCAGAGTTCCAGCCCCGGAGCTTTCACTAGTATGCTACATATGCAAAAAAAAAACAAAAAAAAAAACCAAACCAAACCAAACCAAAACAAAAAAAAAAAAAACAAAAAAACCCCAACCAAAAACCAACCCCACAAAAAACCCCCAAAAAACTCTGAACTAACCTTTCCTTCCCCTTCTCTGCATTTGAGCAAGAATTCCTGTCCACAGCTGCAGAATTACCTTAACTATGTTACAAGTTTTATTTCATAGAGGAAAATGTTACCTTGAATCTGTGACATCAGGAGTCAATGTCTGTCACTTTCTATGAATCTTGTTAAGTAACAACTTTTGATATCTTATCATTGGTTCAGGAGTCCAGTTGATGAGGCAGCTTAAAATAAGAGTGTTACGGGGTATCAAAAATTCCTTCCAACTTCAGACTTCCAAAATTTTAGGAAGTCTAAAGACAGCAATGTTTTATTCTCTAGGTAAAATCACCACCAGCACTATAAATAATGTCTGTAATGGGTGAACACCTTGTTTCATTCTACAAGCCCAGCTCTACCCATCAGCACTTCCCAAGAGCCCTTGCAGTTACCCTATTTCCCCATTTCCAAGAACTGCCTGGACTGACATAAAATTAGCTCAGTTGATCAGAGCATGGTGCTAATAACACCAAGGTCATGAGCTCAATCCCTGTACAGGTTGTTCATTTAAGAGTTGGATTTGATGATCCTTGTGGGTCCCTTCCAGTATTCCTCAGAATATTCTGTGATTCTGTGACAACCACTCCCATGTGAGCTGCTCAAATGGCCACAGAGCAGCAGGTGGCCCAGCTCTTCAGAGGTGCCCGATGAGGAATGCCTCATCCAAGAAAAGGGAAAGTGCAAATCACAGACTACTAACATTCCCTGAATGTTGTTGGTATCATGAGGTACATCAGCATTTTGAGGAAGCTTAGTACAGAGAAGCAAGGCATTTTTAAAATCCACAGCTAGGGATATTTAGAGCCTCAGATGGAAAATTTCTTTTAAAAAGAAAGGTAGAAACAGAGGGAAGACTACAGTAGAAAAGATCCCAGGAGAAAAAGAAAAGCTATCATCAGAACCATGTGATCATTGGATAGTATATTTTTTCAGAAACCACTAATTTAGATACCTCACTTACACAATAAATGATTTCTATTGGTCCAGGTTAAAAGCTGTTCTTAAATACATGTGGAAATCTCAATTCAGGATTTGTTATAAGACCTATCCAAGCACAAGTTACTTAAAAGAATTATAAGGTAAAGGCTTTTTATTTATTTTTCATCTTATAGTCTGGAACATGTTCAAAACAGACTAAGATGATAAGGAAGAAGTTCAGCAACCAATTCAGAACTTAAGACAAACATATAGTTGAAGAAAAATGATTTTTTCTAAGACGAAAATGTTATATTGAAACATTTGAATTCAGCATGCTTACTGTAAAAATATATAATATTTAATCTATAAGACGGAATATTAATTCTAAGACCAAATACAGACTACAAATCTGTCATAGCAAGACAAATTAACTCTCCCTATACTGAAAGATGTCTATTTTCACATGCTGGTTTCTCCAAGCTGGCAAAAGAAGAAACTATAAAAAGGCTTCATTTGTATTAGCAAGTGTATGATCACTTCACAGTAATTTCTGCTAGAATTATTTGGTGCCTACATATAGGCATCTAGTGAGAATACCATCTAGGGCACGAAACAAAATGCCCTTGAACATTCCTTGTGGCATCCAGCACAGCTCTCACTCTGCATCTGCCACGTGGACGTTCTGAGCATACTAATGCTTCTTAAATGCCACCAGCAACTTGGAATGGGACAATTGAATTGTGCTGTTAATGTCAGTCAACACAGGAATAGGAACTGTACCAAAGAGAGAAGCACATTGTCCAAAACCATTAGCTCTAACTAATGCACTATAAAGTTGATATTACATCTCCTCCCTCTTCTCACCTTCCCAAGAAGGGCCAAAGATTCTTCTCTCAGTCTGAATTCCAATAAACAAAAGGCTCCTTACTCTGCTGTATATGCTCCACTGAAGGAATGTGTGATACTAAAAGGGCTCTAAAAATTTCACTATTTTCTGTTCAGGTGCTAGTTACTTCTGTAGAGGCACATATTGCATAGCTGATGAAGGAGTCAGTTCTGTTATTTCAGGAAAATAAAAATGCACTAATTGTGTAAGATTAGGCTGGTCTAAAATTAATTATAATTTTAACTGGGGAATTCCTTCATTAACAAGAATTGCCCGAAGTCTGCTAACATTCAATCTTTGACTGGAAAATCTGCAGGAACAGTTCATTAATCTTTTTACACAACTACTCCATTTCAGTGGTCAAATTAACATTTAGAAAATGATCTACATTTTCCTGTTGTTTTAAGTTAAAACCTTTAGAACTTATACCAGTAAGCTAAACTCAAAAAAGAGACTTGTTTGGTCAGTTAAAATTTTCCCTGCAACTTGCTGAGAAAGAGTACCAACAACAGGATGCTTGGAAATAAGGAAAACAGCTACATAAGCCTGTAAATAACTCAAACAGATGTGTGTTGAAGTGCCAGGACTGAAGGGAGCATTAAACTTTGCAATATGTACATATGAATTCCAGGATCTGTAAGTGTATTGCAAAGTTGCCACTGCAGTTTAGGTTTTATATAACAAATGGGAAGTGAGGATTCCTTGAAAACATCTTGTTTGCAGTAATGTAAACAAACTTCTGTAAGATTTTTCTACAGGAGAATTCAAGAAAAGCTTTAATACACAACCAGTTTTCATTCTTGAGGTACAGAATTGTAAAGACTGTCCACAGCTACCCAACATTTACTTGATTTTTACAGTGGAGGAAATGGAAGTTTTTATCCCATTGAGGTCATTGTTCAAAGGTCAAAATTTCTAATATTAATTTTGCAACTTTCCAGATCCTTTTCCAACCATTTTTTCAGTAGTTGTTTATATTAATGGCATAAAATCAGTACTATAATTACAATACACCGATACACTAGGATATACCAGAGAACATGGAAACACCATATTCCAAAGAGAGAAATTAATTCTTCAAGCTAGACAGTCTTCTTACATCTACCACCTGATGAGTGGCATTCAGCAGTTAACTTTGTTATAAGCAAAAAATAGACAGTGGGAATTTTAAAAGGGCGCACTTTTCCTTCTCTCTCAACTGTAAGAGCTGATGCCATGATACAATCATTCAAATACAGGAATATATATTGCTGAAATAACAAGGAAGGGACGACTTGATCCCAGATATTTTAATAATGTATGCTCAGTAATGTCTAGCTCTAATATTTGCATGCAGCAACTGCCAAAGCAGAAACACTGAGCCCCATGAAAGGGTTGAATATGTGGATTTAAATACAAGTGAGTAAAACCTCACTTATAAAGGACTTGCTGGAAAAGGAAGCAAGGTAAATTTATTTGTGAATTTAATACTCTTTTAGAAATTTCTGAGATTAAGTCATGAACTTGGGTTGGAAGGGACATCTAGTTCCAACCCCTCCTGCTGTGGGCAGGGGTGCCACCCACTAGATGAGATTGCTCAGGGCCCCATTCAACCTGGTCTTAAACACTTCCAGGCATGGGGGATCCACAACTTCTTTGGGTTGCCTGTACCAGGGCCTCACCACTCTCATAGTAAAGAATTTTTCCTCTCTTTTTAGTTTAAAGCCATTCCCCCTTGTCCTATCACTATCTGGATTGAACTGATTGGTATTTACATTGTTTTGACAGGACTACAGGATAAGATAACTTCATTCAGAAATGTTGATTACACCAACATTTTTTCTTCCTGTTTCTTTGAAAAAAGCCCAACCCTAAACATTTAAAAATATTTACAGAGTTTGCAGTCAGCTCTTGCTGTAGTATTTGACAGGAATTTCCATGATAATGGACATACTAGAGAAAAGTCATTGGAATGCATACAACAGGGTCGAAAAAGGACCCCAAAAATTCTACCTCACATTTACATCCAACTTTACATTACAATTTTACTAACTGATACACCACAAACTTCCCAACAAAAAAAAAACAAACCCAAAAAACAAACAAACAAAAAAAAATAGGCATTAAATATTGAAAATACTATAAAGAGATTTTTGCCTATCAAATAGATGAAAGTCTTGTTCAATTCCTTGGCAGTTTTTAACTAGGAATTTAGGAGGAAAAAAGGTCTGTTGCAATATTGCTTACAATGTGCAGTACGTAAGTTAATCTAGTTCTTCAACAGACTAGGTCATCTAGTCTTATATATTCTACTTTATGCTAAACTTACCTGGATGATCCAATGTGCATAATAAGCTAAGAGGATTTTCTGCAGAGATATGCAATTCAGCCTTTTAAATCCTAATATCCATGCAACCACCCATATATAAAGCTCCTCAACCACCTAACAATGAAAACAGGTAACTGCATGAAGTTCCTTGATGCACAACAGAAAATGGAAGCCAACATGGAGATTCAAAGGGTAACATTTTTTTACTGAGTCTTTCCTTTATTAAATTCAGTGAGTTCTTAAGAATACAATGTGTGTTACAGCTGATCAGTTAAATAGTAATTGTGAATGTAATAAAAAGCTGTCAGTACACAGGCTCACAAGGAACACCTGACCAGCCTTCCCATCCCTCTGCTCTGTTATTGCTGTCAGTCTAAGTCTGACCAATAAAATCACAAATATTTCCTTTTAAGCTTACTATCTAATTGACTGCAAAGCGAAAGTAAACATTTCCCTCTAATAAACAATTGACATTATCAGTAGTTTTATGAATTTATATCTTGAAAATCTCACATAAAAGACTTGCTCTACTATAATTTAGAAAAGGGTTCATTCTCATTTGGAGGAAAGACAAGAGTTTTGAAAAACCTGTTCTAATATATCAAATACTTTAACATGCTGAAGGGCCTTCAAAGATCTGTTTCAGGATAGACAAAGTAAGGTTACTACCAGAACATTCCTCAGAAGCCCAGACAAACATGCCCTCTGTAACATAAGCTCTTTTGACCTTGTGGTAGACATTTACATTTAAAATTATTTGAGTTGAAGCGTGATGCTTTGTTATTGCTTTCTGTGTCATCCTCATTAGCATCTTTCCAGCCAAACTAATGAGATTTTTTTACTGCAAGAGTTCACTGATTGTACTACTTCCCATTCAGCTTGGTGTGCTAAACAGTATTTTTTCCTCTGTGAAAGATGATCCTTGGACAACTTAAAACTTTGAAAATTTCTGGGTTCTTCCTCCAGCCAAGTTCTATTACTCTAAAATGAAATTACTGCACTGAAAATCATCTTAAAAACACTAAGTTTATCTGAAATCTTAATAATGAACTTTACAGCATGGCATAAGGTAAGCTATACCACAGCACACCTGCATCTTCCCCTTCCTCCATAGAATTTACTTGCTTCACTAGTGACATTGAAGCAATATGGTGAATTGCCTCAGGTCACCAAGACAGCTGAAGAGCAAAATTAAAACTCCCTATTTGTCTTCATCAAATCTCACTCATTTGGTGCCACTTAGAAGCAACATGGTTCTGCTGCTAACGTAAGGAAGATCAGGGAGTACTGCAGCGGTGTTGTTTAAAATCAGATTACATTAGGTTTAAAACCATGCTAAGATTGTGATTCATTTTGCATAACTTAGTCAGAAATATAAAACTGATCAAACCCTGAGATACCTACAAAGAATGAACCCATGCTAAACCAATCATCAGGGTATATATGTAAAAGTCTTTCTTCTGGCAACAATCATTTTAGTCCCAGTTGTTTCCTTCTATTCTGGACTTCAGCTTGCTATCCTTCAGTGACTGTCTGGCAGCTGTTTTTAGATGGGCTATAGAGACTAATTTTATCATACATGCTCCTCTTTCTTTCCACAGTAAGAGATAAACATCCATTAATTTTAACCCTGCTGCAGTTTTACACGAGCTTACTTTTGCTGTTAGCCTTAACTCTGAAAATTTCATTCATCCAGTCTGGTCTGTAGTCAATATTTGTGCTACATGGGGGGAAGGAAATGGAAAAATTAATACACTTTCCCATAAAGTTCTAGCAATGTACCATTAGAAGAAAAAAGGTACTTTAACCTACACTGTTTCCAATTTTATACATGAGACCTGAGTTAACGTCTGAGAGCAGGGTTCAGCAAATCTCCCAAAGCAGTCTATGTTCCAGTTAGTAATCCTGTGCTCAAATTCTGACCAGAAAAATACAGTGGGACTCTCCTTCCTGCATCCCAGGTTGTGCACTCATCTCAATTTTAAATAAATGGACTATCATTCTCATCTCAGTTATGCATATTCTTGGCCATTTACTCTCAAGTCTATTTCTGTAAAAAGGTATGTGGTAATCTGGTCTTGCGTTCAATGAAAATGTTAACCCTCAATGATGAATCAACTTTACTCTAGAGACGAACCCATATACTGCTCTGTCCCATTTTGGGATCACTGACATGTTACAGCATGTAGCAATTCTATAAACAAATCAAAAGAGATTCAGTGATGTTTAGAGCAGACAGGAGTAACACACGGAAGGATCCTAGGTAACAGTAAAAATGAAGTCTGAAGAAGACCCTAATTTCTGATTCTGAGGTAAGAAATGAAATGGGTTTTTTTAAGCTGTTTGCTATATGAAGCTAATTTCTCCCCTTATTTTAAGTCTTAAGACAGCAGAGTAAGTAGTAGTACTCTTAATTTTGTGATAGCGTGGGAAAGAAGCACCCTGTCCCGTTTGAACAAAACTGGTGTGCTAAGGGCCACCATGTGGATAAGTCTTGAAAGTCTTCCTATAAGGCATAAAGAATTATGGTACAACTATCATTAACACTCTCCCCCTTTATTTAACCAAGCCAAATTGAAATAGCCAAAAGGACCCTCAAGAAAAAGCCACTGAAGTGTCAGCACTGCAGCAGAGCATGCAAAACTTTGGACATCTACACAAATCCATCTGGGAAAGCATGTTCTAATGTAGGAAGAGACTGTAGGCAGTGGCATGCAGCAAAAGCTTCCACCTGAAACTATGAAATGCATTCCATACATACTATCTGGGGTATAGAATTTAAAACCACATTCAACTAAAAGCATTTGTGAATGGCCACCACAGGCAAGTCATATCACATACACACCAACAAAAGTAGCACAGGGAAACTTTCAAATGGTCAAAATCTAATTTTCACTTGTTAGTGAAGGCTGAGGTAAACTGGCGTTTTTCTGCATGATACCTAACCATTATAGCACACAATTACCAATCTCCTCCCTTTCAGTAATATATATGCTGCACTAACAGATGTCTCACTCAAGATCTTCTAAAACTTTGATTTTGTAAATACTGGGATTCCCCCAATTTGCAGCTTGGTAGAGCTGACATAGGTAAATCACGCAGTCCTGCTGGGCTGGGAACTGGAAGATGCTATTGCAAAAGCATTATTGCTGTAGAAACACCTCCAAATATGGCTGCACACTTTTTTCTTTGTACAGCCACACAGAGCTTCAATATCAAAAATATGGAGTATGAAGAGCTTATTGATTTATTCAGAAAACACTTGGATTTTCACAAACACAAAATGAAAGATGTAGTTACCTGTGCCCCCCAAAAGGGCACAAGACCATTGCACATTACATCTACATCCATTGGTAACCTGCTTCATTTGCTGACAAAACTTTTACCAAAGGCTTCTAGAGCGAGGTTTGCTCTGAGAATTACCATCACTGGTAATGATGACACTTTTTATCCAGTGAAGATATTTTCTCTCTTTCACATGCCTTACTAATTTAAAAATAGAAAAGGGTACAAATTATAAAATGGAAAAAAACCCAGGAGTCTTCAGAAAAATCTACCCCGTGAACCACAATTTCCCAAAATTTTCTTATTTTCTTTTAAATTTCATAAGACAAAAGTAGTAGAAAAATTAGTCACTGTTACTATAACTGTTAGTGCCTGTGAGTTGCTGTCAAACAGGCTACAGTTTATGAATTATGTCAAATTAAGTAATCCAATAACTAATATATACTGTTAGTCATATAGTTGCAGCTTCCTCAGAAAATACTCTGATTGCAGATTAAATCAGTTCCTCTATTCCTTCCCACTGTATTCTGTTCCCCAACTGTTTCTAGGGCACAATCTGGCAAGTTCCTCCTAGTACATGATTATTTTGATTGTACACAGCCAATGGACTGACAGGTACACCCGAGGCAATTCTAACATTTGTCTACAGAAAACAGCCCTTGTCAGGACAGGCCATCAGTTCAACATCAAAAGTAACACATACAGCTAAGACAGACATCCACTTAAACTCTGCAATAGCTTTTTATCCTTACATGTTTACAACAAGCAAGCTTCAATCACTAGGTGCAATTGACTTCAAGAAGAATCCTCTCAAACAAGAAGTGCCACCAAGTTCAGCCTTGCCACAGAGCTGAAAGTCAACAGCTGGAGCAAGTATCCTGTCAACTGCTTGTCTGCTGATGCCCTGAAAAATTCTGATTTGGACAATTGTGAAAACAATCTCATCTCCCTCTTGCCCTGTAAAAGTTGAAGGACATTGTATATGAAGACATGCTGAACTGTTTCAGGCTTTCTAGGACAACCAATAGTCATACATCTACTATTAGTAGTGTTAGTTAAAATGGAGAAAAGAATAGTGAATCTTTTATTTCAAGCGAAAAATAAGTACATTTGAACTCTTCAATGTATGAATTGCTGCATCACAAAACTTAGCTGCAGAGGGAACTGACATCTAGACTCTTAAATCACGAATGCAAGTAAGCTGTAATGAACTTTTCACCATATTGGCTTTTCTATAGAAACAGTACACATTTTCTGTAATAATAATTTAAAAAATAGATTTATGACCGGACATGAGCAGGTAAAGAAGCTGCTATCACAGGCAGCCAATACATTTTGCATTTGAACCAAGAGTCTCCATTACAGAAATGGTAAAAATCTACCAGCTTGTTTACAGTTTCTTTTTAAGAGACTAGAGCTTAAAACCTGGCAATCCACTAGCAGTGAACCATTTATGGAAAACCTCATGTTAACTAGTAAGTCTCAGTGGGCAGCCTATATATTTTCATTCTGTTTTAAACATTGGCACCTGCTCTGGAAAACTGGCATTATATCAGCAAGTAGCATCAAGTGTACCTATTAGCTACAGTCAGAATGAGATTTGTATTCCATCTCTGGCCCTCCCAGCAAACACTTGTGTTCTTTAATAAGGCATTTGTGTGCCTGATGTAAAAGTATTATGTAAAAATGAATATTGGGTCCTCCTCCTGTGGTGTTAAAAGGTCTACAAATTATGTTAAATTAGAAAACTGATGTTAACAGGAAAGCTGTTGTGCCTGAAGCCTCTAATTGTCACACAACCTTCTTCTGAGACTATAGCTGTAAACCCAAAAGCCTCAATTAAATTTTTTGAAAGTAGTTTTGCCTCAGAAATGAGAATTATCTTCATGACTAAAAGAATCACTGTGTGCACTACATCACAAATATACACCAGCCCAGCACACATTAGTACCTACAGACTCTGTGTTCATTGCTTGAACATGCCACAAGCATTTACATAGCATTTCGGTAACACAGGAATGTAAAAATGACCAAGAGGCACTAAAGTCTAAAGCCACTTCACTCAGAAGGCAAGCCAATCTTGTGAGACACTGCAGAAGCTGAAGAAATAGTTCTCATACAGCTGACATAAATAGCGTGTGTAAGCAGCATTTAGTATCATTAACAGGTGGTCATGAAATGAGTAGTTCTCCATTTTCACACTGAGTTGTGACGCATACAACTACACCAAGGGATCACCCAGTAGGCACAGCAGATAAAGATATAATTCATTAAAAGTATCAAAAAATATGCCAGCACAGGTCTGTCAATAACATTGAGAAGATTAATTAAAAACTTAGGCTAGATTTTTTTTAGCTCCTTTTTAAAAATTATATTCAGCATGAATCTATTTAATTTTTTTAAAAGTTTAGTTTTAAAATTAGAACTCTGCCATTTTGTAAGGCGACGTGGCCTCTAAGTATCAAAAAATACCCATTTTCCAAGGTTTAGCTAACACTGAGTTATATATGAAATGTATAAGCATGTCAGTGTACACACATGTATTTTATTCTAATTATGTTTCAAATTTGAGGTATATTTTCCTCATATAGCATGCATAATGGGGCTGCTTATATTCCAACTCTGACAGGTAGGGATGTCACCAGACATTGGTTAAAATACAATGCTCAGCCTTTCAGGTCACATCTGTAAGTTGCCAGTACATTTGAGAGTTTCTTCTTCCTCCAAAGTTTCAGATAAATTGACAAGCAAGTCTTCAAGTGCTGCATTCCCAGCTCAATATATTCCATAGGTGTTGAGTACTTAAGAAAGACCTTGGTTTTACAATCAACATCAGGGTAAGATGGAATGAAGTTTTACTTCATTTTATGCAGAAATACCTACAAAGAAATTTAGCCCCCCAAGGTAACAGAGAGCATTTCAACACTAATGTATTGCTTCATCTTTCTTTTGAGAAATAGCTCTTTCCATAAATCCCTACTTTGCTCAGGTTTTTTCAATTTTCATCTATAAATTAAAACTGAGGAACAGCCTATTCCACTTTCTAGAACAACCCACCTCACTACTGGTGGTCTATTTAAAGATTTTCAAGAAACCTGATGTGCTATGCTCTAATGACCACCCCTTCTAAACCACAAGGGATTACCTACAAAGATTATTTACTTACATGGCCCTATATGAAAAGCCACTGCCTTAGAATTCTTGGAACCTGTGGAAGACCCAGTCATTCCAACCCACCTCAGAGCAGATTGAGCCACATGTTATTTCACCATTCAGAACCATTACTAATTTTTTATTTTAAGATGCTAGTTTTAATAGCACAAACCTCTTAAAGAGAATCTGTCATTTGTTTAACAAATTGTAAAATTACAAGATTGTAATATAAATATGGAAGAATAGATTGGCTTCCATTTCTGTTTGACTTTAGCATTCTAATTTTACATCATATTCATTAACTGTTGCGTCTGAAAGCCTATACAGGGAAATAGGAGGTTGTAAATTCCAAAACCAACAAAGCTTGACAACTGAAATGATAAAGTTTTGTTTCAAGTTATTTTACAAAATCTCTAAGGAGTCTCTAATTTTAACATGAAATTTCTTCAATGATTATGTAGCTGATTAATATTTGAAAAGCACCTAACCTATGAGGATAAGTTGGAATTAACATAAAACAGCAGGTAAAAAATACACATCTTCTATATCAACAGTTACTAGCACTCATATTTAATTTTTTATGATACTTCCAAAAAGGTCTCCTTAACATCATGGGGTCAAAGCAAACCATCACCTAAAAAAGGAACTTAAGAGAAAATGCTTTCTATCAAATTGAGCAATGACAGACTTCATATTCTAGTTTTATACTCCTACTAATTCTGTTTTGCTCACAAATTTTTGTAATCTAATGAAGTCATTTATCATACATTATTCTACAGTTGCCATTTACCCAGGAAGCGCAAGACTGGTTAAAAAATGAAAAATACTTGCTCTTTGTCTTCACTCTAAGTTTATAGCCAGCAGCATCCTAGAGCCCCTACAGATTAGACAAGCTGTTTTCTAAAGCAGTTAGTAGCTTGGAGGTATGCTGAACCATACTACACTGAGATGTTTTCTAGGTCAACATAAAAAGGCGCTGTAAAAGTACAAGTGATCCAACTATCGCTCGATGAAAGACAGATCAAGTTAAGGGGCACCACACAAGGTAATGCTGTGTTTGTTTACAACAGGATGCCATGACTAGACTGAACTTGCCTCCTCTTCTGAGGTGCCCAAATATTACTGCTACCACTACTTTTGGGTAATTAAGATAATATTTTCTTTTCTTGCTATCTCTAGTCAATGTACCTGTCTCCAGTTTAGCACTGCAGACACAAGTCAAAAATCCTTTAACTCACATGTCAATGCTGAATGGTGTAAATCAGCACAGTCAACACTGGCACTCTGCTTTGCAAAAAGGAATAAACATTGTTTATAAAGATCACTTGAAACAAATTTTAAATAATCATATAGAAGACAGAAGGCTAATACATTTTTAGGGTCATAGGGTTCTATATCCCTCTCTTGAAGGTCATCTGGAAGAGACACTAGTGCTCTGAATTCAAAATTAAGTAGCAGGCTATATTTAGAATAACTAACAATGCCAGAAATTCTAAGTTAATGTAATTTTTATTCAACTGCTAAACTTTCCTTAATTAAAAAAGGGTGAAAAAATTCACACATGCCTTCACTGACACCTTTATTTTAGTATATGAATTAGAAGTGAGGGTGAAATAAGGTCAAAGTGAATGCTTTCAGATATCACTGTACGTCTTAAAAGGTATTCAAAGAAATACCAAATTTCAGTTTCTCAAAAAAGTTGTATGTTTTTTCTCATTCCAAAGGATAACAAATCTCTTTGAACATTGACTCTACAAGTAGTTTCCCTTCTGATTTTACTTTTCAAATATTTCTATTCTCAAGTTTAAGCACACTTGAAAATTGTAGCTTTAACTCACTGCTACAAAACAGCAGCAGTACACATGTGAATCAAGCAGCAACAACTGATCTCATTCAAATAAAAAGTTCAAAATAAACAATCTAAAGGAATTCAGGATCACCATGCAAGTATGCAAGCACTTTTTACCCTATTATGTTTGAGCTAGTGAAGTTACAGACTATTTCAGTATTTTTTATATGCCCAGTTCCAATAAGAGGAAAATTAAACCCCCCAGAGAAATGCACGTAGATTGCAATTATACAGACTAAGGAAAAGAGTCTTTAAAAGCCTAATAGCATTAAATGCACCAACTTTGCACTGCATATACCTCTATGCAAACATTGTACTTGAGCTGTGCTATGTGCTTCAGCAAACTCTCATCTTTTCTTTGCACAAAACCACCAGAAGAATCTTTTAAAACACAGAAGAAATCATCATACATGGAACAGACTATCAAAACCCTGCTAGCTGAGTGACAGCTTCCATGCATTGCCTGCAGTTTGAGTGGTTATAAAGGTACAATTGACAACAATAACTTAATTGTATAAGAACAGAAAGACAAACCTGAACCTGCTGAAAAGCTTTCAGTCTCTTCTTGAATCTAGAAGGTAAAACAAAATCACATCCTCGAGCTAGCAGTGCCAACTCCTTTCTTAGATCAGGATCTTGCCGCAAAGAAATCTCCTTTATCCTCATGCTTTCGGATTTCATATAATGTCTCTGTGTGCCAGTCCAGGCACTTGAGTCCCAGTAAATAGCAGAGCTGTTGTATTATCTCTCAGTGCTGCTTAAAGCAGCAGCTGCGCCCGAGTTCTGGGATATTATAAGAGTCAGCTCAACTTCGCCCGCTCCATACATTAAAGGGAACTTGGCTGGAATCGCAAAAACAGATTGGGAAGTCACTTTGGGGGCCTGCCCTTTCATCCAGGCATTCCAAAGTCTAAATGGGACAGTATGGAAAATGAAAACCGTGTTTGGAGGAGCATCTATAAAAGCAGCTTCCAATTTTAAAAAAGGCAAGCCCTACAGGAATGCAGAGAGGCCAGCCGTGGTTATTTTCTAGCTTCCTCCTCCTCCCATCCCCCTCAGCTTTCCCTTCTGTCACAAAACACTCACTGTCTAGCTTCAATGAAGTACCTCACCGAAGGATATGGCTTATTACACAGCAATTAATTCCTTTTAAACTATTTTGTTCTTTAGTAGAAACCCTATTACACTGGGACAAGGAAGGCAATGGAAAGAGCTTCAGACAGGCTTTCAGAATGGCTCACATAATCAATAAATAGATAGAGATTGATGTAAAAAAGACTAAGTTACTGTATTTCAAGAATCTAAAAATTTAAATGTTAAGACGGAAAACCATAGCAGAAATGAAATTAATGTTACCACACTGAAACACTGCTTTAAATCATGTTTTACCAAAAAGTTACATTAGAAATATAAATGATGTCACAAAATTTGAAAAAATTGACAGGATACTTTTTTTCCTAAGTAGCTTTATAAACATTAACATCCACATACTAGATTGCATACCTGTCACATTTCACTAGCATTAGACTCCACTACCACTCTATTTTCAGTGTATTGAACCTCAAATACATTTTATGGGGGTGGTGAGGCCAAGTTTTAGTACACATCAATATTCTTCATGGAAACAGAAATCTGATAAGCTTCTGTGAAAATTCAAGTGACCTTCAGTTCCTTCTCCTTTGCAATTTTAGGTACATTAACTTAAAACTAGTGGTGTTTTCACATTTTAAATGGATATACCTTTATCATAGCAATCTTTAGGAAATGCTGCTATTTTGATGGATTTTTTTTTCAAATATCACCATTACAGTTATGAGTAGAGTAACTCATACTATTTCAAGCTGTGAACACTGTTAGCACCTCCAAATTCTCTAAAGATAGAGATGTTGGCTATTTATTATCAACATAATTGTCACGCACAAGTTTAGTTACAAACAGCATAAAAGGAAAGACTTTGCCAGACCTACTCAGTTTTCATCCCTCCTACTTTAAATAAGGCCATTTTCCTGATTACACAAAATGTACACAGCCCAAAACAACTCTTTCACCACTATGTCAGAGATTTCTTTTACTGGATGGCACTATTTTACTCCCATATAATCTTTAGCCACATTTATCCATTCATAGCCATTCTATATGTAACACTGTATTAAAATCCCACAGTAAATATCCCTGTTCAATTAAGAAAAGAAAACTATGAAAAAGTGCTAGTGAAACATGATTTGTGTTAAATGGATTTTTTTTTAGTTTATCACACACTGTTAGAAAGTAAATAATGACAAAACACCTGCTTTCTTGGTTTTAATTTAGTATCCAGCCCAGTCCCTGCCTCCCACTTCTCTACTGCAGCTCGTTATGAAGATATTTATTTCTTTCGGAAGTGGGAGAACAAGAAAGGAATTGACAAGGCAAGAGTCAGACATGTTGTGGTTGGCATGACCAGACTATCCAACTGCATTGAGCAAATCTGGCTGTCACTCACTGTCTTTTAAGAAGACTAAATCAACTAACCTGGGATAAACCTTGGCCACAGGGAAGTCAACAGAAAACTGGGCATGCAGTACACAACAGCAGCATGCCTGGAACTTGAGATGAAGGACTGAGGTGTTAGAGTAGGAGAGGAATCCTATTCTGGCAACAGATAACCATTCCAGACCAAAATGTGGAAGGTCAGGAAGGTTGTATTGCAAGGCAGATTGTGTTTCAGGTTAGGCAGAACAGCCCTTATTTGAGGTAAGGAAAGGCATCTTCTCACCTAAATTGCTATTTTCATCCCTTTCAACCAGGTGATGCACTCCCATTTGCTGCTGCATGCACAGTCTTATTTGATGTGGCTGTGCTATGTCATTAAGGTGATGGATTGTCACACTGAGAGCTAACCTAAAAGAGTGAAGTGCCAGTCTGGAACCTAAAAGGCTTAGAGCTCCTGAACCTGCTGAAGGAGCCTCAGTAACAAAGAAATATTCTGAACTCCATTTTTGAAGGAGGTGTGTATTTCCCTCCTTTATTCAAACACAACTCAGAACCCATCATAACTTAACCAGCAAACCAGGTTCAGTATTTTGAATATTCTGCATTGCTTTGTCATAATATTACTTCACTGCTCCAAGTCAATCCCATTGTGAGTCTAATATGTTTTAGCACTGTGGTTTCCAACCTACTGGTCCTTTATATACCTGGGTATTTGTTGTTCACAGGTTGCAATATGTTGTTCCAGAGATTGCAACTGGCAACTAATCACATCATTTTCACCATCTAAATGGAAAAGGGTTTTTTATTGCCACATTTAAGGAGACTGAGCATTTATAAAGCAATGTGGTCATGAGTCCCCTAAGATGTGTTTTAACCCTTTCAGTCATGAATTAATCAAAGGGGAAAGTCAGCTTTCATCCCAACTGAACTGGAAGTGTTCTAGTGTTACTTTTATTCTAAATCTGAATTCTCTCCAGTGAAAGCTAAAGCAAAATCCTTTACTGGGTGAAGGTCTGGGTGCCAGCCATGAAGCTGTTAAAGTATCCTGGCAGCTTATTATTAGCTAGATAAACAAACAGGGGGAAGATGCATGCTCAGAGCTTCCTTCCAAAGCTAAAGATACACACTATGAATGGACTGGACTCAAGGACTGTGGCCAAAGAGTTCATCACTTTAACAAAGATCTGAAAATACACAAGAGTAACACAGCATAAATAACACAATATTCTGGGTATTGTAGAGGAAATACAATCTTGAAGACAACTTTAAAAACCCCTTAAGTATTTGCCTAGCAAACCAGAATTTCTTGTCAGAAGCATATACCAGCAGTATATTAAAGTCTTAATCCTTTACTCAAATCTGGAAAAAGCATTACAGGAAGACCCCAAGAAAATAATTTTCAGCCATATAAAAACTTCAGTTGCTGGAGTCTAGTGTTTAACCCAATAAAACGTGAACCAAGATGACAAAAAGCCTGTTTGGCTTTTGGAGGAAATTTAAATAAGGCTGAATAGGCAATCCCAATGGCAACAGCATGGAACCCAATAGCATCCCTCAGCCTGTGATGATGCAGAAACTAAGAGTGGCTTCTGGGTTAACTGTGGAAAGAAAATTGTTGTACCTCCAAATTAGCCAATATAAAGTGCTGTAATGCAACTAATGATACTCTTTACAAAAGTAACTTAACAGTGAGGGGCAGAACACAGCAGTTAAGAGAAGTAAGGCAAGGTGGCACCTTTTCAATACAGAAAAAAAAAAATGGCATGACTAATGTAGTATTTAAGATATATTCCAGAGGTTTAAAGTGGAAAGAAGGCACTAGTAAAAACAAATAGGTTGGGAAAATAATCAAGAAGTCAATCACCTAAGGATGCTTGCCAAAACACAGCTACTATGAGGCAAAAAATACAAAGAAGAAATTACATAAATATACTAGAAGACAAACAAAAGAAGCAATTCTTTGCTAGACTAAGCAAACAAGAAAACCCATACCGAACAACCCTAAAATGCTGAGTTCTTTTTTTTTTTCCACTCAAAACCCACTGTCTAGTCCAGACTACCACCATTATTTAATGTTATCAAGAATTATTTCTAAATCAGATAGTCCATACCTTGCCTTTGCTATACTGAAAGATCCTGAAACTAACTTTTTGCTAGGGAGTCATCCCTTTTCAGTAGTACACTCCCAAAACCCAAGGGAGCTGACACGTACAATGTGTACACAGCAGAAGGAATCAAGTTATTAGGCTCATTCAACAACCAGTTATGGAAACTGATTGCTTTAAAGTTATGGACAGTGTTCCTGGAGTGAGTATGACATACTGATGAACTGCTAGATGTTGACATTGTGCAGTTCAGAAATCTACCTTCCCAAGAAGAAACTGATCTTTTGGCCTTGGAAGGGAGTTCATGTGCATCTGGGCCTAGATACATAAGTTTTTTTCTTGTAGGATGCAATGCCTCCACACTGGAGTGGGAAGTCTTGCATGTAAATGCCTTCTTGAATGATTATTTAAATTTTCCAGTAGTCTTGGATTAGACAGAACAATGCCTGGCAGTTCTTTCCACAGTAGTTAAGAGAATCCAGAATTCTTAGGAGACAAGACAGTGAGTAAGTAAAAAGACAGCAGTTAGATGCCAGACGTGTGGTCATGTTAGTAGGCCAGGAAGGAGGGGCTGATCAGATTTTCTGCACATTACCAAAAGAAAGCCATGTATGAACACCAGCTGCTAAGGGCCATTATCAGCTTAGAACTAAGATAAGATACATGTCACCTTGCTATGATTACACAGCCTGGGCTCCAAAGACATAGCAAGGGCCTTTTTCAGTTTGTTAACTGCATCTGACAGGCTAACTTCAGCAAGCATCAATAAGTTATAAAACCAATGCCTGACAACAAAGAAATGGTTTACAACCCTTTAGAATACTTCTCATGTTCTCTGCCATCTTAAGAAAAGTCACTTCACATTTTATTTATTTATGTACAGCATAAACCGAATTTTAAGGGGAAAAGGTTGCTGGAATAGTTTTGCAGATGGAGCCTATTTACTATTCATGATCTTCACATGACCCTATTAATCAGATCATGAAAACCAAGACCACCCAAATTGATGCTGATGAAGTGAGTATTAAAGAGAGAAAGCTATAAACAAAAAATCTACTATGGATTACACAAATTAGTCATATTTCCTCTAATAAGATGCTGTGCTTTTACATTTTCAATCAACTGTGATGCTACAGAGGCTATCCACAGATGAAGCTACAGTCCACAAAATATGCACTTGTAATTTTACCAACATAAGCCTCTGAATAGCAGACTTGGATTAAAAAGAACAATCAGTTCAGGCTGATTCAGAATGCCAGAAATTTTCCTACAAGAGACAGCAGCTTTTACAACCAAGTCTAATGATATGCATTATGGAACTTTTCAAAGTCACACTGGCCATTTTGGATATTTAGTAATTTCTAGATTGTTATTATTGTTATTATTTACATTGTGTCACCTCAATTTGCAAGTTGACAGTAATTTAGAAGTCTGGTATTAAGAACATGAATGACATTTTTATAACTGTCCAGCAATTTAGTTAAACACTGTAAAACCTGTTCAGTACTTCCATCTTTTGGACACTAACTGAATGTTCAATTAATCCTTTCAAAAGCATCTTTTCCCAGACTAGAATGATTAATGCATGAAAATACAACTACTACTTTAAATCCAGCATCATGCAATTTAGTCCCTGAAATCACAAGACAATAATTTTGAGTCAGTGACAACAGCAGAACAGCTTCTTGCTTATGATTTCACTTGAGATCTCCCTCCCTGAAGATCTTAACACAAAACCAACAAATCAGGAACCTTAAGACACAGACTTTGTCCTACATGCCTGTCAGTAAAATCACAAAGGCTAATTTACCAACCAAAACCAGGATTTCTGATAGAACTTCTATGAAGACTTAATCTAATACTATTGTGTTGTTGTCTCAGTCTGAAATCATTGCGATACCAGAATTGGAGGCAACAGAAACTATATTGATTTCTACAGAACTGAATGGAAAACTGTCCACAAATTGCAAACAGGGTACAGTGCCAAAGGACAAAGCAAAGGAAGAAGGCGGTCACTGGCAACTATGTGAATTTTAGCTTTCAAAATAACTAACAGGGCAATCATTACACATGAAGAAAAGAGACAAGAAATTATACATCTTACAGAGGCAGAACACCCCAAATACACTGCCAGAACAGGAGCAATACTCCTGACTTTACTCCAATCTCCATTACTGTAAGTTGTTATGTAAATTTTACATATTTTTTTCAAGCAGTCTAGAAAAATTGTTCTAAAATACTAGGCTTAATTTTGTCACTTGATAAATAAGCAAGGAGTCAAAATTTTACGTGTGTTTTTAGCATGTTAAAAGCAAGTAAGAGAAGAAAATTAGTCATCTTTTGTTTAAAAATCTGATACTACAACAGGAAAGTCTCCTGTTACAGTATTTGCTGTAAATGACTATTCCCAAAGATTTTGCAGGTAGAAGAATAATCTAGCTCATTGTTTCAATATTGCATAATTTCAAAGTTTGCTTTATCTTTTGGTAAAGTATGTCACAAAGATTATTATTTACAATACATCAGTATTCATCATATCTACTAGAAATGTTTACAAAATTTAGAAGATTGTTTATTGTTTATCAATACAAATCTAGCTTCTAAAGGAATAAAACTCATTAGAAACTGTTCTCCTGGTTCTGCTGAATCAAAAAAAACACCTAATCAAGTAATTTGATAAGTTCTACAAAGCTTCTTTTGTCCAGAAAGTCAAACTGAACCTAATTCACACTGAACACATCTTGCAAGTATTTGGCAATGATTTCTTCAGCACCCACTCAGTATTCCCCCCCTACGTTTCCCCATGTAGATTCCATGTACATTTTCCTTTTAGACTTCCAGCTCATCCCACTCAACCTGAAATCAGCCAAAGTTACTAGCAGGATGTGCACAGAACAAATATCCAAGGCTAGTTCCATATGAAATGAAACTAAACAGCATGCACAAGGTTAATGGGACACATATCCCAAGAGCTCATCATTCCTGCAAGTACCTGTGGTCAAGAAGCAGTATGTGGGTGGCTCTACAGTTTCTAGCTATTTTTCACATGATTGCTATGCAAAAGGGGCACATCTAACATTAAATACTAGAACACACTTTTAAAAACACGTCTTGGTCACTGTAGGTTTCCATGGACTCATTTTAAGTTGTATCTGTTGTTTGCAGAACAGAAATTATTCTTATCTACCAGACATTGGTACCATGTGGTTAACTGGAAGACAAGAACACCACACTAACAGCACCACACAACACTATAACATTTACATGTTATATGTAAATAACAAAGAAGTTATTTACATATTATGGCACACTTAAAACACTAAATTTAGTAATCATTTGTTGCTGACTGTGAAAAACAATGAGTATGCTTAATTAGTATCTTCTTGAATCAATGCAGTGACTTAAATACAATGAAAGCAAGGCAACTTGAAGACAACTGTGAGTGCAAAACCTCTTAATTTGCCAAGACTTGGTCATCTGATTTTACCACTGGCATTTTGAAGATTTTTCTCATAACATGGCTTGCTAAAAAGTCCTGAGCACCCATTGACTAGGAAACAACAGTGGACAAACTCGTTCACTGGATGAGCTGCATTTACAATTTTACACTGAAGTAAGCCCATACATACTTTTGGCCTCAAGTTTATTTCTTGCTGACAGAGTAAATGTAAGACATATGAAGAAATTCTCAAAAACAGGTTCTCAAGCATCACTGGATTTAAAAAAAAAAAAAAGCACTATCTCATCTACATCAATACCTAATTTCCTCACAGACTGAACATCCATTTAAAAAATGGACTGTTTAAATGACTGATATAAAGCTATAATTAAGTTTACTTGTTTTAAAAGACTGAACAGAGAAGCTACTGAAAGTTATGACCTGTAAGCTATGATGATATAGCTTTGAACTTTTTTTTTGTTTGCTTTTAAGTGGCAGTTACTCACAAAGGTGTCATTGTCATTAATAAATGTCATAGTTCAAAACTGAATTAATTTTAATTGTCCTGGGTCAGGATTCAGGTGAGCTTCAAACTCACCTGAAGAAAGCCAAAAAAATCTGATTTCCATTTCTCAGTACGAGAAATGCCAAAAACTCTTAGACTGGATGCAGCATATAAAAATATGAGTTTCCAGTAGGACACAAGTGCAACTGCCACTTTGAAAGAGGACAAAAGTTCATTATTTTTTAAATAAAGCACAAAGTGTAAACAAAATCAATATAACTGCTAACAAGAGTAACATTTACATCCCAGGGTAACAAGACACAGTTAGAATAAGGAGCACTATCAAAACCCTGCAACAGTGAGTAACTTTCAGTTTCTCAATTATGAATAAAAAGAATAGTTAGTTCTTTAATCAGGAAAATGGCTCTTCTATTCCAAGCTATTCAGTACAGCAAAGCTTAAGATGAATAACACAACATACTACCAGTGCTGCTTATGTTGACTACTATTACATCACCCCACTCAAAGCTAATAATGATTTTATAGGAGCACCTATAACTGCACTCTTCCAGACTTTAATATGAACTTTTGGCTGCCCTTCCTTTGTTGGCACCATAGAAGGAGCTTTATTGAGATCACACTAATGCTGACATCTCTCATAGTGCCCAGTTATCAGTGTGAAAGTACATCAGTTTGATAGCAGGTTATTTACAGTCTCCCTTTAAGTCACGGGCTTGAGTTGAAAGCCAAGTCCAGCATGCTCCCCACTTAGTGATAGGACATGGCACTACTAACACTATCTGTGCCTGATACAGAGTTAGGGAGTGTCTGTGCTAGACCACACAGCACAACCTGGTGTGCAGAGCAATGCTACCACAGCCCACGCAGCCCAGGCTCTGGAGTTCACAGTGCTTCTGGTATGAACGAGGCAGCAACTCAGATGCAGACACACTTTGTGAGATGATGGTATCAGCCCAGCTACTCTCTACCTGGAGCTCTCAGAATTATTTTGTTTCAAAAAGCAACTGTTAAGTGCTATTCAGACTTCAGCCCATGTTAAAAGGTTTCATTCTAGCCTCCCTTTAAACTAAAATGGATCACAGCAGTACCACTATGTTTAAATCAAGCAACTGATCACAAAAACTTGGCAAGAATGTTGTTCATGTTGAAGCTAAGCAGCCATATATTAAAGAAGTAAAAACATTACAAGTTACAGAAATAGGAGGAAAATGAGCTTTAATTGCCACAGGATAACAAGCAGGAACAGTATGCTTATCAAATAAAGGAAACAAAGAAACCATTTCAAGAAGTACCTTTATATCAAAGGTTGACCCTGCAGAGAAATGGAAAATAACTTTGAAGTACTTCTGATTATATCACATTCTCTCTGCACCACCATCCCACAAAACGCCCATGGGGAATTCTGTGAATAATTTCCCCAGATGCCTTGCACACCAGCTGGTCAGGATTAAACATCTTGCCCATGGCACCTTTTAGACCTTGAGGACTGGGATTTTTGACAGTGGGATGCACAGTGTACAATTGTGTATGCCCCATGTGTTTAGGATAATCTAGAGTCCCAGAAACACTGTTAAATCTATCTATAGTTGTGATAAGGGTTAGACGAAATCTACAGCATCCTTATAGTTTCAAAGTTACAGCCCTAGAATTTCTTCAACAATATACTCAGAAAATATTTGAGACTTGAATGCTGAAATTTTTTTGTCTTTTTGTTATTTGAAGCATATAGTACATAGAAATCACAGGCCTACTTGCAGAATACCAAGTGCTAGCAAGCACTTCACATCACATACCCAAAGCACCAGAACTCTGCAATTAACATGTTTACACAATGGGGACAGTCACTTATCCGCCTCACTGTCAATGGCACCACGCAAGCGAAGCAAAGTAAAGCATAAAGGAAAGGGTCATTTTTTTTTCCCCATAAAGGAAAAAAAAAATCCCTAAACAAACACTGTTTTGTTTTCATTTGCATTAAAACACACTGAAAGATGAATTTTCATGGTAGAGCTCAGAACAGATTTTAAAATGTGCATTTGGATTAAGTCAACAGTTTACTCTTAACACGTTTTTAAGTGACCTGTCCAGATGAAAAAATTCTATGAAGACCATGTAGGTTCTTTCATTATTGGAATAAGTACTTTTGACTTGCTAATCAGGGGAGGACTTCAACTATCTTGAAAGACAGCAAATTATCCTCTGGCATGACATTAGTGTTTCAGCAAAATACATGGCAATTTCTGTATTTTGGATAGAAGTATAACCCACAGGCTTCAATTATAAGCTAATCTCTGGAAAAAAAGCAAAGATCTCCTTGAATACAATAGCTGACAGCTACAGTACATTTAATGCTGTTTAATGGTTGCCATCAGCACATCAACTTATTTTGCTCATATGCTACTGTTTAAAGTATAAAAAGATTACACATCTAATTAGATTCTAATTAAGAATGCTTCCTGTTCAGAAAAACATGTTTTGCTAACAAGTACAGAAACCTGTAGGATGAAAATGTTGTTTTCCTACACAATCATATTTACTTCCTGGTAATTACTTAAAGATGGTGGTTTTCTGTTATCAGCTTTATTGTTTGTATTATCCTTCAAAAAAATTGCAGGAACATTTTAAGAAACAGGAAAAAGGCATACAGCAGCCTTATCCATTATCAAATGCAGTGATTTAGCTCAGTGATACTGAAAATGTATCATGCCAAAGTAGGTTAACTGCTTGTATGCTGCCTTATGAGACTTCCAGTGCACAATGAGAAAAAGTTTAGTAAGATGCTTAAGTTTACTTACAAAGTCCAAAAAGAAATAATTCTCCATCTCTTTATGACTGGATGTAAAAGCCTTTTCCTAATATCACCCACATGCACACAGAGCTAAGCACATTAACTTTTATTGTTTTCTAGGACTGATATTTAGAATTTAAATCTGTATTAGCTTGTACTGTAGGTCCAGCATCTGAAACATTTTCTTCCACTTACAGAAACAAGATGAGGGCCTCAAACTTACTTAAAACTCATATGAGGTAGGTAGAACCATTGTGGCTTCATCTGAGAAACATAATAAGATGCATAACAGCAGATGCATTAGTTTTGACACAGTGTGAGGTAGTTTGTGGAAGAAATTGGGGTACATTGTGCTTTCTAAGAGAAAATACACTGTCATGGCAAAACATGCAATTCCTGGTGGTATTTAACAGCTAATTCCAGCTGAAAATGCGATTTGCACTTAGAGATTAAGAAACTTTTGGATGAAGATTCAGTTCACCTGAATAATAAAGCTATAAATAAATTTCTCATTGCTTGGAAATTCCCCCTCCCCAACCTACTCAAGCAAGGAACAACCTAACTCCTCTAGGTTCTCTCTCAGCACTATACAAACAACTCCAATTAAGTCAAGGATGTTACTCTTCTTTAATCTCTTCTAGTTTTCCTTTATGGGATTTACTTCAAGCAATCGACCAAGACACATGAAGAGAAATTGCAGTACACAAGTTAGTGATCAAGTATAGTAAATAACAGTGGGTTTTAACAGCAAACTTTGTCTTTTCCTATGCCTGCTTTTATCTGATATGAGAATAAACTGAGCATCTGTTGACTGACTTTCTGCATTTCACTAGAACAGGAAATATAATAGTATGAACAACAACAAAAAAGTAAATCAATCATCATGCCCTGCTGTCAGGCTGGTGATTATACATAAACACAAGTCCCTATTATTGTAAAGTCAATCTAGACAAACACTGTACTGGACATGTGGTGTTTTGGAGCTAAGAAGTTGTCAAACTAGATTTGAAAATTAGTATTTATGAACCCAAGAGGTCACTTCAGATTAAATGTTTAAATGCAAAAGTGTCATGCTGTTACTCCTGTGGGTTAAAGGGTAAGTCTATACACTCAATGCATATCAACAACAAACAATAAAAAACTGATACTCTTAAACATCCCAGCTTTATCCTCTCTACCCTTACCCAACTGAGCAGGCTTCCCTGGGCTACCAGGTTTGGACACTGCAATAAGTTAGATACCAAAGTATATAGAGCAATTGGGAATTACAACCTCTTAAAATTTTCCAGTACTATTAAAATGTATGAATTTATAGTCCTATAGCACAAACAGCATAAAAACTCTTTGAAGTCTTTATGAATGTCATGAAGTTCAGCAAGGTCAAGTGGAAGGCCCTGCATCTGGGACAAGGAAATCCCAAGCCAAAAACAGACTGGGTGGGGAACAAATCGAGAGGAGCCCTGGAGTGGAGGATTTGGGGATGTTGCTGGATGAAAAGCTCAACATGACCCAGAAATGTGCACTTGCAGCTCAGAAAGCCAAACATCCTGGGCTGCATCAAAATCAGCCAGCCAGCAGGGCAAGGTTGGTGATTCTGCCCCTCTGCTCTGCTCTGGTGAGAGCCCAGCTGGAGTTGCTGTGCCCAACTCTGGGGTCCTCAGCAAAAGAAGGATGTGGATCTGCTGGAGCAAGTCCAGAGGAAGGTCACAAAGATGATCACAGGGCTGCAGTACATTGCCAAAGAAGAGAGGCTGAGAAAGTTGGGATTGCTCCACCTGGAGAAGAGAAGGCTCTGGGGAGAACTTAGAGCAGCCTTCCAATACTTAAAGGGGACCAACAAGAGAGCTGGAGAGGGACTTTGTACAAGGGCATGTTGTGATAGGACAAGGGGAAAAGGCTTGAAACTGAAAGGGTAGGTTTAGATCAAATATTATAAAGAAATTATTGAAATTCTTTACTGTGAGGATGGTGAGACACTGAAACAGGCTGTCCAGAGAAGCTGTGCATCTCTCATCCTGGGAGTGTTCAAAGCCAGGTAGGATGGGGCTTTGTGCAACCTTTGGTCTGATAGAAGGTGTCCCTTCCCATGGCAGGGTGGTTGGAACTAGATGGTCTTGAAGGTCCCTTGCAGTCCAAACCATTCTGTAATTCTGTGATTCTAGGGTTGGTGATAATACATAAGCAACACTCAATTTTGTCAGACATGACAAAATTTTCTATTCAGTTTGGTTTTTCTTTATGAAAAGAGCTAGAAACTAGATTTTGAACTGAATTGCAAGCTTAAAAAGAAGGGTTCAGGTTGGGGGTAGGGTTGCCATCCTTGCATAGAGGGCATTGTCTGTTATAAATAAAGAGCTCATTAGGAAGGAAGTGCTGAGTGTACCATGCAGTACCAAAACAATTACTTTGTTAATATGCAGATCCAGTGAAGCCAAATTTGAGTCTTGTACTAACAACAGTGCCTGGTATCATTAGACAAAGGAATATTTGCAGTCTAGGCAGTATGTTATAAAAGGAACACAAACACAAGGACTTAAATTTATCCACAATTAGATAGCAAGGACCCAAGATAGTCTTATGGAAGCTCAGGCCACCTATCCACTAACACTAATAATTCACAAACATTGGTATTTTAGGTTCAGTGCTGCTGCTTCACTCCACTCCTGATACCTCCTCTGGGGAAACTCCTTACTTACATAATTTGCCAATACCACAAACACAAAAGTCAGTTCCATTTAAACAAATAAATATAATAAGAAACAAACTTACTTCTTTGGTCCCTGAGGATCGACGTGTTGCTCTAACATTAGAAATGTTCCTTGAGCTAGCTGGAGTCGCCAATGGAAGAGTAGTAGAAAGCTGAGGAGGACTCAAAGACAACAAAGGCAATCTGGTATCTCCTAATATACACTGCTTGGAATTGGAATTTTTACTTGTGAAGCTCTTATTTTTACTGTTTCCTGAATCTGTGTTACCAAACTCTGTTTTCTCCTTATTCTTGATTCTTCTCAAGCAGTCCTTTAGTATTAGCTGAGTGGCAGGCTGACTCAACCAGCACAAAAAGAGTTCATCCACCTTCATTTTCACTGCAGGTTGCAGAACTTTTCCAGGTGACATTTTCTGCCAGTTTCCCTGTTTTGTTGGTTCAAATTCAAAGTAAATATTTGACAATCATATAGATATTCCATTCACCTTTCAGTGTTTCACAGGCATTATTTAACAAAGTGTTAATATTGATTCCCACAAGACACCAACAGAAGCTGAGAGTTATATTTTAACATGCGACATCAACAACATTTTATAAGTGTAAACCATAAATCAGTCAGAGTCAATTCCAATAATTTCTTTTAAATAATGGATAACTTATTTTAAAAGCATACTGTGTAAATGGTGGAGACTAGAGAACAAGAAACTGCACTTGGGCTTTCACAAAGAGATAGCTAACAAATATCCTCTAAGAACATGTGTTAAAAACACATGTATTATGGAAAACAGAACTTGAAAATACTTATAATTGAACATACTAAGAAGCAAATATCTAAGCAGTTTATGCTAAACGCTGGTGATAAAATAAATAAAATTTAATAAGCAAGTCTTTCAGTGAAGAGATTTAGAACTAAGACAATTTTCATTCTGAGGTTGTGATATGGATTCCACATCTTACATCCCCCCATGTGAGGGATTCCCAAAGCCTTGCCACTTGATATTTTAAAACCTCTTATTTGACATTCACTTTTGCAGCTTTTCAAAACCAATGTAAAATCCTATGTAACTCAAGAACTGCGCCAGTGCGATTTCAAGTTCAGATACTCACTCACCTGAAAAAAAACAGGTTTTTGGTGTTTTTTAGTTTTTCTAGGTTTTTTTTTTTTTGTGTGTGTTAGAGAGACAGAGAACTGGAATGAAACACTGAGAACAGAACAAAATTTACTATAAAGGTTTTCAGCATCCAATTACTTCATGATTTGGTACAGTTCAAATAAAAATCTATGCTTCCTCATGTCTGTGGTTTTTTTTTTTTGCCCTTCACAAAATTTAACCTGTATACAAAAATCACATGATAAAAGATACATGATTGATGATCTCAGACGTCTCTTCAAACCTAAATGATTCTATATACAAGTACTTGGCTGAACAAGTCTTAAAACAAGCACTTCAATTTGGAACCGAATAACACCTAGCAAGCGAACATCCTACTAAAACCTAAAGCTCATCCTCGTCCCACGGCAGAACGAGAAGGCTTTTAAAAGTGCACCACCTAAACTTTCCGAACCTCGTTAACTTCGCAGTTCAGTTATTCTGTTTCTAAAAGTGAAGAAAACTCGTCTCCCTACTTTTTTAAGCTCAACACCGTCACGGCGCCGGCGGCTGCGCTCAGCCACCCTCAAGCGCCACCCGCCTCGAAAGGAACGGTCCTGGGCAGGGGCCAGCCCGGCACCGCCCCGGGCACGGGGAGCCGGCGCTGCAGCCACAGGCTCGCTCCCATCGGCTGAGCCCCGCACTGAGCCCCCAGCAGCAGCTCAGGAGTGCCGTTACTCCACAGCACCAGCCAGCCACACTCACCTGCCCGACTCCACCTCCGCCACGGCCCCTTCCCGCCGCCGCCGCCTTCAAATGCGCGCCTCCTTCCGGCACGGCCCGGCCCGGCCCGGCCACCGCCATCTCGCGAGAGCGCGGCCCTTCCGCCCCGCGGGACGCGGCCGCTGGTCGCCATGGCGACGGGCCAGACGGGGCCGCCGGATCGGCGCTGCCCTGCCCTGCCCTGCCCTGCCCGGGCCTCTGCCACCGCCGCCACATGAGCGCAACTTAGAGCTCTGACAAGGTCTCGGCGTCTCACGGGATGCTCCTCACTGGTTCTCTGAGAGAAGCTGGCAAAGGGATGAAGGGGCAGAGTGTTTCCTTAGCAAGTTTGCTGATGGCGCAAAGCCGGAGGAGTGGCCGATACCCCAGAGGGCTGTGCAGCCCTTCGGAAAGACCTCGACGGCTTGAAGAGAGGGTCAGAGAAGAACTGTCTGGAATTCAACAAAGGCAAATATAGGGCCCTGCACCTGGGGAGGAATAATCCTAGCACCAGCAGCTCTACCGAGAAGGACCTGGATGTCCTGGTGGACAACAAGCTGTCCCTGAGCCAGCAGTGTGTCCTTGGGGACAAGGCCAGTGCTGTCCAGGGATGAAGAGCATTGACAGCAGGTCGAGGGAGGTGGTCCTGCCCCTCTACTCAGCCCTGTGAGGTCCCATCTGGAATGTCCAGGGAGAGTGTATTTTCATGGGGGCACTGGCATTGCGCCAGCGTCAACTCCCCAGCCCAAGAGATGTGAAGCTTCTGGAGAGGGTCCAGCAGAGGGTGACAAAGAGAGTCAGGTGACAGGAGCATCTCTGCTAAGAGAAGAGGCAGAGGGAGCTGGGCCTGTTCAGCCTCGAGAAGACATGACTAGGAGGGGACCTTATTAATGTGTATAAATATCCAAAGGGGGTGGGTCCAGACACTTTTGGTGATGCCAACCACTAGGACATGAGGCAAGGGCCAGAAACTGATGCACAGGAAGCTCTGCCTGAATATGAGCGAGAATGACTTTACTGTGCAGGTGACCACACACACTGGAACAGATTGCCCAGATTGCCCAGAAAGGTTGTAGAGTCTCCCTTGTGGAAGATGTACAAGAACCATCTGGATACACTTCTGTGCCATGTGCTCTAGGATGACCCTGCCTCAGCAGAGAGGTTGGATCAGATGACCCACTGTAATCCCTTCCACACAATTTACCCATTCTGTGGTTCTGTCAAAGTGAGCTGGTTCCATCTGCTAAATGCTGTTAAAAGGAGAACACTAAATGCTCTTTCTACACAATGGCTATGGATACCACTAGTGTTATGGGATTGCAAATGATAGGATGAAAGAGGAGGTGGAGGCAGTAACAAATAGAAGGATAATCCCCTTACTAAGAGAACGACGTGTGCCAGTCTGTTTGCAGCCCCTTTTTTGTACTGGAAAACATACACTGGGATTTTGTGGTTGTCAGCTTTCAGGGCTGTCACCCTTTTGAGGCTCCCTGGGTGCACTATCAGTGGGGTTTAGGTGGTTGACCATTGGCCCATATAGTTTTCTCCTTTGGTATTTTTTACATCAGCGACTCATTGGTATTTTTACATCAGACTCCCTACTTCCACTGCACTGATTTTTCCTCATGTGGCTACGCTTCACTTTTGTTAATCCATTTTACATTCTGCCAATTCCTTTACCAGCAGAGACACTCCAGATTTATGACAGGTTAATATTACAAATTGTTGGAACCTTAATGCTGTGGAAATGGGGCTGTACTGAAGATGATACAGTGGTTTGGAGGGAAGGCTTGAAAATGTAGGCAAGAGTAAAATAGGGTAAGTGAAGGAATGGGCTTGCTTTCTCATTTTTGGAAGCTTGTAGAGAGGACACAGAGATAAGAAAGGGCTTAGAAGAAGCAAAAGCCAAGATGCTGTGAGAGAAATCTGGTACAGTCCAACACAATTACATTTAGCTAATACCAGATTGATATTTTGATAATAACAGTCATCTGGCAAAACCCAGTATTACTCTTCTGAGTGTATCAGAAGGCTTTAGCTTTCAGCTGTAAACACTGAAATATATTTTCATAAATCTTAAAATGAGATTCTGCACGTAAGAAGACATTGAAAGTTCTTGAGGGAGTCTCCACTTTGTGAAGTGGGGTAGTATTCTGTTTCCTGCCCATTGGTTGGTGAAGTTAGAAAATATGTTTTTGCAAAGCCACGGTGGACAAAATGGCATTTTTTAAACTGGAGTAGAACATTCAACATAACACAGCGGAAGCAGATGTCAAAGTATGGATAAATCTGTATATAATATGGAAGTAGCTTTTAAGTAGAGAAATTTAAAACCCTGTGTTATGGATAGCAGCAAGATTTTTGGCGGAGAACTGAAGGGCTGAATTAAGAAGACTGATAGCAGAGCAAGAGACATGGAACAAAGAGGACTTTTAAAACATTTTGAATGCCTTTGAAGCATTCCTTAGTGATGGTGTAGCCATCTGTTGATTGACATGTTGAAGACAGGTGGGAAGAAGGGGATCAGAGACTGACTTGACAGAGTTGTAGAGTTGGATATCATCTGAAAAGAGATGATGCCCTTTGTTGAAACTGGCAATGAAATCTCCCAGAGGAACATTAGAAATAAGAAAAAAAGAAATGGAAAAAAAAGCCTCCTCTGAGAGATGCACACAGTCATAGTGTTCTCTCATGCATGCCAGTGTAGATTCAAAGCAATTCTAACTCTGGCTTCATTAGACTGTGTCATGGATAACATTGGTGTGAGAGAGGAATCAATTCCATGTGCCTTCTGTTAAGCAGAAAACACTTTGGGCATCCTCATCAGGTTGTACCAGTTGTGGCAATTGAGGCAGATGTTTTGAACTTGTGTCTGAATGAATCAGATCTATTCAGCAGTATATCTACTGGTAGGGATGTGTTTTTATACACAGGGGCTCAAACTTGGCCAAAAGTGGAGAAATACCTAAACTGAAGCTCTTTATTCAGATCTCCCATTGAGAATTGAAACTGAAATCCTTTTTGACTGCTATTTCCTTGTTCTTGCTTGACATAGTAAGTACAGAAGCTGAACCTTTTTTACATTGTTTTCAATTCATGGAAAACAAAAATCTGTTCTAGTGTCTTAATCATTTTTATGAAATATATCCATCTGGTTTAAAGATGGTCTCCTTTAAAAATCCACTGAATAATTATTAAATATTAAAATACTGAGCATACAATATCCAACTGAAAGTTTAGTGATGTGGTCACACTTAGCATTGCTGTAAAAGACACAGACTATGCTTTAGGTAAGGCACTTGTTTAATAAGTGCAAGAGGGTGGTGGATTGATATAATTTGAGCCAATTAATAACAGGAGTGCTTGGGCCTATCAGCCCAGTGCAGTGGAGTTAGTGCACCATGCTGAGTGTGGAACCCCGGAGCAGACACTGAAGAGCCACATCCAGCTCTTGTTGCTCTGTTGCCTACAGCTCCTTTCTGACCTTGCTTCACTGGTATTACTCTGCAGGAGTGATGTTAGCAGTACTGCCAATGTATGTTCTTGGCTAAGTATTAAAGTCTTCCTTTGCCTTTATTTGTCACTGTGTACAGTGACACAGGACAGTGGTGTTCATAAGGAATATTTCCATTCCTAATCAGCATTTTGCAGTGACAGCTGGGCTTCTTTCTGATAACCTTGGGTCTGTACAACTTAGACATACAGGAAATAAAGAGATGTCTCCAATCTCCCTGTGCTAAAGCAACATTTCTAAGGCCTGATAAATGTTATCCAGAGGGAGACATATAACCCAGATCAGCTGTAACATGACTTAAAAGTGTTCCTCTCCACTACTTAATAAGAATCTCAATTAGTATTTGAAGCATACATAACTACATTTTAGGAGTCTAAAGTTAGATAGGATAAATGTTTTTGGAGTATTATATTTACTTGCTTGCACAGGGCTGTGTCAGATGTACTCTCATCCAGTCTCAAAAGCAGAGTCATCATCCTTAAACAGACTGGCCATTTGAGGTGGAACGTGTGCCCAAGATCAAAATACAGTTCACTGCAGGATCTTTCTGAGTCCTTATTCTGGAGCTTTTCATGTGCCTTTGTGCTGGTTTATCTGGGGTAGGGTTAATTTTCTTCACAGGAGCTGGTATGGGGCTTGCTTTGGATTTGTGTTGAACAGGGAGTTGGTAATGGAGAAATGTTTCCAAAGCCTTTTCTGCTTTTCCTACTGCATGCTGATGAGCAGACTATGGATGTGTGGGAGATTGTGAGCCAGGACAGCTGACCCCAACAGACCAAAGGGATATCCCAGACTATATGAATCATGATCAGTATATAAAGAGGGGGGAAGAAGGAGGAAGAGGGGGATGTTTGGAGAGATGATTCTTGTCTTCTCAAGTCACTGATCTGTATGATGGAGCCCTGCTCTCCTGGAGATGACTGAACACCTGCCTGCCCATGGAAGCAGTGAATTCATGTCATTGTTTTGTTTTGCTTGTGTGCATAGCTTTTGCCTTTCCTCTTAAACTGTGTTTACCTCAATCCATGAGTTTTTTCACTTTTACCTTTCCAATTCTCTCCTTGATCCTGCTGGTGGGGGAATGAGGGAGCAGCTGTGTGGTATTTGGTTGATGGCTGGGGTTAAACCATGATAGCCTGTCACTTAGGGAAGAGAACTACAGTACCTCTTTTGAATTCTGCTTTAAGGACAATATTGCATTTTGATTAAGCTTTTGTTTTTGTCATACTTTTATAATGCTTTTGCTGACATATTTCACAACTTTGAAATTTAGGCATGTGAAGTCCAGTTATAACCTATATATAAGCACTAAAATAATAGTGTCCCGATTTCCTGATGTGCTAATTTAGTTGGAAGCAGGTGTGCTGAATGCTCTGACAAACCAGTCACTTTTATTTAAGTTGTTGTTATTGAAAAGTTTGGCCCAGTGAGTTCATTGAGGCTGTGCTGCCAAGGTGATGCTCCTTGTAAACCTGCTTATGGTATGCAGTCAGAAACACTTCAGAGGAGTTTAAATGTTGCTTTCCAATAAGTGAAGGATAAAGTCTAACATACTGTCACTCAGATTACAAGTCCTGGTACTAATTTGTGGGGGAATGAAGAGATGGATGCCTTATGCTGCATCGTTTAAAATGAAGATAGATATTAAGAAAATGGTAGTAAATGGTAATCCATTGGACTATGTACCTATACTAGCTAACTATACCACTCCATCCTGTCTTGCAGCAGCTTACCAAAAATAGAGCTGGAATGGTGAACTATAGGTCATATGGCCTCCAGAAGTAGCATCATAAGCAGGCAAAGATATGTTAGCAATGCTGACTTGGTGCACATGTTTGGCAGCCAGCAATGCTCTCCAAAGAGCCTAATATTGAGATGGGAGGCTTGAATTTTCTCTGTCTCCTACCACCTTGAGGTAGAATACTGCAGTAATATAGGATCTGGTTAATAGCTTGCTGGTGCACAACTCCTTAAGAGCAAATAAGAGATATAATTCCAAATTATTTTGTAACCTGCCAGCTTGTGTTATGAGTAGAGGCATTTAAACATTCTGTACTTGCAGACACATTTTGTTTTCTCCTTATCACATGCACCATGTAGTTAGAATAAGGCCTTGTCCTTGGCTCTCTCCTTAGTTGAGCACTTGGTTTAATGCAGGAATATTACATTTCTGCAAAAAAAAAAAAAAATGAAAAAAGAGTATAAAATGTAGATACTGTAAGAACAGGTGCACTACAAGCCAAAGAAGAAAATTGATTCAGCAGTTGTTTGCCATCATGTTTTTAGATTAATTCCTACTGCATATCACTGCAGGGCTCTAGCAATGAGCAGTTCTTATACATTTTACTGAATTACTGTTGGTGTGTTGTTTTTTTCCACAGGGGCCTTGGACTGAACAATGTTTACAGCAGTCCAGATGTGAAGGCTGGTTCTGTATTAAGTCACCCTGATCTTCTAATCCCAGGTTCACATACTTCTAGTGCTGTATTTTATCCGATGGTTTTATCTAGCATTGTATCCAGGTCACATGGAGTTTATGGAAAACTGCTTGAAATGCAGTCTCTGGGGTGGTGTTTAACAAGGTGTGCGTGAGGATGTTTATGGGGTGTGAGAATGGGAGTCCATTCATTCTCCACGCTGAGTGTTACTGAGCCCGGTTCTCTTCTAACCTTGTCCTGGTGCAATCATTAAAGGGGAGAGAAGACTCTGAGCTCTTGTATCCAGCAGCCTGTAATGTCTGCCAGCTACTTGTCTGCTACCATGCCCAGGTGCTTGGCTCTTGCATCTCCATCACCTGGCTAGGACCCAGTCTGAAGAGCTGAGACCTAAACTTGTTTTGGGATAGAATCTACTTTTCTTTGTTTCATCAGAGCAGTCTTCATCAGATTATCAATGGGGCAGTGTAAAGCAGTGCCTCTACTATTTTTCTACTTTGGCAGTTCTAAAGAAATGTAAATCGTGTAATGGACAAGTATATTTTTATTACTTGGTATCCACAACTGTTTCTGTAATAACATGAATATTTATAGGGCAGGTTCTTTTGGATATCCATGTACATAAATACATGCAATAAATAGAAACTGCAGTAAACCACAGAATTTTGCCAGCTACCACTGCTCTAATTAGCTCACGGAACTAAAAATAATTAATATAGTTAGTTGTTGGATTACAATACAATGAGAAGTACACACCTAATAAATCACATTGTTTTTATTATTATTTGCTAAGTATCTGGCTGCTTGAGTAATATTTTACAACTTTGGCTAAATTCACCTTGTGCTCTTCAAAGTCAGTAGCAAGATTTCCAGTTTTCATAATGCTATGAGATCAGACACCTATGCTCTGAGGGGTTTAATTCACTGCTGCATTACTCCATTTACAAGATCTGATCTGCGATTTGACCGCTATTTTCATTCAGCAAAACTAAAAGATTAACTATTTCTAAATTTATGAGCTAATTAGTACACTAATACAAACCACATTTATAATTTTCCTGAGTTTGCTTAATCCTTCTTCATTATGAAAGTCAGTTCAGATGTCTGTAAAAGCTTACAGGAAAAAAAAGAAAAGTATTTGTTTTCATTTTCATTAGGGAAAAGTGAAAATTCCAAAAGATTCTGGGCGGACAGAGCTACATTCTTTTGCTCTCATTAAAGTCCTTTTAGTTACAGTAGTTAGAGGAGGAAAACACTGTGCAGCTCTCGGCATATGTCTGCAAGGTTGCCAACACCAATAATTTTATCACAAGTTTAATAAGATTTACTGTTTTTCTTATAAAGCTCGAGAGTCCCATGATTATGTAATAATGTTATCTTCCATTAAATGTGCATGTTAAAAGGAGTCCTTGTAGTTGCAAAGAAAGTATTGGAAATACAAAATTATTGGTTCAAAAATCCTAATAAAAAAAAGAGCCCCAGATTAATTTCTTTAAAATCGAGGTTTTAGAGGCAATCTCAGATTTTGAAAAGTGTTTTTTAATCAAAATATTGTGTCAGTAGTGGCACTAATTCCAGCAGTATTGCTCTTCAAGTATTTTTTGTATAGAATCTGGTGCTACTTTCTTGGTATTCTTCTCCTACTCTATAAACTTCACTTAAGACACAGAAACCCTACACGTTTTTCTGATTTAAGTGCATCAGAATGCTGAGACGTAGGGTTAAGAGTTGGCTACATATTTTAGATATTGGAGCCAGACAGCAATTCAGTCTAATAATGTGCATGTCTACTATTTCCTGAAAATTTGCTGGTACATGACCCTTTATATGCATATATGTGACCCTACAACAAACTCTTTTATGTGGTGCCAAAAAATGGCATTAGCTTCAGCTGCTTTATTAAATTGCTACCCAAGCTGGCGTGCATTCAGAGCGTATCAGCGGCTCACGCTGCTGTGCCAGCTAACATGGGAACCTCTTCTCCTCTCCAGGCTCACTGGGGTTAGCACACAGACGAAGAACAAAAGCCTCTTGAGCGCTGGGCCAGAGTATTTTGCACACTGTCACAACCATGTTTGTCCTTTGATCCGAAAGGAGCACTGGAGGGGCACTAACAATGGCTGGCTGAGCTGCTTTACTCCCGCAGTCCTCAGTGAGGCAGCATATGTAGCAGACAAGGAGTCTGGCTTTTGAGCTTTTATGAAATAGGCTGCAGCTGTGATGAACGATACTGTTCCCAACTAAATATTCTGTTCCAGAGACAAGGTTAGAGAAATAGTCCCTGTAATTAACATTTACCTTTAAAACTACCAGCTGAAAAAAGAAGTGAATGTGACAGCAGTCAGCAACTGCCAAGGTATAGATCCAATATGGGACTATTATGGAAATGAGAAAAGTGCACACTGGAAGAAGACAAAGCTTGCATAATGTTCCACATGATCCTGGGCAAAATAATTGCAGCTAAAGAATGTAATTTGAATGTATGAAGAGTATTCACAGTGGCTAAATTTATCTGGGTGATGCAGACTCCTCTGGGCTGGAGCTGGTTTCCTGATCTGAACTGCCCTCCAGAAGAGCCTGTTGGTATCCCTTGGTTGTGAAAGTTCCCCCATGGGGCTTAGTGGCTATAGGCTAATATGGCCTTTGGGAATAGTCCCCATGGTAACATGAAACTAGCTTGTATTAGTATTTCAATGCTGCTGTTTCCTGACTTTTAAGCACTTCCTCACATATCTTGACTGTCCTGACACAGTACTTAGCCCTTCTGCAAGGACTGGTACTAAGAACTCTTCTGGAAGAAACAAGATTGGAATGCAACTTTTCAACAAAATTAAAATATTTTTCTAATTTTCCTTTTTACTGTGTAGTAAAAATTGCTGTCATATGTGTTTTACACTTCTAATATTTTTATAGAGGTGTTCACAAAAGACATTCCAAATAACTCAGCAGAAGTAAACTAATGCAGCAAATGTCCTTAGTTCTGGACCTTGAAATGCAGATAATAGATTAGTCAGAACTATGCACTTGTTTTCCATCCTGTTCAGGACAGAGGACAAGCTTCTACTTGAATTACTTGCAAATCACATGCTTAAAACCTCTTCTGTGACATTTTACATTAATTTTTGTGTTTCTGATTATATAACACACTCCAAACTTTGTGTATCTATTTGGTATCTATTCACTTTTACCTATAAAATAGTGCATTTTAATTATATTTATATTTAATATAAATATTCCTGCAAGTCCAGAGGACGTAAGGGACCTGGGAAGGGTAGTTGGGCTCTTATTTTCTTGTTCATCAGTGTACCTGTTAGTGACTTCCATTGCAGAACCACCCTTATGCCATACAGTGGTGCATGTAATGTTTGGTTCCTCAATTGCTGTTATGGGAAAAGTTGAAAAAACTTTTTTTTTTTTTTTAAATCTGGGGCTTGACTGATGTCACTGTCATATTTTCTGAAAAATCTCTTTGCCCAGGATTTTCTCCTGGGAAGCTGAGAAGCCCCAGAGAAAAATGAAAACAATAATGATCTGATTTGCTTCTCCTGTATTTTGCTGCTTTGGAATGTGTTTGGACATCATTTACCAACAGGTGATTGTTTCATTGGTTTCATGTGAATTGTTTTTACTTAATGGCTAATCAGTGCCAAGCTGTGTCCAGACTCTGGAAAGAGTCATGAGTTTTTATTTAATATCTTTTTGGCCTTCTCTTTGTATCCTTTCTGTATTCTTTAGCATAGTTTAGTATGGTATTCTTTAATATAATATAGTATCATAAAATAATAAATTAGCCTTCTAAGAACCTGGAGTCAGATGCATCATTCCTTCCTTCATCTGGGAACCCTGAAAATACAACAGACTGAAATGAATATATTTGTGTGTCTTCTTAGGTTCAGCTCTTCTCTCCACAACTGTTGGTGGGTCACAGGTTCTTGCTAGCATTCACCATTTCCTGCCCATATGTCTTAATTTAAGAGTTAGTTCAACATTAAGAGCTTTAACTTGTAAGTATTTCTAAAAAAGCTATTATCCTTGATAGCCTGAGCACTTATCCTGTTCCTCAGAGTGCTTCTGTGCATATTTTTTGCACTTGCCTCACACTCCATCTTTACCCTGTGCCTGTGAAACTGCACAAGCTGATAAGGCAAACTTCACCCATAGGTTACTTAGAGAACACAAATTCCCTGTGAGCATGCCCAGCATCATGCAGAGCTCTGTCTTTCCCCAGAGGAAGATCAAGTCTGAGCACTGCTTACTTGTGATGTGGAGGAAGGAAAATTGATGAAAAATGTTCTTCCCCAGTTCAGAAGGTGTGTCTGCCAGGTTATGGGGAAGTTTCTCTGAACAGGAGTTCCCCTCATCCTGTCCTGGATAATGTCTATGCACCAGGTTCATGTGTGAGAAGTGAGAGCAGAAACATAGAGAAGGAACAAATTCTAGTACAGTCAGTAAGGGCAGCCTAGGACTTATTTTTAACACAGTGCCTTAACATTTAGGTTGCTGCATCACATTTTTGATTAAGTGTTAGTGGTGCCTACAGATAGGCATTCCTTGTGGCTTAAATACTCCAAATAATTAGAAAAGAAATAACTGGTATGCAGGATTTGAAAATCAAACTGCGTAATTCCGTGCACCTCTAGAAGGGAGGAAAGTAACTATCGATGGAATTTTTAAGCCAAACTAAATTTATGCAGTGTCATTATACTCTTGTTTTCCTGGAGACATATTGTCCAAGCCCAAATGTCCAAGTAAGTTTCATCAATAGTGTGGTGCCAAGCTAGCATTGTTCAAATCAATTGTTGTTTTGGGGTTGAACTTCACAAGTAGCAAGAGGATTTTCCAAAATTAAATGATAGTCCTTGGAAAAAAATGAGATGCCTGATGACATTATTTGACAAAACTTTCAGGGATGGAAATGAAACAATGCAGTGGTTTAGTATATCAAACAACCTGAAGTGATTAAAAGGGCTGTGTTTTATTCTCAAAAAGCATTTAAGACATATTAAAAGGCTTCAGTAACCCACCACTGAACATTGCAGGCACATTCTGAGAACAGGTCTGTTTTTCCCCCAGTTTTGTACTCATTCATCTGAGCACTCTTACAACGATGCCTGCATTTCCCCCCAAAGGTGGCTGATTTTCACATCTTCTAACCTACATAAATTCTTAATGTTTTACTATACTTTCTGTGGTGGAGATGTTATTGGTTAGATAATAAGAAAAAACCCCAGTTCTACCATGTAATGTGCATTTTTTGCACCTTATGAGAATATTGAATAGACTTCATTATTTTTTTCAATACAAGTCTGAATTCTACCATTTGATTACCTGAACCAAAAGCATTTCAATTTGCCATCCATCACCCTGACCAGTGTAAAATGCTGAATATTCAGATTAAATTGGAACTTTTTTTCTATGAATAAGGAATTTGATTCAATTCTATAATATACAGTGTCTCTGGGGAGAGGAAATTGAGCTGAAGGTCGCTGAAGGCAAGTGATAAAATTGTATTATCCAAATACAAAATTCTTTTTCTTATCATCAAAACCTGAAATACAGCCATGGGGAATAAGGGGGTCAAGAGAGAATTCAATTAGAGATGAAAATGGAAAAGGTGCATTTTTCAACTTACCTTTCATTTTTCCAAACAAGTGGCAGCAGTGAGCTGTATAGGGACAATGAAATATTTGTCAAGCAGTTTAAACTTTTTTTTTAAAGTATAAATCAGAAAACATTCTCAATCAGTCATAGAGAGATAGTAAAAGTCCATATGAACATGGAATGGCCAATTCTTCAAAGCCTTAACCATTGCAGTTTTAGCTTCTTCAGCAGTGGTGGGCAGAGGTAATGAATATCTAATTACAACAATTTGTATGGATAAAATTGTCTTCTTTAGAAAGACTTCTCAAATGTTTGTAATCAGTTTCCTCTCCAAGACAGTTTGTAATAACAATTTCTGCCCTTTTCCCTCCTTAACTCCTAATTTTAAATTATAAATGTTCAAAATCATTGTAAAAGTATGATGGTGTTATGCCATAAAGATGCATAATTTTATCTTTATTTTGAAGTTTCTCTTTATTTGTTTTAGTGTAGATACCAAACCCTTATGAAATAAGCCAGACTTTGCCCAGTGTGGGCAGCTGTAAAACACTAACAATTACAGATACAGGCAGTGATTTAGCCAAGAGCTGCCATGCTTGCTCAGTTCTCAGCTGCACGACTGGGATCACTGCACTGTGTCTGCAGGGTAGGAGGTCTTGATAAAGGCCTTTGAGCTAATGCTGAGGATAATGGTAGAGGAAAGGAGATTTCCAGTGAGATCCTGGAATGCTAATTTATCAACTTCATAAGCTCACTCTGTAAATTACAGAGTGAGCTTATGAAGTTGATAAATTAGCATTTATAAAGTCAGCTTGAGATATCTCAGGAGTTCTTATTCTGTGTCTGTACTTGTTAGCTTAGTTTGCAGTCATTTCCTAAACATTTATTCTTTCCAAGAAAAAGTCACTATGGTATTTACAGAAACCTTTCTGTATTTGGTAAGGGATAATTTAAAATAATTTATCATTACATATCCATTTATGGTCTTTCTAGTTAGAATAGACGGTGTCATATATAGCCAAACATTCAAATATATTTTAATTCTAAGGAGCCTTTCATTCATTTTGCAACTACCAGTTCTGAGTTGGGTTTTCTCCAGTGTTGGATAAAACTTAGTGAAGTTTTTATCATATTCTACAAAAAGTAATTTGAAAGTGTTGTTACTCTTGAAGACAAATGCAGTCATCTCTGAGAAATTACCTGGAAAGTAAATCTTCAAACTCAGAGTAATTAATCAAAATCTGATAATTGCCTTTTTGGTGTATTTGTAATACTATATAATTATTAGGTTGTGAACGCCCTGTCTCTGGAAGCGTTCTCAAGGCCAGGTTGGATGGAGCTCTGAGTAACCTGATCTAGTACAGGGTGTCTCTGCCCGTGGCAGGGGGATTGGAACTAGATGGTCTTTTAGGTCCATTTCAACCCAAGCCATTCTATGATTCTATGATTAAAAAATGTTATATTGACTATGAAGCTACTCTGCTTTTCAAAAAATAGTCTCCTTTTAAAAATCTGAATTTAGCAATCCCAGCCTTGGTTCTTTAGTGGTGCAAGGATTGTAGATGCAGATGCAAAATGAAGCCTTTACCTCTTTGTGAGCACCTGCAGTTGGTATTGTTTGGAAGTGGAAACGATGCAGTACCCATCACATCTCTGAACATGAAAGAGTTCAGAGAGATGAATTGTTTTCTCACAGATTCAAAGGTCTTTAAAACAAATGTCCATTCTCTGAACATTCTCTAAATTATCCTTTTCTTGTTCCATGGGAAAGAAATTTCAATCTCTGTTTTTTGGGTTTTTTTTAATGTAAACCAAAATTATGTTTCAATTTTTTTGCCCTGTTTCATCTAAAACATAATGGGCTATGTTATAGACAAAGAAATGAGCTGGAGTGAGAATTCATTTTCTGTACCTTTTTTAAAAGATTTTGTTATGAGCCTGTCTGCATTTTAAAGTGCCAGAACACCTCTATAAGCCTAGTGCCTAATAGATTCACTGGCTTTCAGTGGAAGTGAAAGGGCTCTTCTGTTCAGATTGGATTGCAAGATTGGGGTCTTTGTAAAATAAAATGCCTACTAGATGGATCAGGACTGTCTGCGTGTTGCTTATATAATGTGATATGAATAATTTTTTTTAAAGTGACAGAGAGTTTTATATTTTATATCTAATTAAATAAAGCTTACTCTAATTTTCATTTCAGCCTGTCACAGGAACAGGAATTTCATCTACAGTTGCTGAATTTTTCAAAGTGAAGGGAAAAGGACATTACATAGGTAAGATTATTCAGTCTGGTTCTGTTTGAAACTACTGAACTTCCTTCTATTTGACAAAATGTAAAATTAATGTTTTTGGAATCTGGGGACTTCAATAACCTAAGAAAATTAAAAAATAAAGGGAGTTTTACTGAATTGAAATAGGTTGTTAGAAGAAAATCAGCCTCTGGTAAAGGGAAGGGAAGAAAAATGATAAAGAGAAATCACATTGACAGAAACCTCAAACATTATGGTAACAAGTAGGTCAAAAGAGTTGTTCAAGACAATATACCTTTCGAGTATATATTGTCAAAAGCACCACTAATTCTTTAGGCAAAAAGACACCTGAGATCAAGCAAATGCTAATTTGTAGCTAACCATTAAACAGCTACTTGGGTGATGGGAACAAAAGAATATATATAGTGCAGAAAATGAAACCAAGATTATTCAAATGAAAAGGTATTATACCAAAATAATAGGAAAGTAAATATAAAATGCACTTGATTTTTCAAAATAAACTAAAATCTCAAGTTCTGTTGGATAGATCTTCTGTGGAAATTTGATTATTATATCCTAAAATATGGGAAAGGGAGATAAAACCAATGTCAACCACCTGGACTGTAGAGAGGAGCTTCCTTTTTTAACTCAGGTTTATGGACTGCTGGAGAATGCAGCAAAGTAGAAGTTGTGCAGTAAAGTGGCAGTTGGGCAGATGCAAGATGTAAGAGCAAACCTTCACGTCCCCTCAGAGGTATCACTTTAAAAACAGATGGGTTGGAAGATGTAGGCAACAAAGAAGGAAAAGGGTTTTATGAAGGCTCTAAGCATGATTTGTGAGATGTTGTAAGATAGATGCTGGAGATCTTCAGCTCAGGTTATCTCAGTGAGAGCGGAGGCTGGGTACCAACTTCTACTTGCAAGGCCAATGATGTAAAAGGCCACATGTATTTATTTGCTACCCTAATGCAGTAAGATAATTTAAATGGCAAAACACTGCTTGAAAGTGCAGCCTAATGGCTGCTCTGTAGTAAAGTGAAGGAACTGTGTTGACTAGGCAGGAGACTGACCTACTTAATCAAATACCTTTGGGAAGACTTTTTAAGTATCAAAACCCTTTTCCACGCAGTGTTAGGGTTGTTATATCAGGCATTCTATAGTCAGCAGTTCCCAATGGGTAAGGTGGTAAGCTCAGCTCAGCCCTATTGTTTTTCACCATGTAGAAATGGTTACACAGATGGAGCAGGAGACAAGTACTTTACTGGACCAACATGTCTGGGTGGAACTGCCTGTCCCCAAGGTTTTGGGTATCATTAGAGACAAGTTGCTTGTTGAATTGCTTTTGAACATTCTACATCTGCTTTTGACCATTCTACATCATGGAGTGCAGCCCAGGGCTCCTTAGAGCCAAGCTCCTTAGAGCTACTCCAACTCCAGTCTTTGTCCTGTCCATAGCAGACTATGTTGCTCCTGGAGAAGGGAGAGAATGGAGGGATAAAAGTACAAAAAGAAGTCACTGTCCCTCATATAACCTCTGCTGGACTCCCATAAAATAAGTATCAGTACTTAAGAGGATAGGACTACCCTTTCTAATGCAGTTCTTTAATTTGCTTTTGTTTTATCTGTGGTGAATTTAGATAAGCCAGACATTTAGAAAAGTCCACAAAGAGTAGAAGAGATATTTTGGAGAAGGACACTTGGAACTCACTTGAGTAGGTGAAAATTTTTTGTGACTGTGCTAGAACATGTGACACAAATCTGTTTTTCCTCTGAAGATTTCAACTTTAGCAGCTTACAGATACTGTTGGTTTTGCGGGCCAGGATATGCTGACCAAAGGAATCATTCCAGCTCCCCATGATATTGCTGGGAGAGTCATCTTTGACTTTAAGGGTGCGTGGCCTTAGCCAGCAGTATGCAGTTGTGCTTGGGTATAAAGGAATTTCCTAGCCACACGTCAACACCACGATTTCTGAACAGTTGAGTTCAGTGCAAATGGTGTAGAGCATTACAGAACACCTGGTGGAAAAAGAGCCTGCCCAGGTGATTGTGATGTGATTGTACTCTGGTAAGAGGAATGCATCAGTTATCTCAGTATATTTTGGATCAGAGTCTAAATGAGATATTGAATACCTGGAGATACCAATGACTTCAGCAATACTTAATGTTTTGACCAGCAGGATATTGCTTTACCAAGACAGAGAGGTGTAGTAGAAGACGATTTTACTCAGTAAAATATAAGTGGAATAAAGGGAGGCAGAAGCTGCCAGAACAGGGAAGCCATACTTCATGGACTTATTTCATCTATTTAACAGAAATTTGCACAATGGCAACTCCCTTCCCCTTTCTCCATTTTCATAACTCTACAATACCAGGGAAATATGTTAACATTAATATGATGGTGTTTCTTTTATTTATAAGAATAAACCTCTTTTCTTTCAGCTGCAGACCCATTATTGCAACAGTAAACAAGAAAAGAGGGATCAATTTTAAACTGATAAACAGTGAAAATTTTCACTGGGTAGAATAAGTTATGTTGAGGTTACATGCTGAGAGCAGGAGAAAGCCAGCACTTGTGTTTATTGAGTTTTTTTTTAATGAAAAGTAAACTCACAAAGCCTTGTTTATTAGTTTTTTTTAATAGCAACAAATGAGGTACTGTGGTATGCACATATACATATTGACAGTTAAATCTGAACTTGTTCTCCCCCATGCATGAATATGTAAACATGTACTAATAATTTTACATACAGAAACAGCTGTAAAGCCCAGAGAGAGTCTGGCTCCAGCAGAGCTTTTCCTGTTTACTTTGTTGTCTGTTGGATCATGGGCTTATTAAAATGCAACTATAATTTGGTAAAGCTCTCAAGTAGAATTTGTCCAAGAGGTTGCTTTGCACAAGTGCACAGTCTAATGATTAGTTTGCCATTGGGAAGAAAGAAATGCACATAAAAAGATAAAACCAATCATATAATTGTGTTACATGAGTGTATTGGAGAACAGTCTGTTTTACAAAAGATACCAGATTGGTAGATGAAGAATTTCAACACTAAATTATTTCTTTTGATACCCATCTCCTACAAAAAGAGAAGAATCATCCCTTTTTTTCTTTTCTGCTTTACAAGCAAATAAGAACCAAAGCAGAATCCTCTTTAGGCCATACCTTTTATTTACCACAGTCTGATTGCCAAAGACAGAATTCAGCTGAGAATAATACATATGCATGATGATGGACTTGTCATCCTTGCCTAGTGGGAAGTGGGAAGGGAGGTTCTGGATGGGGAAAGTGAAAGGGTAAAATTAAGCACCAGTTGAAAACTCTTTGAATTTTGAACTCCAGGTGATGCTGTGCAGGATAGGACTTTGAAAGCATCCTCTTTGGACATGAGAAGTGGGGAAAACTAGAAAACCTAAAGTAGATCAAACCCATACTGGTGGGTCCATAGTCAAGTACAAAAGCTTGTAGTTGTGGGCAAGGTACTGATAGATGTAGAAGGCAGAAGCCTATTAAGCTTTGGAAAACTCTTTCATGTATTCTCTAATGACCATGCTGCTGTCTGCTGAAGAAAGAACATGAAAATTATATTGCTAGAGATGTGTGCAGGGACTCCTCAGTGGTAACTCTGTGCAGTTCATCAAGTAAAGCCTTCCTTCTTGCCATTCCCAAAGGCTGAAACACAGTTACTTGAATGGGCTTTTATATAAACAGAGCACAAAACACCCACATGTATGCTACTGATATAATTTTAAGTGTTTTGCTTAAAAATACATAACTGTGAATATTGAACTCCTTAGACAACTCCTCTGAGGATGAATAAGGAAACTTCAAATCCATCTGTTCTAAATAACTTGAGAGGTAAAGGATCTGTGTATGTTACCTCTACCTGTTCCTCTTCATTCTGTAGAAACAAGATGAAATACTTGTAGCCATATTGAAGAAGTGAAGCACTAGAGTCTCTAAAGGCCTCACAGGTGAATTTTATTTTGAAAGAGTATGTGAAAATTCTTCTCCATTTTCCAGGAATCTTCACTTTTTAACACTAGGAGACTGGTATTAACCTTGCTTACAATCTTGACCTCAGTTGCAAGACAGCTCTTCCATATCATGAAGCAAAGAGAAACATTGAGAGTCTCCCATTACCGCTACAGCTAAAGGACCCTTTTTGTTCCCCTGCATTGCAGGAGCTGGTGTATGTGCTTATCCTGTCTTTCAGGAAATGGGAATGATGTGAATGTGCTAAAGGGAAAGGATTTTCTTGCTTCTCCTCCTTGGCACCTGCACATGCTGTATCCAGAGGCTGTGCCTATGCACATACTGTATCTGCCATGCTGCAGTGCCTCTAGGTCACATTTGTCGAGATATATTATGTCATCAGCACTGCAAAATTCCTGAACATTTACTGGGGATATTAGATTTGCTCTTTCTGAAGTGAAGCTTATAAACTGCATCACCAGCTATTAGGAGAAGGCATGCAGTATATTTGTAGCTGTAAGTTAAGAAAAATCTGTATATATCTATGTTTTCTATTCACTGAAGGAAGAATCACCTCTCTCCTCCTTATCAAATCCGATGAGTCAGATAAATACCTCTCCTCTCAAATGATAATGACATAGTACAAATACTCTCCTATCATATAAAAAGACATGTGCCTGCCTCTCTTTTTCCTTGTAATGTTTCATCACCTCTTTCATTCACTTAAAATGTGTAGTGATTTCAAAATCACAAGAGAATTTTTTGTACTATTTGTGATGGGTTAGGCAGCATTAAAATGAGCAATTCCAATCTAGTGCTTTAATTATTTTCTCTTTTAGTTTAGATTTCAGCCTTGAGCTACTTGTGAGGCAGTAATGTGTGTATCTTCATTATTGACTGACCGTTCTGTTGGGTTTTGTTACTTTTTCAAGGTAGTTGAAACAGCAATGTATTTATGGCAAATCAAGTCAATGATATGTTGGAGACACATAAAACTGTCTTAAAAAACATTAATAAAAGACTTGTTTCCCAGTAACTAGTGGTATCTATATTTTTTACAGCAGAATATTCCTTGCTCTGAATGTCTAAATAAAACCCATGACTGTGCAGAGGAGCAATTTTTGAATGCTGCATGGGTCTGGACTATTTATTCTCTCAAAGTGCAATACTGTCTTGGTGGTCTACTGAAAAAGCATTTTCCTTTCCTTTTGCACTATTTCATAATATAGCTATAAAACGGAGTATTACAATATTCTTGCAACATAACTGCTCCCTGTAATGCAGTGCATATGAAGTGCAGTCTGAAAAGATACCATGAAACAAGAAGTCCATTTTCCATGTGTCAAAACTTACTGTCACAGTGGGTTTAATGATTGAATTTTGAGTAGAAGTGTTACGTATATCTGTCTCACAAACAAAGGAGCAAGTTGTTATTCCTAGGCTTTGTACAAGTGAATGTAATATTTAGCAAAGGTAATTTTTTATTTGTATGAACAGAAACTTTTTCCTGACCAATTGAGTCACATTAAACAAAGATATGCATTATGGTGTCTCAGCACTGTCTGGTCTTAGCATGAGGCCCTGGGAGGTATGTAAGAGAGCAAAGGGGGAAAGAGTTGGTCAAAGATACATGACAAATTATAAACTGCATGTCTATGTGTCCAGAAGTTATTGCAAAGCTCACACCCCTAACACCCCCTAATATAATGTAATGATATTAGTATCTATTGATTTTTGTGACAGAGAGAATGCCAGAGGAATAGTGCATGGAAAATGAAGAAAAAACAAGACAAAAAATAACACATTGAAAAGCCGCCTTGCTTTTATAGAGGTGATAGAGGGAGGAGGAAAATTAAAGATGCCGAAGTCCTTACACTTAAATGTGGTAGAAATTGATTATCTTTTCTTTCTCACACATACATTGTACATAGCAAATACCATACCAAACCTCCTGTTCCCCTCTTTTGAACCCCAAACAAGGTTTCCCACTGATAGACTCAAGACTTTGTTGAAGGTAAGAGGCAGAGAAGCCCTAAAAAGCCTTAACACTAGTGTGCTGTAATGCAAGAACACAGCTCTGTTGTATCTTGTTTTCCTGTGGATTGCATTTGCTGAAGAAGGGGGCAGGATACACATGATCAGTGTTTGATATGCAAACATGGCACACATTGGATTCCTATAATCTTCACCTGGGTCTGAAATATTTGGGAAATTTGGGTGGCATGTGTATACCTGTGCTTCCACAAACACATCCAGAATGGATCTGCCTATGTTATCCACACTGGTGTTTGCCAATACCCTTAGTTGAAACCCAGTTCAGAAATATTGCCTGTAAAAGAAACACTACTCCAGAGCTGATAGATACTGGTTCAGCAAAACCAGTTCAATGTTCGTTTCAAAATAAGAAATTTCCAAAACTATGTACCTCTGCCTGTAATGCAGCTGATTTCTCTACCACTGACATCACTTACTGTCCTTTTTAGCTTTTGCTTATTATCCTCTGCAGTGTCAGACCATAGTCCTGTAGTTTGTCAAACTTCTACATTTTCTACCCTATTTACCTTCTTCTTCTTATATGAGCAATGATCTGTTTGGTTTGGGTTCCCAGGGGCTGTGGCTAATGGTGCTTGTGTGTCATTCAGTCAGTCTTCCTCCCTTGCTGGAAATACTCTTCTCTTCATGCTCATAGAAATGCACATATATTTAATAAATAGTCAAGTGAAATTAATTCTGAGTCATATATGGGGCTTCATTTCTCTGGTTGTCTTTTTGTTTAGAAATATCTTCAGCAGGGATTATTTGATACTTTGTTTTTTTCATATTTTTTCTCTCAGTCTTATACCATCAATTTCCTCTTTCAGATGCTCATTTAAACTTTAAAAATATGGGGTAACATGCAGGAGGTGACCAGATAACAATACATTTCTATGGCACAGTGCTGCATACCTGGTAGTCTTCATACTTAATTCCAGTTAATATATTTTCTGTTCGAAGTCATGCCCAGGTGATCCTTTAATGAAAGGAATTCTCTTGCAACAGCTGTAAACAAATAAAAAAAAGGTCCCAATAATAAATCATTGAGATGATCTCACATGTTAGCTAAATGTTTATCTTTTTTTTTCCCCACTTAGACTGTCATGAAGGAGAGAAGTAAGAACATGACAGATTGTAGAACATTGCAGAGGACAACATGTAAAAGCAGTTTAGTTAAGTTTTCCTACAGTCCTCCTTTCTGCTGCACTTCTGTGCAAGTAGTTCGATCTCAAGCAGAGAAAAAAGTAATTTTGTCAGCTCCTGTGGACCAAATTCCAGCCCCAAGCCAACTTGGGCCTCTTTGAGCTGGGGTTCATGTGGTCTGAATCAAGGATGGCAGAAGCAGCAGCCTCCTCTTCCTGTTTCTGAGCAAAAGATGAATGGATGTGGTACCAGATGAAAGGCAATGCTGAATCTAATGGAATTAGTTTATGGGGCAAGCCCCACCCAAAAGAATTTTATTTTTCTCCCAGCTACAAATGAAATTCATTTGTTTTGCACTTCCTGACAGATTCAAATGTGTCAAAACATTAGGGTCATGAAGGTGGGTGGTTTGCATTGACAACTGTGGTTTTTTGTGGCACACTGGTTTAAATCAGCAGATTTCAAACAGATTTTGTATTGAAGTTTAGGACAGAGTTGAACCCAATTTTCATGAAGAGAGTTGTGATGTGTGAACAGATTTATATGGCTGGTCAGTAGCTGGAAGCAAGGCCATTAATGTTTGAACGTCTCTGAATGTTATCTGGGGAACTGAAAAAGCAATTAAGTATTAAGAGAGACATTTAAGGGACAAAAATTAAATCAAATAGAAAATAAAGGCTTAGGGAATTCAGTGATACAAGGGAAGAAGACTGAAGAAATGTTTGAGAAGAAAGCTGCAGTAGAATGGGAAAATACTGTTTAGAGAACATGAGAATTAAACTGAATAAAGTTGAGATCAGCCAGAAAACTCCAAGCCCTTCATCTTTAAAGCAGTTATAGGTTAAGGGTGCAATTGCTAGGCATTTTTCCTGTATCAACAAGAGATGCAGTCATTTAAATTTGGCAGAGGTAAAGATGTGCTAATTAAACGCACGCCTTGCATCAGCTGAAGAGTGTGAGCTTGATCTTAACAGCTCTTTGTAATTTTTCAGATGAGAATCTTACCTTCTTTTGCAAAGGCCAGCTGCCAGAATGATGGTGTTTCTTAGGGATAACATTAGGACATTTAAATAAACTATCTGTGAGAATTGTAACATAATTTATAAGGACAAGAAGTAAAACTGGATATATTGTTGGTATTTGCACGTCAACTGCAAAATGGACATTTGGTATCCCATGGGATTTCTAGCATATTGATAAACTACAAGATGAAAGGAAAACACAAGATTGATGGTTGAGTTAGATGCACCTATTCATAAATGATGTTTGTGTAATGGCTAGTGGCAAGGAACTAATATATATTTATTTTGCTTATTTGTGTTTGAGTGTGCATGTGACTACAGCTTGTTTTGTTGACAAATACTGCTAAACGCTGTGGTATTTTTCATCTGAGTTTTAGGTTCCAATAAGGTGCAAAAACTAGATCTTTAAGGGCAACTTAAAATACACTTTTTCTCTGGGGATGTTAATTATCCAGATTTATGATGTATATAATTTATAAAAGTACATATGTATTAAATGCTTTAACTACACTGTTCATGGAAATTTATAATTATAGCATACAATGAATACCTAAGTTCTTGAACGCTATGCTCCTGTTTTTGATATTGAAAACATTTATATTTATATTTTGTGTAAGGAAAACGTCTCTTAAAATAAAACTGATGAACTCATTGTAGCAACTTTACTTAGTCTCCATAACATTTATAAAAGCATTTACACTACAGGTCTTTTTTTTATATTGGGATGTTATGGTACATTACATTCAGCTATCTAGGTCAGATCATATTAGTTATTTATATTTAATAGGTTTAAAAAGAGTTTGAGCATTTGGTGTGTACATTTTTCCTGAGGTAACAAGCTGAATGGCAGTGCAGATACCGGGTGGGTCTGGTGGTTGTCATGGCACTCAGTGCAAAGGAGCAGAGCTATCTCAGCCCCATGCTGAGGGAATTAAAAATGAAAATGAGAAAGATTAGGTAATGTAATGTTGATTTTTCTTGTGATTTCTACTTCCTCTGAGAAAAACAAATGCAATATTTTTAATGAGAAAAAAATATCTCTCAGATACTCTTGGTATTTAGAGATGTCAGCATTTTGTGTGACAGGTTATTTCTAGCTTGACCGCATTTCTGTTTATAAACCATCACTAGAGGTTTATATTGGAAGGAGATGATGCTCCAGATGATACTTGCAAACTGCCTGTAGTGATACTCTAGAAACTAGCCAGATTTAACTCAGATATGTAAATAAGATTACTTCTATGCTCTGTGGTGTTTTACTCTCTGTCTGTCCCCCTTCTGTGACTTCTCTCATGCCAGCACAACCACCCAAAGCATCTCCAGAAGTTGCTCCCATGCTGCAGCTGGTGTTGTGTGGCATGTGTAGTATATGGGGGGCTGCAGCCCCCCTGGGTGCTGCTGCTGCTCAGCAACCTGCCTGCTGCTGCTCAGCCAGCCCTGGGTGCAGCTCTCACAACAGTGGGCAGAGTGCAGTGTCTGCTGAGTCTGTTGTTTTCTTGCTCCTTATTTATGAAGTACAGTTAAAGGAGCCTCAGATGATATTCACTAATTTTCAGTAATCCCTCAAGAGAACTCATGGGTATCATCCAGGGAAGAAGAGTTTTGGGCTTAATCTCCAGTGGTTTGGGGTGGGGAAATGTGGAGATCTGGCTGTTTGCAGATCACACACCCTGTGGAAGCTTTTGTCAGCATGAAAGCATTTTTTTTTTAAATCAGCTGGGGACCAGTTGCCAAAGATTTGGTACAACCTAAGCACGGATGTTGTGCTGGAAGACTCCCAGATAGAAATCAGGTACCAGCCCAGGAGGACCTTCAACTTCCACAAATTTTCTATTTTGTCTGCTGGCCCTGGTCTCATTTTTTTGATATCTGCTGTCCAAAACACCAGTTCTCCCATACGTGTAGGGATTGCTGTCTTGATATCAGGTCATAGAACAAATAGAGAGGAAATGGGCTAATCTGGGAGTGGTCAAACTTTTAAATATCTTCATATGGCTGAGAGCCACCTGCACCCTTCCTGCTCTGTGCTCAGCACCTCATCCCCAGAGGATACCATCCTGGTCACTATATTCCAGATATTTAGTAGCCTGTGGACAGTGGATTAGGGTCAAAGAATATGGAAAAATAATCTTGGTTGTTTGTCTACAAAACTCTCATAGCCTCAATCTGCTCTGCAGTACAAGAGAATAAAAATGTTAAGTGTTAACAAGTGTTCAACTCATCTCCAAATTATCAGCAGCATGATCCTATAGGATTTCCTTTTCCCCAGGTATATTTGCAAATATGTATTTACATTTACTGGCTAGAAGTCACTGACAAAAGTGATCTGAAATTAAATTGTGAAATGTGCTGCTTAGAACAGTCAGCACCATAGGGGAAACAGAGTAGGCAGAGAGCAATCTATCCAGGATGCTGCCAGGCCAGGCTGCAGAAGGATGACAATCTATATTCATTAAAGATATTTAATAATTTTCTAAAAAAAAAAAAGTAAAAAATAAGTCAGAAAATATGAATGCTATTATTGATTAAGCTTTTGAAGGGGAATTTTTCTCAATAAAGGAAACCATATTTTCTACTCAGTCTTTTTCTTGTGTTTTCATTAAGCAATTTAATATGTCTGAATCTTACTTTATGTTGTATTTCCTCTTTATTACTTTATATTACATCTCTGTGTTCAGAGATTGAATGATATAATGCCTGGCTAGAAAGAAAGTATGCCTTCTGTTCAAACATATAATAATTCCTGACCAACTTTACTGCTTTTTTTGGGGAAAAAGTTATTAAAAAGCCCATAAGGTGTGTTTGTTTTCTTTTTGATCAAAAACTTTGGTACTCACGTTTTTCTATTTCCTATCCAGAAATAAAAAGGTGCTCTGTCTGTTCTGTAAAGGCCTTCGGTTGCACTCTTAAAGTCAATGGGAAATTTGCCTGGAACTTTGATGGGAATGCTACCAGACCCTGTATTTATAGCAGAGGGCAGTATTCATCTTGGTGTAATGGAAAAGATGTACATTTCAAATATCTGGCAGTCATTCTTGCTTGGTTTTTATAACCAGTCAAAATGAATGTAGCAGTGCTTGCTCAAGACAAATTAAAAAAAAATCAATATCAGTTTTGGAGAACACCACATTTCTAAAGAAAATAAATTTTCAAATCTATTTTATCTTACCATATATTTTTCTTGCAGAGATATTGCTCTGGTAATGACTATTTTAAAAAAGAATAAAAAGAGGCATATGCTCTGAGAAAATGTTCTTTAAGCCAGCCTGAGACAAATAAAATCTCTAAAGAAAAATCCCTCTTGCTTAAGAATCTTCTCTGCTGGATTGTGCACAGTAGCGGCAGCATAGATGTTAATGTGTCTTGCTTGTGCCACTCTGCCACAGCAAATGTGTGTGTTTCCTCAGACATCTCTGACAGCTTGATCATCTGTATTATTGAATCAGTGGAGGGCAAACCTTAGAGTCAGAAAAGATGACTTTCCACCAAATTCTTTGGGATTTTGCCTGGAATAGACAATAAAAAAATGGAAGATTTTATTCTGGGAGGTGGACTTCCTGAAGACTAGGGCTACTTCATGTTTCAAATTAACTTATTTCATTGAAAGTACAATAAAAAACTTGGTCTTTTGATAAAACTTTTTCCTCTAATCTATTTAAAATCAAGGTATTTTTATGTTAAAATCTGGATATCATAATAGGAGGAAGAGCCCAGCAAGAATAGACAGATGTGGTGGTACCTAGCAGTGACAAAGAAGAAGCCTGCAAATACTACTGTGCAGCTGTATACTTCCAAGAAAAGCTGTAGCATGTGAACTAATTATCAGTCTTCTGTGGTGTCTTCAGAACACCTGTGGGATGCTCTAAACACAGTTTAAGTACATGAATGAAAGGTTGTCCATACTGGCATGCAGTGGAGGGAGGCAGGTGCTGAACATTTAGCATGGAATTCAATCACAAATTTACTGTAGATTTCAACAGGAATTGAATGTGTGTCTTTAAAAGTAAGCTTATATGGCTATTGCAAATAAATATCTATTTATTTGCCTTATAAAACAGTGTCTGTATAAAAAAGTACAATGCCCTGTTAAAAATATGTATTAATAGTTTGGAAACCTGGGGAGATTCCCTCATCCACAATCATGGTCCTTTGCTGAAAGAGGTATTAACAAATGGAACAATATCTAGTCAAATTTATGGGTTTTCATGCTAAGCACATATTTTATGGATTTAAGCATACTTTTTATTTCTGTAAGAGAATGAGATCATAGAAGACATTCTGTGACTGTTTCAGGAAGGAATAAAAAAATATTGATCTAGTCCTAATTAAGAAAAAAAAAGAAAAAAAAAAAGGTGTGGGTTCAGATGGAAAAGGAAGTTAATGCTTCTTCTGACCTCTGTTCCTCTGTTCCAGGAAGAATTCTAGAAAGTTGCTTTGCAAATTCAATAATTTGCTTGTCTTTGGGTGGAGAATAAAATTCCACTTCAGTTCAGCAAAGCAGCTAAGCCTGTACTGGAATCCTGTTAAAATTTGTGAGGTACCATTGCTGGAATTGAACAAAAATGATGAAGTTACATAACCCATTACCCTCAACCAAACATATCTAACTTAAAATGTTTAACAAAAAAATATCCCCAAAAATACATATGTACTTCTGCTTGGAAGAAATGGTTTTCAATTTGTTGGTATCACAAACTGGAAAATTATGAAACAGATGGTCTTTGAGCTATGAGATCACCTATCAAAACCCAGTCTGTAGTAGGTACTCTGCTTTCCACAAAGAGATGGTAGGTCCTGCAGGTCACCTGAGTTTTACCTTAGTTTCTCATTTGTGTGTGTGTGATTTTGAGTGTGGTCAATAGCCTCTCCTGGTACTCATTGCCATAGTTTGATTAAATTCACATCAGCTGAAGATTTACCCCTTCATGCTTTTGAAGTGTTGCTGTCAGGCTTTGTACTGCGGAGGGGCTGTAGGATGTGTACTGAGGCTCTTCATTTTCATAGGACAGATTGTGACAAAAGTGCTGAGGTCTGGACAGTGCCCTGGCCCTCTATTTGCCTCTCCCACAGGCCTTGAGTGTGTGATGTAGTGTCCCATCCTTGAGACAGCAGCAGTGACGTTCTCTCTTTCCCTCCCAGGTAAGTTTGTTGGTGCCCTCAAGGTGTTCCAGTAGCGGTACAGGAACTGGAGCCAGAGCAAGGGGCTGGATGTGGGCTTTGGCTGGGCCAGTCTGGTGCTCTGCTGGGCAACCCAGTGTCTGCCTGGAGCTGTTGCCATATGATGATTTGAACTTGGCTGTCCTGCTGGGGTAGAGTTTAATGGTGGGGATGTGAGAGACTAGTCCCTGGGCTGTTTTCTTTGGGAGCTGAGGCAGGACAGAGTAGGATGGTTTTCCTGGTCCTAGAAACAGTGCAAATGTGGCAAGAGGTCATTTGCATTATAGAAAATAATCTGTGTGTAATTTATATAAACACATTTGTTCAGGTTCTTGCTGTTAAGGAGCCAAATTCTTCCATTTGTTACAAAATGAAACCCACAGATACTGGGAATTGTCTAATATTTTTGCTCCTTGCTTGTTGTTGGAAGAGAGAGTTTTTGTCATCAAATGCTTGAGAAACTGCACTACTTGTGGCTGCTGCTGTGCCCTGCAGCAAGACTGCATCCCTCACAAGTCCCCTGGGAGCAGAGGCCTCATGTTGTCTCCCTGACCTGTGCCACCTGGCAGCCCATGTGACCACCAAGTGTCATACAAAGCAAGTGAATTTGGAAACTTGCTGTGTGTAAATACCTTCCTGATGGCTTAGCCCCAGTAATTGATGCTGCAAAACTTCTGAAAAGTCCCAGAGCACAGATTAGGCACAAGTACCTGCTTCTGTGTGAGCTGCTTTGCCTTGCTGGTAATAGCCTGTGCCAGAGGGTTGGTCTTTTATTGGTGGTTAAAGCTCAGTTGTGGAAACTCACTCAATTTCCTTGAGAGGAAAGCAAAAAGCATGGGAATGCAGTAGGTCGGGCAAGAGACCTTCCTCAGCAGGAAAGGAGTCATGTGCTGCACTGTGCGTTCAACAGCCTTTCTCTTTATTAATTTTCAAAGTTAGATAAAATTATTTTTGAAGAAAACACCAAGGGGCAAGTGTGAGCTAAGCAGTTTAGGAATGCTTACAAACACGCTACAAAAACCACTTGATTACTTAGAGGAATGGAAATAACAACACCAAGCTGCTGTAATCCATACTAGGATAAAAATACATGTAAACCTCTACTTTCCCAGTTAATCAGATGACAATGACATTACAGGGCAGCCTTGTCACAGATAAACTGATAAGTAAATGACAATCCATACTGGTAAATGGTATTCTTGACATGAGATGATTTCAATAAAATCCAAGTGAAATTCAGGTATATAGAAAAGGAAGGTGAAGCACAGATTGTGGAGTGATGTACTCAAGGTCATCGAGGAAATGTTGTCAGAACTGGCAATCAAATTTAGGGGGGCAAATCCTTCTTAATAATTTAAACTACTCACAGCTAAGAAGCTATGGGTTTCCTTGAAGCTAGTTACTATGAATTTGAAGATTTTGGTTTTAAAAAACAATGCCAAGACCAGCTGGCTTCAGGCAATTCCTTGTGTTTAATTGTCAGTTCATTTAACTCTTTCTTACACCTCCTTTATGAACCTCAGTTCAATTTGTAAGGAAAAAATACCTTTCCAAATAGAAAATATCAGTTTCTTATTTGGAAAATGAGAATACAAGGTGTCGATGTTCCTGAGAAGTGTTTTGACATTTCTGACATTCCCTCTTCATTTTTTTTGTGTCTAAAACAGTCTGTAAGACTTGATTTGACTTGACAAATATTCTCATTCCTTAGAAGATCAGTTTATGCCAAATTTGCTGTTTAATGATGCTATTTCCCACAGGTCTATGGCTCAGCCTTATTTAACATAGTTAACAAAAGTTAACTATAAGACAACACAAGTTAACCATTGTACTTTCATTAAATATGCCTGTCTTAAAGCTTTAGTTCCTTGGAGCAAGTGTCTGTGCAAGAGAACCTGTTTTCATTAACAAAAGCAGAATGATTTTTTAAGTCTTTGGAATGAAACACTTAAAAATGGGATGTAAGTACACTTGAATCCATGGTCTCTAAAGACCAGAATGCAAACATCTCATGTTGTGACTATTTCAAGGCCTTGCCATTTTTAGATAGAAAATTTGTTTCTAGAAGTCGTGAAAAAGTTTTATGAAGCTCAGGTTCGTTGTCATACAATTGAAGGGTTGAACTGGACTTGGACTGAGGTAACAAATCAGAAAAAAAAGGAAAGGCAATGCCACACTCATCAAAAGAAAAGGAGATTTTCACTGTCTTGCTGGATTCTGGATCCTGAAAGTTTTATGTGTGAGTTTGTTTTATGCATAGCAGAGGCCCTAATAATTTTCCCTGTAAGAGGTTCTTAACCAGCTCCAGAGGAATGAGGAGTTGACTTTATATGGTACCTTTGTACCAGCAAGCGTCTCCCTCGTAGCCTATCATGCCAGGGTGATCAGTCCTGCAAGCACATGATGTGAGAAAGAGTGTACCTGATACATGAAATTATTCCTAGCAGCTATTATATTAGTATGTTTGGTATGGTCTTTATTGTGTCTTCTAGAAATAATTTCCATGGATGCTTTACTGACTTATATTGTGTAATACACTTTTCCAGGAGCAACTGAATATAAACACACAAATGTGCACTCCAACCCCCCTTTTCTTATGAGATCATTACTGTTGTTATTATTTTATGGTGGTTTCTTATAAGCTCCTGCAGGCACACTAGCTTAATAATTTTATTTCTGTAGTCCTAAGTTCTTAATTTTATGATTTTTGGCCCTTGTTCAAAAAGGTACTTAAGGAAAATCTTTAGTGAAGTTAATGTAGAAATAAACTGAGTGAGTGTAATTTTTAGGTGAAAGGAAAAGAGATAGGAAAAATGTGACTCTTACAATTCTGTGTCTCTGTGCCTTACAAAATACTCAACTGTGTATACAAATAACCTTATTTTTTTAGAGACACCATGGCAGTATAGGCTAGAGCTGTCGCTGTCTGGATGCTGCAGTGTAAGAACTTGGAAGAAATTTGGTTACACTCATCTTGCATTTGACAATGTCTGCTGGCCTCTTAAACTGTGGCTTGTCAACTACATTGGATTTGTTAATGTCTGGGTTTGGGGCTAAGTAATGTGTAATGCAATATTAATGTAAAGAGCTGTTATTATTCATTATCTATTTGTATCTTCTTTCATTAAATTTTATCATCTAATTAAGAAGGACAAATGTCTGACTATTGATCTAAGGTAGGAATCACCCAGTGTAAATTACAAATGTCAGATATTCAAAGCAAATGATCCAGGCAAACCACCTCCTGTTTGTCCAAGCTGCTTGCAGCAATTTATGAACAAAAACATCAGTAGAAATAAGAGCTGGTTAATAAGCAAGGAAATATGCTTACTGTATCAGATACTTTATTTGTAATTAAAATCAAGTTCAAAGCGACCCATAAGGATCATTGAATCCGATTCCCTGCTCTTTGCAGGACTGCATAAAACTAGAACATATGATCAATTCTGCAGGAGATGTGATTTTGGGAACTATTAGAAGATATGTAGCTGTGGAATGCATTATTTGACTAGAAGGACCTGGCTTAAACCTTCTCCATGCCTCAGAGGGACCAGATTAATCTGTGAGCTCTGCAGCAAGAACAAATCCCTCTGAGCATACTGAACAGCAAATGCAGCTCAAGGGAAGCTCATATCCTTCACAGTCAGGACCAGTCTCCAGTTAGTAACAAACTGCTGAGATCCATCCTTTACATATACTTAGCTAAAGTCTGGAAATTTGTTAGAACAAAACTTCCATGAGGATGTCACTTCATGTCTCTCTGGTGTATCAAGAGAAAAATAGTGCACTAACCATTAGGATTTAAATCTACACCAAGCACTCACTTCAAAGACATATAATTTATTAGAGCAATAGAAAACTTATTGCAGTCAGAGTAGGGAATAAAATGAAGCAACATCGTGATTTTCATGTCCATACCAGTCTGGGATTCCTAAATAGAAAGTGCTATTCCATTTTCTTCCATTAGCAGGGTGACATTACATAGCAGAGCAAGGGAAACTCCATCAGCAGTGCAGAACACCTGCCCTACACTGTTCATGTGAGACATGGCAGCCAACAAGATCTTGCTCTGTGGAAGAATGTAGGTTCCTAAAGAACAATTGAAGGAGAGTTATTTTGTATTCCCCTGGCCACAGTGCAGGAAATGACAGGACAAGTATAGAGTGCTTCGCTGCATGTATGGCCAGTATTAATGTCACCTGTGGTTCTGCTTCTTCTCTGCCATTACTTCTCAATCTTCTCATAACTAAGATATTGCTGTTCAAGATTGTTCATTCTTGTAAGAGGGGTTGTCTAAATGAGTACAAGTCTTGATATAGTGGCACACAGTTATGGCACATTAGTTTCATCCCAGCCTCAGCCAGGTGAATGCTCTTTAGTTTCCCTTGGCTGGTACTGGTGCCTAGCCAAGTGGAACTCCTGTGCTGCAGAAGTTCAGCTGTAGCAATCTGCATGGGACACAAGACTGCATTGTTTGTTCTCCTATTAATTCTTTAAACTGTGTCAGTTTTTATATTCAGGTGTAAAATTTAATAGCCTTTGTAAATGAGGCAAATTATAAAGTAAATTTGTACAATTAAAAGACAGAGATATTTGCAGGTAAGGCTTCAAATCAGGTTCAGGAATGCAAATTGGATTTCTAACTCTGTGTAATTTGAGGCTTTGGTTTCACATTTGTAAAACTGGACTACATTTGTCTCATCCATTTTGATTGTAAATTCCTTGAGATTATATCCAGCACCAGGCACATTTCTAGTTTTCTTCTGAAAATTTGGAGCAGTGCAAACGAATAAATCTGGTTCTTTGGGAACGCCCAAAAACTCTTGAAGTAAACAAGTTTTTTGATTTTTTTTTTTTTTTTTTTTTTTTTTTTTTTTTTTTTTTTTTGTGGTGGGGGTCAGAAACCAGAAGGAGCTTTTGAATTAAGTTTCTGTTAAAATCTTCCAGACTCACTGGTCATGTGGCACTTTTCCCCTGTCCTTCTCAGTCAGTATTGAAAACAGGCACTATGTATTTCTTCATTGGCCTTGTTTTCTGGGGTTGGCCTTGGGGACCAGAGTTTGGATGGGACATAATATCTTTTTTAAAATGGTAGATTTTCAGAACAGCTTTCAAAATGTCACAAAATCTCCATTGCTTTTTTGATTCTATTACTTTTATTTCTTTTTAGAATAAAATCAGAGCACAACAGACCCTTCTGTGACTGCAGTAGTAAGACAGAGGAACTGCTACCTGTATTGTGAAGAGTTGGGGCAATGTTTATTGTTTTCTGTGGCAGGAAAATTAAAAGTATTTTAATTTTTTTTTCCTTAACAGGTTCTGAGGGAATAAAGCACAGCTTGATATTGTAGAAGTGCCCCAAAAATGACTTTTTAGCCAGTCTAGTATTTGTCTCAGTCCAACAATGGATGAGAACGCTTTGAAGAAAGTGAAGCATGCATGTGCAGCCTGGGAGCTGCCTTCCATTAGTTTCTATCTCCATAAGTGTGTAGGCTGTTAGAAATCTTATATCCTGCAAAGCATTAGTTTCCAGCCATGATTTCTGCCTTCACTAACTAAAACTTGAGAAACTACATCCATGGGAGACAAGATGTCCCTTACCAAGACAGATCAGGTTTCAATTTTTTACCCTAGTTGCCATAGTCTTAGGCCTAAGCAACGCAAGGACTGGAATTTTTGATCAGAAGAGCAGCAGTGGAGCACACTGCAGGTGTGAACATGGACAATCAACTTTTGATTACCTGTGAGAAAACTGAGTTGTGGATTAACCATTTCCACCTGCCACTTCATTTTTATTATATTTACTGCATCCTTCTTCATAATATTTTCAAAATTAAATATACTTTAGTTCTTAAAATCTAATATGGATCTCTTTTGTATTACCCATGTTATTTCTTTATCTGGATTATTGTCTCCTGCCTTCCCCATTGCCCTGACAACTGAGAGTTAGTAATATAAAAGATAATGAAAAAGTGAAATGTGTAATCAGTAAAAGATTATAAGAGTGTACAAAATGAGCATTAGGTTGGTCCATAAGAATGTAATTCTTGTGCTGTTACAGCAGTTAAAACTGAAATTATCTAGTAGTGTGTCTTAAATGATAAGCCTATAGCAGAGGAGCTGTGTTGCAGGACTACCTTCCTCACTAGTTAAGGCAAGGGGCTGAGAATGGCCACACTCAAGCCAGGCCCCTGCTCTGTCATGAGCTGGGCAGAGCACAGAATATGGAAGAGATGTATGTGTGAACAACTTTTTCTGAAAGACTTTTGGTTTCTGGACGTCATCCCTGGACAGTTGAGGCAGCCTTGTGGGGTACCACAGGCTTCTCTGACATGTGTCAGTAGAGGACAATCATCAGCATCATTGGTATGTACAAAACTTGTGCTTATTCAAGGAGTATTTTTGCTGAGATTGTGTTGCCATCTATGAAGTGGAGACAATTCATCATATTATCCCTTGTGGAGGGTGTTATTATCCTTGATTAAATGCTGTTCTCAAAGCACAGAGTGGAGCTGGGCTGTCCATGTTCTGGGACTGGCCCTTCCTGCCTGGCCCTCAAGTCCCTGCAGAACATGATCTATCTCCATCCATCTGTTGTCTCCTGCATGGTATCTAAGGAAGGCCTGAGTTTTTCTATGCAGTGCCTAGCACACCAGTTTCTTGTTCAAGACTGCTTGCTTTTGTGGCAGTGAGTACTGGTAGCAGTAGCCATATAGGTCTAGAAATACAGGATAAAAAAATTACCCCTCCTTCTGCACTTTTCTTCTCTATAAACCTGAGCTACAAACACAGTTAGATGAATGAGTTGTCACCCCTTGGTTTTGATTTTTTTAGTCATGCCTTTCTGATGAAAAGATAAGAATTTTTTTTTAAGTAAGAGTGCTGTCAAACTTTAGAATGTGTTCTAGTTCTAAATATTTTGGTCTCTTGTTTGTAATTCTCTGTGGTTCAGATCTCAATTAACTGTCTTGCAGAGCCAGCATTATTAATTCACACCAAAATAATGCTTCTCTTATTTCTTCACTGATTAGCTAATGTAGCTTAATTTCAGTGAGGGGTATGCATGTTAAATGGCCTGCTGCAATCAAAATGCTTTTTAGTTTTGAAGTTTCTTTAATGCTGTTACAAATGCGTTCTTTGTGATAACATGTATTTATACTACTGAAAATCCCTTCCTGTAGATAATTTCATTTGTGCAAATTTCAAAAATATAAGTGTAAATAAATTGTGGAACACTGCCATTTGTCATGAGTTGTGAAAGCCAGAAAATTTACTTGTTACAGCCATAAAAAGAGAATTCACTGGAGAACTGGATAGCTTGGGAGAAGGATAATAGGTAATGGAGAACACAGGATTTCACAACCAGGACATCTGCACAAGTCCAACCCAAAGGTCTAGTCCAGGAAACATTAATATCTCTCCCACAGCAATCCACAAAAGCAAACAAAATATCAGTATGTGCAAGAGACTGAATATAAAATAGTCTGGAAAAAGAGTGTAGCCATCTGTCCAGAAAAAGTCCCAACAAAAAATTACCAATAACAGCAAGATATCTGAAAAACCTCCTTCTTGGTGCAGGCTAGATGTTATTTTTCATGCCTGCTTTCTCTTACACAGACACTTTATAGGTGAGCTATGGTTATGCTGGCACAGTGCTGCAGGCAGAACCTGACTGTCAGAGTCATGAGCTGTCTTCAAAAGAGCTGGTTAAATCTGTGCTATTGTGAGCAGAAAAAAAGAGCTGCTTCTTGGGTGTACAAACACCTGTTTCCCTGGGCAGATAGAGCTTTATCTATGGAGAGGGATGCAGGGGGTCTGTGTTGCAGCACAAGGGCACAGACAGGGCTGAGCATCTTCCCTTCCCCCAAGCCTTACTCATCCCTGTCTCGGGACACCAGAATGATTGAAGAGCAATAACAGCATCTGTGTCCACACTCCTCACTTCCAGCCTGCATCTGGCCCCAAAGGTCTTGTACATTTGTCCCTAGGGCCCATCCTTCAGTGCTTGCTCAATCTGCTCACTCTTTCCTGTTTTCCCCCTTCTTCTCCTTGGACTTCTTTTTCAGATCTCTTTTATATCTGTATTATCCTTCAGAAAAGTAAAAGATAGCAGAGTGCTCCAGAGTGTATGGTTTGACTGGTGGCATAGGAAAATTGAAAACTACTGGTTTTCTCTGAGCATATTGGTCAGTACTTTAGCTTGGCAAACTGTTTAATGCCACTGTGCTCTTTCTGTCTGACTCTATCAATAGTGGATTGATTCTAACAATCATTTAATCAACTGCCCATTTTAATGGGCAGTTTTATGTTAGAATGAGGCAGACACCTAGAATTGTGTCTCTTAAACAAACTTGTGGTTTTTTAATCAGGCTTAAATCATTGTTTATATTAATCTATTAATGATTTTGTCCTTTTCCTTCCATTTACTTCTGTTCGCTGAACATCTGGAAGTTCCTGTGAAGGAAAAAAAAAAGTTTATTGCTTAATCTGTTTCCAAGTTAGTATTTGACTTTATGCATTCTTATGTCAGTGACATCCAAGTAAAATGCATTCCTATAAAAAAAAGTAGAATAGCACCAGATAGTTCCTAATGTGATGTGTTAGGGACTAGTATGTTTTCCTTTGCACCTTGATAGAGGGCTCTGGCTTTTCTCTAACTTTCAGCTCATGATTTTTACCTTCCACTATTCAGGAAGTAGGATAATTTTAGGGGGGCTATGCATCTTCTGAGATAGTTTCTAGGGGCTTTTTATTTTCAATGTGTACAGGAGGGTCAAGGTCACAATGTATGTACGGGTCTTCAATTATTATGGAGAAAGCCCTTAAAAGTTCCCTTGAACATTTGACTGTTTTTGAGAGCTGGTCAAGAGAAAATTCCGTGGTAGGAATTTGCAGTGTGTAGACTGGTCTCCAGTGTTTTGGAATGCAAGTTAAGTAGTTGCCACTAGATGACAGTATAATCTACTGATACGATACCTAAATCAGCATTTCAATACATTATAATACTCAACTTGTTCTTTGCATGAGCAGTTTGTTAGACTTATTTTGCTGGATCCAGTCAGAGCCCACTGGAATTCAGAAAAATGTGAAATTATCTACTTTAATTTTTTCCACCCTAAATGCTATTAGCTGGAAGGGCAAAAATATTATCCACAAGTCCTGGGCAAGTGCTTGAGGAAAAAAACCTGCAAGAAATAGACATTCCTAATTACTTAGATGTAATTAATTTCTGAATCTCTCCCTGAGCTCCTGGTAATGCTGCCTGGCATCTCTAGTAGTTATTTTCACTGAATGTTGTCCTCCTGGCTTGATAGTGCTTTTCTCAGATATCACTGTCTGAAAGAGAGGAAGAAGTAGTGAATCCTTTTAACTAGCTGCAGTACAGATAAGATTCATGCCAAGGAAACACTGGCAAACTGGTGTAAAAAGAGACTGAAAGTATATTACTGTTTTTAACCTAACCTGAGTCATGAGTATGTTCTCTCTTGCTCTTATTTAATGACTTGTTTCTCAAAGAGTTATAGAAAAAGTGTTTCATGTGAAGTTGGACTTCTTGGATAAACAGAAGCAATGATTGTCCTTGTATTCACCTCACTTGTGTCTCTGCCTTGTGCTCTGCAAAAACATTGGCTAATAAAAAAAAGAAGATAATTAAAGAATCTTTTTTGCGCTCTTTTGATATGTATGTTTACCTTTATCAGTTGCAGCTTTGAAATGGCATTTTTTTTTCCAAAACATATTGAGCAGGGACTTAATGCAATGAATACGAGTTTGCTTGTGTGGCAGAAGCAGCCTTGCTGTTACTGATGTGGTTGGGACAGTCACCTGTGGGTTAGTTTGCCTTCTGCTAAACAACTTTTACAGAAAGCATTACTTCAAAAGCCAACAGACTTTTAGAGTTTACTTAATTACTGCATCTTTGTATATAGCTGACATTTGTTTCTAGGCTGCTCAGCGCTGTGAAAAAATGAAGTGCTCTATCACAAGAGTCAGCTGTCATGCAGGTTTTCACTGAATCATAAACAGCAACAGAGAATTCAGCCACCCAAATGCTACAAAATAAACCCAAGATTTTTTTTTTTTCCACCTTATATTTTCAGGTTTGTTCAGGAATTGTGCAATAAAGAGCAGAGAATAGCTGAGAAGGGTCACATGCAAATCCTCTGATGATGATGAGAGTTAGCAGTACAATAAAACAGTCTAGGCATTTTCCAGGAAGAGCTTCAATTTCCTAACATGATCTTTTGGAAGTCTACCTTTGCCTTCCAAAGGTCATGTTTAAAATTTGCCATATGATGTGATACTGATAACGGCAGCCTCCTGTAAGACCATTTTTGGATCAAAGTCCTAACCTAGCAATGACACAGAACACTGACACCAATGCTCACCACTAAACAAGTACTTGAGAGAGTCAAATGTTCTTAGCCTAATAGTCATGTGAATTTCTTTTTCCTTGTACTATTGTCCTGGAAGAAGACATGGCTCTGGAGATACCAATGCTACAAGTGTATTTAATTAGAATGATGGGAAATTATCAATATGTGCCCATCAAACTAAATGGAAATGGAAAAATGAATATATTGGGCAAGAATAAGCAGGGATGAGAGTGCACCCACTGACTGTTTATATTGTCTGCTTACTTTCTGCTGGGGACCTGTATTTGGCTGAACTAAGAGATTCTTCAAATAAATCACTTGAAATCAAAGTGATCAGAGGTATACAGCGGTGTTTCAGAGTCTGTGTCAGAGATGATGCAACAGTGATTTTTTGCCTCTTGCCTTGCTGCTAATTTTGTCTTCAACAAGAACCTGTTAATGTGGACAGCAACTATAGCCTGTGTTCTGCTGTTTGTGTGTTGATTTTAAACCAGGTTCAGCAGGAGGGATTTGGAAAATGTCTTGTAGCATATCTGTATGTGCAGATTGGGGCTGGGGGAGGAGTTCTCTGTGCATTCTTATGCTTAAAATCAAGTTACTGTTACTGAAAAAACTTTGATGATGTATGAGACTGAGAGGGAGTGAAATGCAGGTCTGCATTTAAAAAGTTTTCTTTTAGAATTGAAAAAAAAGAAGGGTCTGTATTTCTCCTCCTTGTCAGTTGCTTGGTTTCTTGTCTTCTGTTGAGATGCCACAAGCAATTCTGTGTGCAGTGTCTGCAAGTGGCTGAAACAGGGCATTGATAATTTCTGTAGCCTCACGTGCATAGACTCTGCCTCACCCTGGGTGCCTAAACAATACTTAGAAGGACTTTTTTCTGAAAAAGTCTATCACAAAATTGTGGCTTAAAACATATAGTGACTGCAGCAAAAGGAAAGCATTTTTAAGCCAGAAGGCCACACACAGCAGTGGCAGGAAGGGGTGAACCTTGGTCTCTGAAGGTCTACTTGTCACAATGTTGGGCTTTTCTTCTGTGTGAGCTGCAGCAAAATACCATTGATCAGGCAGAAGAAAGATAATGGCTGCACTAGAAGAGAGGTCTGAGCTTTGCTTGTGCTCTCTGGAATGCCACAGTACCACGGATTTTTTTAACTATTAGAAAGGACTAGTATTCAGTAAGTAGCAGAGGGGACTTAGGGCAAGGACTGAGGCAAGAATTAGTAAATGCTGTGACATGATTCACAATGTGTCCCCTTGTGCATTTGTGGGGAGAGCAGAAGTGCTGGTATTATTTATTTCTATGAATGGCAATTTTCTTGATAGCACTCCTGTAGGTATTTCACATACCTGTCGCCACAACTCACCTGCTATTCCTGCAGGCAAATGTGACAAGCAGAGCTTCATCACAAGAAAAATGGTTGAGATCAGGGTGGGAATTAGGCCAGCAGAATGTTTTCCCATCTTCAGGCATGTTTGCTTTCATGTGTGCATGCCACCCAGCCTATTGAAGCCATCTGCTCAGTTCTAGTGCATGTGCCTATGGAACATTTCCCTCAGCTTCATCTTTAACCTGCACACTAAAGTCTGAAAGAAAAAAGTAAGCTCTCATGCCAAGTGATATTTGTGGGGATGTTAGAAGCTGGAAGAGAACACAATAACATGGCCTTGACAAGCCAGGTGTGCAGGTGGGTTGGAAGTAATTGAATATCCCATAATGCTGGGTGTCACATTCCATTTTTTCTGTGAATTCAGAATGTAGATACACACTACTTTGGCTCATGTTGATAGGCACATAAAACTCATTTTAAGAAAGCACTTGAAGAAAAGGCTTGTTTTACTGAGAAGCCATACAGTATGTTGATGCCTGTTGGTACCTGCAATGTAATGCTAAAGGTCAGAATTAGAAATCTAACAGATGAAGAAGCACCTTCCATAACTTTCACTGCCTCTGGATTGAGATGACAAGGAAGAAGTAATTATTGAAACAAACAAACAAAAATCAGATAAAGGAAGGAGACAGCTATAATTTAAAAAAAGACATTAAAAAGTAGGTGGCCAAGTTTCTCAAAGCACCACACTCTCCTGTTTTTAGGGGTTCCCTTGGAATTCTGCCTTTGTGGATAGCATGTATTGCCTGAAGTGCCTGGCTTTTCTGCGCTTTGTACATGTTGTGTATCTTTAGGTTTAGGAAGTGGGCAAAGACAGATTTTTCTAAACTAGAACGTTGCTTTACCTTCACTTGCATACATGTAAATTCTTTAAATGGGAGGAGGCTGAGGAAACATCCCACTATTTCCAGGTGTCCGTCTTGTTAACCTTGAACTTACTCTTCCAGCTAATGGAACCAAAAGACATGTTGTCACACAGAAGAAAACATGACACCTTCCAAAGCCTATTAAGTGTGGGCTGAAAAGCTGTCTACTTTTAAGGGGATGTGTAACACATCTTTACATGCTCCTCGTTGAGGAGACTGGAGACTGTCCTGTACATTCCTCATTCTGAAGCACAGAAGGGCCAAATTGTACTTATCTTGACCATATTGCTCTAAGACTTCTGCTTTTAGAGTCAAGCACTACTGGATCAACCAAATGCACGTGGGCTGTAAACCTTGGAATCAAAAGCCACACACAACCTCATGGGAAAGGTGCAGGATGTCCCTGTTTCTGACATGTCATGAGAAGAAAGGTACAAGTTAGAGCACTGCAGATGAATGAGAAGCCACAAGGTGTTATTGCTGATCAGTGCAATAGGAGCAACTGGGGATGGCAGAGACTGCTGTGGGAAGTGACAATGTCCCTAGTTTCAGATTATAAAAACCCCATAAAACAGCATTGCTGTTTCAGTAATTCTGCCCTGCATGAATATCTTCCTATTTATAGCTTCAGTCTAATCATAACAAAGTCCTCATTTCCCACCTCTTCCCCCTTCCCCCCCTGCCACCTAATATTCTCTGGAGAATTGTCCAATCTAGCTTTAAATAACTTAAGTAAGAGTACTTTCATAATTACTTGGCCTAATAGTAATAATTGTGAGAATTCTGTAGAGTTTGGTTCATGATGATGTTTGTAGACAGAACTCTGCAAATTTATTCATAAGGAGTTGGCCAAAGATAAAAGCATTCACTGCTTTCTTGATGTTCAGATACAGCAACTCAGGTGCCTTACAGTTTATTTCTAATAATTTCTAGGTGCTTAAATAGCCATAATAACCTGTCTCTATATGGATCTCACAGCTAACAAGTCCTTCCTCTACTACCCTGCCCTGGTACAGTATTGTGTGGAATTATCCTCCTTGCCCAGTGACCTCAGTTTTTTTTTTTGGCAGATGATTGATGGCAGCATAGATAATCCTTACTATTTATGTCCAGAAAGAGCAAGAGTGCATAAGAAGGAGAGATTTTTAAAATTTTTTTTTGTATCTCTGTTGTTTTCTTTGAGGTTGACCAAGCAGGAGTTATACTCTTGTTCAGTATTATGGTGGTAAAACATTAGTGGCTGGGCCTCCTGGTCAGATTTGGTGTTCTTCAGAAGAAGTGCTAAATGGATGATCCCTGTAGTAGTGGTGGTTGCTTCCAGCAGTGATTCCACACTTTTTGGACAATGGTCCACTATGAATCCTAAAACAGGACACAGATCACCTGCATTTCTTGCAGGTAACTGTGTGTACACAAGCTTTTCATTGAAAATACCAACTTGCTGATACAATCCCATTATCTGGCTAAACATCAGCTACCATAGTCTTTCTTCTCAGAAATCAGCCAGAATTACTGGCAGAAATTTTCTGGTTTAAAACCAAAAGAGATTTGCTTCCTTCACTAAGGCCATAATTCACTCTTAATACACATAGTATTTTCTTTCATCTCAGTGAGCAAGATTTGGGATGCTCAGAAGGATCAAGCTCTGTTACTGATTTTAGTAAAAGGTTCACTTTGGTAGCAGGGATAGCACAAATTGCCTGTAACCCAAGAAAATGGTTCCAGCCCATTGGAACTGCAGTTCTTTAGGAGTTTCATGACAGAGTTCATGAAAAAGTAGAGTCTTCTAATTGAGCTCAAACTGAAGAAACAGATGAGTCTGGCCAAGGGCCAGTGTTTTCAGAATTGTTGATCAAAGATAAGTTTTATCACAGTTGGTCTTTAAAAAATACTGACATCTCAGACAAAAAAAATGAGCTAAAACAGATGGAATGTGAGCCCTTACAATTTAAGCTGATCTGGCTTTTTCTTTCTTCTTCCTTTTTTTTTTTTCCTTTTTGCCCTGTGATCACAAACATAAAAAGATGGAGGTAATACAGGTGTAAAATTTATTATCACTACCCAACTCTTGAGAGTCTTTGGAGAGCAAAGTGCATACAAAACCTGCATTTGACCTTAACCATTACTTGTTCCTTTGGTGGTTGGGAATGATTAAGTAATTTTTAATGTAGTGGAAGCTGGGGTCATGCTCCACTTCTCCTAATGCTCTTTAAAGAACAAGCTGCTATAATTACTATAATAAATGTTGTAACCTATAGAAAAGTGCAACCCACAGCTCGCAAAAACACCCAAGTTCTGCTCTGGGCATGCGTTCTGGATTGCCACTGGCTTAAGCACCATAGTGAGTGTGGTAGCTATTAGGAGAGCAGTAAGAATGTGTAGGAAAATGTAGTCATTGCTGTTAACTACATCAGGCTTTTGGCCCAGTTGATTTCTTTTTCCATTAATATTGAGGCTGTAGAGTCACATATTAGAGCCATGTACAGATTTAGGTCAGAAGGGACCTCTGGAGGATGTTTGGTCCAGCCCCCTGCTCCATGCGGTCCTAACTTCCAAGTGAGATCAAGCTGCTCAGAGCTTTTCCAGTCGTGTTTTGAATGTCTCTAAGGACAGACAGATTGCACAGTCTCTCTGTGCAGCCTGTTCCCGTTCATAACCACTCTCATTGTGGAATGTTTTCCCCTTATGTGCAATAAGAATTTTTGCAATCCTACTTAGCACTTTCTTCTTAAAGCCGTTTCTTGATTTTTGAAAAATGCAGTCAACTTCAGACTTCTCAAGCTATTATTCTTTTTATGAGAGGGATGTCATCTAACAAGGAGAGAAGCAGCATGCCAATTGACATATATAACCACTCACACAATCTGGGGTTTGAATTCCATGTAGCAAAAACCCTGTGGTCCGCTCATTATGAATTCTGGTGGAAAAATCTGTAACCCCAAATATATTAATAAAAACAATCAGTAAAACAATTACAAATAGCATACAAGCTCAAAAAAAAAAAATTCTTGCTTCATGAGTAGGGAAGTTGTGAGGGAGAAAAGAAAAAGGCCCAGCACAGGAGTCTATTGTTTGCAGCTCATTCTGATTAGGACTGAGCAAACTGGAATCAGGGGGAGCCACATAGAGGTCCTAGAAGGAATAAATTTGACTCAAAAAAAGGGCTTTATATTAAAAACCTTTGGATTTCTGCTTTTTAGTTGACTATTTATTTGTGACTATAATTTTACCCTTCAAAGAACCAACTCTTTAGTAATAGATTTCTGCAGTAGTCATGCTAGCCTATGTTTCTTTTTGCTGTGACAGTTTCAGGAATATGTTGCTTGCACATTGGGACAAGGAAAAGAAGGAAGTTCTGGCAAATCAGTGGCAAATGAAGAGATGGCAGCTTGCAAGAGGAATTGTACAAGGACAAAGTGATCTTTTAGATGGGTGACTGCAGAATAAAAGCTACGTAGATGACATACTGAAAAAAAAGTCAATGGATTTACTGTCAAAACCAAGAGACATGAGAGTGTGAAATTTTTTCCATTTCTGTTTCATCTGGTAAAAAAAACCCATCCTTTTCCAGTGCAGGATATGTGAAACGTGATAAGCAAAATGAATTTGAAAAGTATTGTAAAATACACAGGCCTGTGCCTGACTAACACTGTATTTTAAATCACCTATTTATTTCCACTATAACTTAACTCAAATTCTGATATGCTTTTTTTTGAAATTCATTATGTCAACATAAGTAGGTGCAGCTTATAATCACTTGGATGGTTGTTATTTTTTAGCTGTTTAATTCATTGACTCACATCCGGCAATAATTCATGCAAAATGGGCTCTGAACTCCTTTCCAATATGCAGATTTGTGTGCAAATGAGCGTTACCTATGGTGTTCATACTGAAGCGTTTTTCTTTGATGTACATTTCTGACATTCTGAGATTGTAAAGAAGAAAATAACTTTAAAAATTTTAAGAAACCTTAATTGAAGTTAACATAAAAGAAGATACATGGTGTTAATTGGTCTGTTTCAGGCATAATTTGTGCCTTTGAGACCATGTCCCTTACCCCCCGCCAAAGTGTCAAGACTCACATCTTTAATTCAACAATCTTTGTATTAATTACCTCTGGATAAGGTAAGCTTTGATTGGGAGTCCTTTATTGTAAAATTACAGTACATTGCCTTCTTTAAGATAAATAAATTAGGGTTGAACTTGAAAAAAAATCTCCATCCAACTGTGAATGGAAAAGTGCATTTGAGTATCAAATGCTAGATGAAAGAACGCTTTTTATCAGACTTACTTACTAGGGGAAAAGTGTTTTCTTTTAGTTCCTCTTTTTTCATTGTTTTTTCACATCGAAAAATCATAGCTTGAGATGGAAATATTCAGGTCCTTGGGCTGCCAGTACTTTCCTTCCAAAAGGTTCCTTTCTGCCTCATGGGATCTCAGCATTCTCCTCTGAGAAGAATTCCCAGTGTCTGGTTTGTTACAGAATAATCAGTGAACTATGGATGGCATTCCCTGCTCTGCTGCTCACCGTTACCCCTTCTTAATTGCATCTAGTTGACTGTCCATTAAGGCCAAATTTTGCTTTCAGGGATGGAAGGATTGAAAAGGGCTTTTTACCCCCTCCGTGCCACCTGGATGTGTTTTGGGAGTAGGTGTTACAAGTTCTGAGCAGTACAGAAGCAGCTACATGGACAAGAAAGCTGGCAGCAATAATACAGGCAGACTGAGGACAGCTTGTCTACCTGTCACAGAGGAAGACTACCCATTCCTGGCTTTGCTGTGATGGAGCTGCAGAGCTGAGTTTGGATGTTGGGGCTTGGGTGCTCTGCAGATGGTATGCTTTTTGAATGGATTATGCTGGCTGCATTCTGATGCCCTCACATATGCTTGCAATGCAGCTAAGTGGTTTGAACAGCTATTGTTGAATGGTGACAGAGCTTCAAAGCCCATAGGCTCAGCTCTGACCTCAGAGATGCTAGTGTGACTCTTGAATCTGTAGGATGTGCTGTGTGCCTTGTGTACCTTTCAGGGTTAACGCACATTGTTCCATGAGTGCTCATCTGAGGGAACGAGAAACTGAGCTGAAAAATTAGGTGTGCCTGTGGGAGGGTGTTAAGGACACTTATTCTAAAGTTTCAGAGCTGACATCTGAGTGATTTCAGCTCTACTGTCTCTCAGTAAAGACACACAAACTGCTCTTCAAAAGATTTGCAGCATATACATAAAAGACTTGAAGATACAGGTCCAGTTTTTTGTTCTTCACACAATTTTGAGCATAGCCTTTCTCTTCCCTGCTGGGATACCTTTGGCAGTGCAGAGCTCCCACACTTGCCCAGTTAGCAAAGAAGGTGTGCCAGTGATAAAGGGATGCTGGAGGCTTCAGTTTTGCCACCTGAGCTGTCAACTGCCTCAGTAAGCCATGTTTTACCCTGTTTTTGCAATGTAATGTTTTTGGCCCTTTATTTGCATTGAAATCTGCTGAAATGAAAGATACCCAGCAAAGAAGAACTTTTGATTTATTAAAAGCTCTGGAAATACTGAGACAGCAAGACACATGGTACCTATTCAACCCTCCCCTGCTCTGGGAATTGTAGCAACAATATGCTGAAACCACTGTGGGATCTTGACCCACGAACTGGTTGTATACTACTTTCTCATTGTACTAGGCCACTGTGATTTTCATCCTGCTACGTTTTCCCATCCCCTAGAGGCAGACTTGTCAAGAAGCCTTTTGTCTGGCACAGTATTTTCAAATCCAAACTCTGATAATTATCTGTGGCTCTGCTGCTGACTTGAAAGGCAATTTCTAGGCATCGAATCCACATTCTCTTCAGTACTAAAATTAAGAGTAAGGAGCAGAGGCCTTTCAGTGACTGCTTCTCTCTCCAACACTTGACACCAAATGCACATGTGAGGCTGACCGTCAAAGATAAATGAGCTCAATAGAAAAGAGGAGACACACACTTGGATCTCAGTGAAATTCAGTACAAATCACTAGAAAGTGCAACACAAAGGCTTTGCATGGCAGACTGCTAATCAGAAGAGGTGAGTATTTTAGCATATTTAAATGAGGAAAGGGCATGCACTAATCAAACAACATATTCCATAAGTACTGAAAGAGCAAGGGAAAGAATGCTGCTTAAAACTTTCCAGCACGGATGGAGGGTTTTTAAAATATAATTAAATATGATGATCTAGGTTTATAGGAAGATAATGAGGTAAGTAACAAATATGTCAAAACTAAACTATCAAATACTGTAATTATGTTGGGTACAGATTAGTTGCTGAAAGTTTCCCCATTACTGCACTATATCTGTCAGAAAAGCATATTCAAATAACAATGGGTTTTCTTTTGATTTGCTTTATTTAGCAAAAGGTGCTATGTGGTAACTTTCCAATGGCTTTCATGGGATGAATAAGAATTACATCATGAGCCTGCTAGGATTCTTCAATATAAGTTGGTGTGAAATATGCATAAGTGACAAAAAATACTTTTTTTACACACGAGATTATAAAAGCTTTCGCATCATCTAAGTAGATTGTTTTGAAAACACCTTTATTTAGTTCTCTTACAGGCTTTGTCTTTCTTCTACTGTTGTCTTTCTTCTGCAGCCTGGGTTGCTGTCACATTCATTGACAATTCTCCTTCACAGCAGCAATATTTTTTGTTAATCAGTCAGGAAAGAGAATTAGTTTTACATCAACATTTAAAAGGGATATTTTCTTAAAACCTCCCAGGGAAAAAAATACCTTTTACTGAGAATTATACAAAAGGTACATGCTTCCTAGGCCAATAGATCATTGCCATATGAGTATAACAAAGGTTATTTAGCAGTCATGGGTTTTCTTTGGGAATATTGCCTTCACAGAAGCAGCTCTCTAAGGAGATGAGCTTATTTTAAGCTGATATTCATTAGAAAGATACTAAGCCGCTAGAGACATTCTGGATACAAAATAGGATATCTGGCTTATATTTTCTTTTGCAGGTAATAAGAGATAATATCTGTAATCATGATCACAATCTTTGATTTATTACTCTGATAGGTTATATTGTGTCATATGATATTCTGAGATTTTTTTTCACTATTTTTTAAAGGAGTATTTTAATGGATTTTAAACACATGCGAACATGAGACTTGTAGCTTCAAGACTGGTATCTTCCTCCATTTATGGAAATAATGTCTTCTTCTGGTTATTACCTGTATTTGCTGTAGTTTTTTATCAAGGGCTTGAATTATCTGCTTTAAAGACAAAATTTATATTTTCATTGTCTTCAGTAGAAACTGGATGATGGCTGCATACCTCAACACATTAAGAGGGAGTTAGGTAGGATCTTTTGAAGGTAAGAGGGGGTATATGTTTAATCTATTATTGGTTTTTTTTGTGAAATATGAATCTTCCTTGAGGTACAAAAAGTTGAAGAAAAAACTAAGCATTGGACAGAAGAAATACATGACTGTATGTATTAACAGTAAGACTCTTTGTGCTAAATACTGGAGAAAGATGATGATTTAATTGGATAGAATATTTTAGTTCAGAAAAGAAACAGAGAAAGAATCCAGATTTTTGTCAAGAGTAAAAAGAAATTACTGAAAAATTGAGAAATGGTAGTTTCAATAAAAAAATAAAGAATCTAGAAGGAAGAGTGCTTGCATATATAAAATAATCTCATCTGTGATAAAAATGGAACAATCAAATCTGAAAGGAGACTTGGGAAATAAATCTTTTCAGCTGTATAAAAAAAAAGCTTTTGGCTTATCATTTTTGACACTGTGGATACAGCGGGAAAAGAGCAGAATAGTATCTGCAGGGATAACACAGTACAGTCAGGGATTGACTAAAAGGTAAATTCTACTCTTTTTCCTTTATGTTTTGGGTGGCAGGATTTCACTGTCTGTACCCTCATTCTGCAGTATTTTCAGGTACACAGAAAGGCTGGTAGTGGCAAAATAAAGGGATGCATCACCTAGAACTTCAGTGCCAAAACTCTGAAGATTTCTGTTTTCTACACAGAGTGACAACAATTCTAGATCAGGGCAAGAATATTATGGAGAAATAAAAACCAAAAAAAGAGCGCAAGACTGAAGAACTGCACAACCAAAGGGGGAATATATCACTCGCCTGTGACTTTGGGTTAGTTACTGCAATGGCAGACTTCTCCCAAAGCCTTTGTCTTTAATTTTCTTTTGTAGACATGGAGGTGCTATTGATCACGTACTCCTTGTGCCTTGAGCACTGCTGTCAAGAGATAAAACATTTATTTGATATCTCATATCTCCAGCTCCTGGAGATACAAGAGTTCCTGGAGAGTTCTTGTCACTGTCTTGCCATAAGTTCTCTCTGAAGGTCTCAGGGGCCATTTTGCCTCCCATTTCCTTGGTTTGCCTTTTGCCACTCTTAGGAGACAGCTATGTGTTCCTACAGCTCTCAGTAAAAAGGCATCTCACTGAAGAGTTTCAGAAAGGGAAATAGGCAGTTATGTTTTCCAGAGCTGAGTGTTCTAACAGGGTGAAGGAGTGGGGGCAAAACACTGTGAAATTATTCTGCTTTTATATTTGAAAGAGAGTACTAAAGAGCTGGATGTTTTTTTCTTCACATTCTGTAATATAATTGTTCACCTCATCATTACTGTAACAGAGATGGGAGAGGTGAAAACAAAAATCTATGGTATTTTGAAACTTTTTGCTTTGTTGCTGGATAGCTTGTCCAAAAGAATGAAGTATAACTGGTGGAGCTGACTAAAGAAGGTGAAGAGAGGAAGAACCTCAAGTAGGTTCTGTTACAGTACATAGCAACGAAAAGTCTGTTCATTGGCAATGTAATTATTCACATACACACACATGATTTTTATTTTTGTCCATTTGTCCCAACAGGTTTGTCTTAAGCCTGGACCTCCATATATATAAGGGTATAAGGGTATATGAATGCAATTCAATTCATCTGCTAATGTTGACAATGCCCATCCTCATTAGGGTGAAGATGAATGAGTAACAAGTACTAGCCTTCAACAATGAACGTACATGTCTTTGGTGCAGAACCATGGAGATTCTTGGAGGGTATCCCTGTGTTGCCTTCTGTGAAATGTTCTGTCTGTCAAAGGAATAGGCCTTAAGATGAGAGCAAGATTCTGTGAAGGGGTATTGCAAAATCCATCAGCTTCCTGGCCCAATAGTAACACTCTTAGTAGCTTTTTCCTGCACAAAATGGGAAATCTAGTGTTTCTTGACAGAACTTCCTCCCATATTACTGTCAGATAACCATTTGCACAGTTACTCTCCTGTGACTTAGCTGCTTAGAAACGTCTCCAGCATTGCAGGATGACAACTTTAATGAAATTACCACCAACATAAAAAAATCTCTTTGGCAAATTACTGCGTGTATTATGATGAGGTGACTCAGGACGAGGTTTTCCTACAATAGAGTTACAATTAAATAAATTGAAGGATAAAAGAAAATAAGGGATTTAATGGAGAAAGAGGTGATTTTTCTATAAGTGAGACATTCAGTCTTTGTGTGAATTTGGAGACAATGTCCTAATTCCACCCTTTATAAATATTTTTAAAATGTTCTCATAACATTTCACATCAAAAATATTTTAACTATTGGTAAAAACCAATAGTAATGAGCTATGATTGAATGAAGATGCATGGGAACACTGAGTCTGAGTGAGCATGTCTTTAAAGATTCACTTAAAATCTCTCTGATCTGCCCGTAACTAAATTAGACTGCAGCACTGTAGGACCTGCTCAATGGTGCAGTGGAGTCAGTGGAAAAACTCACTTAGGCAAACATTTGTATGTAACAATACTCTTCCAGCAGTCACCAAGATGAGCAACTATTGTTACCAATTGCTAAATCTGCAGAATTCATAGAATGTATTCAGCGTTGATTATCAAATCCAGATCTTTTCCACTGCTATTTACAATAAAGCATAAAGGATGAGTGATTCATTTTCATGACGCACTTCTTTTGGTCCACCTCCAGACCAGAAACTTCAATATGTTATTTAAGCACCTGCTCACTGAGCCCTGAATGATGCAATACAAGGATACCATCAAGATGTATGTCAAAACACCATTTGCTTCCCCTCACAGTGGTGCTCTTATTTCTTTATGTAATATTTAAGGGGTGCATGTTGTTCTGACAGCATATTAAAGCAATGTCTTCTTTGATGATGTAATAACTGTTAACAGCTTAACGCTCCCATAACCAGCTAGTAATGGGAAGGGTATGTTGGATTCTACTAGTTTTGAAGTGATGTCAGCCAAAGATTTGTGGGATTGTAGTTTTCCTTAGCTTTTAAAAATATCTCCATCTGGCATGCTTTATATTTTATTTTACTCTGCTATGGATTGTAGTTTTGCCGTGCTTTGTGACTTGCCTTGCAAGATCTATGCTTTTTTGCCTTGACTTGACCTCTGTCTTGATAACCTTGGACTGGTCTTTAAGGATTCAAGTTGCAAACACGGGACCTGTTGTCGTCCTTCATTAAACTTTGAATCCCCCAAGTGATTCTTGACTAATACTGTGTAAAATCCTGCTCACTGAGCATCTGACTTCTTTCCATTGCTGGGACATGGGAATTTTTTATGCTTACCACATATTTTAAAGGTTGTCAGTGATGTGTTCAGCCGACTTGATTCTAGAAAGCTATAATGCTCAAGTCCCAATCTAGAACTGATGTATTGTGTGGTAAAAATTGCTTAACTCTTTCATCCCTCATGAATTCTACCATATTTTAAAAGTCCATAATGATATCTAGTCTTAAAGAGAAGTGGGGAACTTTCTTAATATTTGTGAAGCTCTTTGAAGAACCTGACATTGGAAGCAAGCTCAGGAGGGAGTAACGCTACATATTGCCAGTGTTGTTTTATTCGGACTTTGAAGGCTGAAACCAAGTGCCACTTAGGCTAAAAAGATGCTGTATTTTAGAACATTCAAACATTTCAGATACTTACCAGACTACTCAAATGCTGTTGAACAAGATGGGTAGAAAGCAACGTATTGCTAATCATTCAGAGAAACCTTTTGTTAGGAATGAAGCAACAGCTATTCCACACCTCCTTGAAACCTGGAATACTTCACAAAAATACACATTAAGTTTTACTACATGTCAAAAAGAAGAACTCAGAAATGACAGATGACCTTTTGAAAGAGGCTAGCTTTTAAAACTGTCTCAAATTTAGCATGTTCTCCACAGGACAAGTCAGAAAAGAGGTATGTTTTTGTCTTCTGGTATAGGAAAGGACTACCAGGTGGGATGGGAATCTTTCTGGAAAAGCTTATAGTTGAGTGTGAAAACAGATCTATTTCTGCTTGTATGTGACTCTTGCACTGTGGATATCAAAGTATTCAAGGCATTGAGCTCACATCTTTTCATCTCCAGACTCGTGCGGTGTATTTTTTACAGAACTTAAGGGTACAGGTGCCAAAGTTGCCATAAAACCTTGGTTTTTATGACTTACTGTACTCTAAAGCTGTGGGACTATATGTCTGGTGAGTGAATGGCCTTTGTGGCAGTAGCACTTCCCTTCAGATATACTTTCTGGGCAGGTGTTTAAATGTTGATTTTACTGGGTGATGTATCTTACTGTTCACTCTTGAATAGTTTGAAAAATGTTAATGAATGCTTCCCATGTTTTCTGGTTGAATTGAGAGAGTTCACAAAGTGTGTACCTCCTTTGTGTTATTACCACTGAGAATTTCTTTAGCTATATCAGCTACAGGAAAATTGTATGAGAAAAACATGGAAAAAAAGAATTCATTGATGAAGATGATAAAAATTGTTAATGTATAAAATTCTGAAAAACATGCTTGATTGGGAAAAAAACTAATTCTAGTTTAACAGCTTGCTTGCTGACTGAGAGAAAGCCTTTTGTTCTGATGAAAAAATGAGGAGGAGCAGTTTTACAAACAAAACAGATAGACATTACCTTTCTTTCTTTCTGCTTGTAGTGACTAATTAAAGATTCTGTGGATCTATTTCCAGAAATAATGCAGTCAGCTCCAGATACCTGTAGTTAAACTGATTTCTTAATTTTGGACAATAGACAAGGAGGAAAAAAATATCATATTCCTATTTGGGGTAAAAAAAGGAAAAAGAAGGAATCTAACCTTCTGTAAACTCTGCAACCCTGGGAATTTCAGGAGGTACTTAAATGAGCAAGAGCTGTTTGTCAGTGCTAGGCAGAAGATTGCTGGTCAGGAGAAAAGAAGAGTTTTGTAATGTTTTACTTCTAGAACTGGGATACCTTCACTAACATCTTAGAGGACAAGGAATATGGATTTTCATATATTGACAGGGAAGTAGCAAAACAATTCTGTTTCTTGCCTTTTCAGATTGAAAGTCAAGTACATTGAGGCTTTTCAGTGGGCAGGTGTGTGTTTTTCCTAAATAGTACAGCTGATAAATACACCTCTGGTTCTGCTTAGTGTTACAGGTTCATCATGATGTCTTGTTTAGTTCAATTTCAGTTAGAAAGATATGAATGCAGCAGGGATAGGAGAAGGGAGAAGGCTGGAGAGGAGGTGCAGAAGTACAGAAGTAAGAGCCAGATGTCAAACTGCTCATCCATGAGGTGTTCTTTATTGTTTGATGCATTTCTCTGGGTGATGTGGTAGGTTCAGATTCTGTAGAGTTTAGGCTTCTATTTAAAGAGAAAAATCCGAAATATTTCTGTTCTAGCCAAAAAGATAGAAATTTTAAATGTAAACAGGTCCAGCCATCACCCTTTCTGAGTGAACACACCATCTAAAACAATGCTTCAAAACACAAAATTCCATTCCCAGCTCAATGAGCAGTGAACTTAAATGTCAGAGGAAAAAATGAATTATGAGAATGTGTGAGTTACTAGGAAAACTGTACATTCAGTAGGGGCAAATGGAGAAGAAAAAGGATAGGGACTGAGGATCAGAGGCAGAAAATACCTGGGGAATAACTGAGCACGAAAAAGTCACAAAGAACAACAAATCTGAGTGGATAGAGTGCTAAATCACAGCTAAGCTAGTGGCTGAGTACTGGCAGTGCTAACCACAGATCCCTGTGTTCTTTAGTGTTCATGACCCTCCAGGGCCCAACATGCAGCTGTTTGTCACGTCAGTCATTTCTCTCCCTTGTATCAGGTAAACAAGTCCTGTGCTTTCCCCATCTCTTGCTGGGGGAAGGTTGAACTCTCACAAATCTTTTGAGGAAGGGTAGGACTGTGCAGTCAAATGAAGAAGTAAAACTGCTGTGTGCCTTTTTTCTTTCTCTTTTCTTTCTGTCCCTGTGGAAGTTGACAAGGCTGGTTATTTTTTCCTTCCTGAAGCTCCTTTCTATGTTTATGGACATGTGGACCAGCACAGAAGCTACCACCAAGACATGGCAAATTAAACAGCCTGAGTGGGCTATGACCAGCAACATCCTGGTAGCTGAGGGGTTTCAGAGGGAGCCACCAGGGCCAGTCACTGTTATTGTGCTCAAAGATGGGTGCAAATCCTTTGGCAGGCTGCACTCACACACAGCATAACCTCTATACAGTCTGCATACAGCCCTTAGTTCCAAGTGTTGTCATTCAACACCTACTCCAAAGGGAAGGATATTTTAAATCACCTTGTTAAACAAAGTCAAAGAATGCTCATAGGTTTTGTTGTTGTTGTTTGTTTGTTTTATTAAATTAACACTCACTTTTGGAGCCGTTAGTGATCATGTGGGTCATATTTATAAACTCTTGCCCATACCCACCAGGGTTAGAAAATGGCTTACAAAGTAAAGTGAAAGCTGAGATTCTAATTATATTATTCCAGGAACTGAGGCTTCAATAAAACCACAGGTATTATAGAACTTGTGTGACTCAAGTATCTGTGAGTGCAGGGAGGAATATATTATGCCTCTTCAATCTTCATTTTGGGGTGTTCTACCTTTATGTTGCCCCACACTCAGAACTTCAAATGCTGGATCCAGCCCTAAGCCTGATTTATTTACTCATGTACTTATTACTTTGCCTCTTGCACTAACTTACTAAAGAATAGTAAATTTATTTGGGGGTTTGATTACATGACATTTACTCCTTTGACTATTCTTTTATTGCAAGGAGTAGGCCTCAGAAATGAAAATAAAATCAAAGTATTGTCAAGAGCAAGTTTTACTGAGATCCAGGTACTCTCTCAGTAGGGCAGAACCAGCATTGGACTTTAAAAAAGGGAGGATACTTGTCAGACTGGCCACCATCGTGTTTGAAAATGTCCCATGTGTTCCTTCTGGAAGATACCTTTTTTGTTAGATGTATCAGGGGAAATCCACAGGTCATACATGCTGATCTATATTCCTATTATGTCTTCCCACTAACAAAAATATTATCTACACAATTGTTATAAAGATTTATCTTTCTAAAATTACTTTCCCTTAGGTTATGTTTTCATAGAATCAGAATGCTGTGAGTTGGAAGGCTCCTTTTAAACATTATCTAGTCCAACACCCCTACAATGAACAGGGGTATCTTCAACTAGATCAGGTTTCTGAGTTCCATCCAACCTGAACTTAAAGGTTTCCAGAAACGGGGCATCCACCACCTCTTTGGACAATCCATTCTAGTGTTTCACTTCCCTCATTGTAAAAGACCTTTTTTATATCTAATCTAAATAGATCCTCCTTCATTTAAAAACATTTATTCTTTATCCTACCATAACTGGCCCTGCTGAAAAGTTTGCCCCTCTTTCTTATAGCCCATATCAGGATGCAATAGATTTTCCCAGAGCTTCCTCTTCTCCAAACTTAAAACCCCATTTTTTTTCCATCCTGAGGGAGAGAGTTTTGCCCATCTTGAGGGAGAAACAAGAGCAGAAAAGCAAACTCAGCCACCAAGTTGGTGCAAATGACCCTGTGTGCTTGCTAAGGAAAGCAGCTGGTTGTTATGATCATGAAATTATTTCTTGTGAGCTTCAGATTCCCTGCACCAACCACACTGTTCTAGAAAGCAGAGCCATGCAAATCTTGCCTCTCCATGTTGTGGGGCAGCTTTCTTTCCTACGTCATGCCTTTTTCTTCAGTGAAGGTTGTTAATAACAGAAGAGGCCATAGCAAGTTCTCCTGCTAGTGTTACTATGTGTCCTTGTTCCCCTGCCTCTGCCGCTGCAGGCTCAGCCAGGCTCACTAATTGATGCAAATGACCCTGTGTGCTTGCTAAGGAAAGCAGACCCGAGCTGGGCCTGTATGGGAGACAGAAACTGGATGCCAGGTACAAGGGAGTGAGGGAGGAAATGGATGCACACAGGGTTGCATGTGACATATGGTTCCTTTTGCTTTCAGTCTACCAGAAGTTTCTTAGTGGATATGAAGTCCCGTGCCTGATTGTGTAAAGCCCATTAGCATATGTCTCTGCAGTGGGTTTCTGTGGCAGAGTTCCAGTAATTACTGTTCATTAGTATTCATTAGTACCAGGTCTTGCCTGATCTTGAGTTCATGTTGAATCAGCACTGCTGTAACATTTTTGATATGGGCTGGATGTAGAGGTCAGCATGGAGGCATTAATTAGGCCTGGTAGTCAGAAGTTATTTTCATGGCTCTTCAGATAGGGTTTGTTTCAGATGCACCATGGCTTTTCCTTCTGAAGTGGAAAGCATACATGTAAAGTGGAGCAGTGGTGAGCCTGACACTCAACCGCTTGTGAATATAAAAGCAAGGATTTAAAGAAAGCCCTAAACTTGCTTGCTCCTAACAGTGACCTGTTAAAAAATCTGCAGGGGTTTTGGTGACTTTTCTTGTGCTTTCCTTATTCTTGCAACCAAGGAATATTGACACTGAGAAGAATTTAAAAGTGCAAAATATGGATAATGTGATTTGTATTGCTGAATGCTCATTCCTCTTTTGATCAGCTACTCCTGATAATAATGTAACCATGAGGTTCTAGGGTATACCCTCTGACCTCTACAAAAAGAAGAACGTTGAACAACAAACCTACTTATCTCTTTTTAAAAACAAAAAGGGGGAAAATATTGTGTTAGAATAGTTGCTACATTAACCAGGTAAGTTCAAGGTACTTTTGGAACCCAGAGGTGCTTTTGAGAGGTTACAAGTGAGGAAGGATTGAGTAAAATCTGAATACAGGCTGGCCCTTTTATCTTGTGTAGGTAAAGAAAGTGAAATCGTTGCAATTTCTGTTTTTCTTAGAGAAATATGTATTTTCTATAGATATCTTAGACTGTACATTTATCTAAAAGCACAGCTCTATTTACCTTGTCTTTACTTAAACAGTCTGTAAAATCATGATCCTCAAAATACAAATCCTTAATTCTAGTAATAACCAGTCTCAGTAGAATGTTGCTCACCTGAGAAAGAAGAGGTATACAAAGATTCATGCACTGAAGCATTCAGCCAAGGTGTTTTCTTTGTCATAGCCAATGCCTCCTCTGGCTGAATTTAAGCCTACAATACAGAGACACAACTGGTGAGATTACAGTCTTTTAAATTTCAGTAACATAGAGTATTGCCATTACTTGGGAATTACTCCAAAGAAATCTGGCTGAAGAATGGCAGGAAAAAAATCTTTTTTTCAGACTTTCTCATCTTCAATAATGATGAATGAAATATTTAAGACAGAACAAAAAATTTCTCCTGGTAAAGGAGATGCTGAGGTTGGGACTGCTCTCCTCGTAAAGTCTTGTCTTTCTACATAAGAACACTAATAGAGTTGTAGATCTAGTTACACTTCAAAGTGAAAAGCACAAAGTCCTCTCCTGCTTGGAATAATCAAAAGATTCCAGATGATGACAACAAGACTAGACAGTCTTTAATGTTTCCTGGATTCTTTCAAATCAGGTTCTTTTTGACATTCCTCTGCTCCTTTTTCCATGTTACAGATCTTGGGTAAACTGCTAAAAATTGTGTCCAGTGAACTGGGCAAATGGGCCTCTGACCTGACCAGCATGGCCACTCTGATATTCTTGTAGTACATCTCCAGATAGATCAAATTGAGATCCTGATGGCAAAACATTTCTGCATCATTTTCAAACTGAAAGAAGGTGAAGCAGATACTACCATGCAGAAAGGCCTTTGTTTTAAATGAAAACAAGACAAAGCATGTAGATTAGGAAAGTGTAAAAGTAACACCTCATGTAATAAAGTCTGGAGTCAGTAGTATATCAGTTGTATGGAGTACAGGAAAAGTCACTGCCTGTACCTGAAGCCTTTTGGAATATTGCATGATGTAATATCAGAAACATTAGAAATTAATATAAATTATTTTGTAGCTTCAAGAGATCCAAGTACCTCCATGAACCTAAGCAGACCAGAGATACGTTTGGTGAAGGAGCTGGAGAGATTTGCAATCCACACTAAGAAGGGGGATGAAAAAGCTAGTATCATATCCTGTTCAGGCTGGTTCCCCAGCCTAAAAAATCTGGCACCCTCTGGAGTGACCTTTGGCACCAGCTGGTTTATAGCTCAGACTCACACATCTGTCTCCAGAGCTGAACACCTCCTGGGCCTCACCTTGCCCTTCACCAGAAAATGCGCACACTCTGGATCCCAGCTGAACTGGATACTTTTCACTTCCAAATGATTTAAAAGGAGAGACAATCCTCTTTTAGGGCTTCAATGGGTGAGATTCTTTCTCAGTAATGCTAAATGTTCTTTGTAGATTAATGATGTAAACTTGTTTGAGACACAGTGTGGAACACAGATTATTGACCTCCCAGTACACTTTGATTCACAGGTTCCCTTAGTTGTGTGTCATATGCAGATTGGCCTCAAAATAGATGTGCTTCGAGCCAGAACATTTAAAGTCAAGAAAGCCTGAGGTGCACAACCAATTTTTAGGATATTTTGCTAGGAGTTATCTGATTATGAGACAATATGAGTGTTGCAATGCAACCCTTTCCTCCTGTAAGAAAATGAAAATGCAGGCTCCACTACTTAAGAAATACCAAGCCTTTTCTGCCAATATAAAAAATTAAAATTCTCTTTATCTAAAGGTATGAAACAAATTAAGTTCAGTGATGGCAGGTTCCACATAGAGGACTCCTTTTCTTTCTTGTCATGCTTGGCATCTTGTTTTAGGATCCCTCTGATGTGGTACTCCTGTTGCAAGAGAATTGTTCCTAGTTCAGGGAAAGAATGATCCGTCTTTAATAAACAAACCTGGGAGCTAATACAAATCCATGTTGACAAATGCTTGTCAAGAAGAAAACCAAAGAAACAAAATCAATACAGAGTCTTGCATTAAATCACATTGTTTACAGATAGATCTCCTGAAACTTTTTTTTTTTGTTTACTAAATAGCTGTCCCTGATTAATTTAGGATAGACCAGAATTTGGCTTTATAACAACAGAAGTTTTTTAAAAAAAAGTTTACAGCTAACCTCTTCAAATATTCTGTCGTTTTTAAGGAAAAAAACATTCCTCCCAGCCTTCCTTATTCTGACACCATTTTACTTTAGAAGATCTCAAAGTACAAGTGAATACATGACACTTGCAGTGTCTCCAGTGTACACATTTTACGTTTGATTTATGACATTACTATATAGGTGCACTTGACAGCTTTCAGATTGAAGCAGAGACAAGAGAGCTTTAAAGTGAGATGGGTTATCTGGGTAAATCTATCAAGGGTTCGTCCTGGGAGAACAAGGAGAGAGGCTTTGTAGAGCCCTGCTGTGTAGCAAGCCTCCATGCTGAGCACATCCCAAGCTCCCTGACAGTTGCACTCAGCCTTCACTGTAATAACGAATAAAAGGGAGCTCCCTGTAGATTACAGATCTTCCGTGTTTTGACATTGACCTTAATACATAATTTAACCACAAAGCCTGAGAAGTGTGGAACAAGATAAGAAAAGACCACAGAACTGGCAAATAAAGTGATGTTCAATCAGAAATCATATTTGTTCCTGATAGTGGAGATGTGGGCATTAAAAGGGGAGACAGAGAGGGATTGAGAGAGAGAGAGAGAGGGAAAGAGAGAGGGAAGAACAGTCTGGTTTATTTGAAGACTTATGGATCGCTTTTAAAGGACATATGGTTGTCAAATAAAAGTTTGTCCTGGATTTGCAGTAAGAAATAAAAAAAAAAGTCAATGGTTATTAAATTTTCATAGACACTAGGTTGCTGCTTTTCTCAACATACAGTAATGGCATTTTCCATGTTTGCCTCATGTCTGTGCTTTCGCTTTTAACTCAATGGACTGCAGAGGGGGCGATACACAGAATTACCATAAAGCTGTCCTTAGGCGTATATTTAGACTAATCAAGTTTAATATCTGCCTATTCTAGACCTTAGCTTGGGTTTCTACATTAAAAGAAACAATTGTTTGGATGCTAAGAGTTTGTAGGTTTTTCTTCTTATTTACAGAGAACACTCAATGCACAAATGAAATGCACAGTGGGATGGGCTGCTTGCGTGGCAATGGCATATTTTTACTTTAGCAGAAGAGGCTCATGCAAATGAACAGGATTTTTAGCATTAAGGGTGTAAATGTGGGTATGGTTAAAATTAAGCACAATTCTTATGGAAAAATGATCATGGATAAAATGATGCACAAAATAAAAAAATACTGTTCAAATATAATGGAGGAGGAAAAAATTGTTGGGAAAATTGTCGTTTCACCATTTGTGTTGCTTTTGTTTTTTCATCCCTACTGGATAACATGTCTGGCCAGCTAATTGCACATTTTTCCTTCTAATTCTTTTTAAATGGTTCATGACTTACCAGTTTTTCTAATGCTATAACAGCTGGATGGTATAGGCTTTGAGAAAATACTCACTTATCAGTTATATTTTAAATTGAAAATATTCACAATTAACAACACTTGAATATGGATTTGATTTGGATTCTGGTTATAAAATTTAAATTTGGCACCTCCTTTTGGATGGGTTTCCAGACCCTTCCCTTATTCCAAAATCCTTCAATTCTATCTTCAGACTACATGCAGACACCTAAGTAATTTGGGTGATTTTGTATAAGAATGGGATTCCCTTGTGTTTGAACATATATACATAACTGGGCTGGTTTGAGATTAATACCTTTCCTTGAGTACAAATATTTGACTCATAATATAAAGTCAAACAATGACAATAAAAAATTAAACATTAAAGACAATACATTCTTTCATGTATAAAGATGGAATTATGTTTCTTCCATTTCCAAAAGCAAACAAGTGAGCAAGCCACTCTAAGGGAATTAGAGTACATCAGTTTTTTCATTTGGGATCAATGTTGCATGCATACTGTTTCAAACAGTATTTTGAAGTATGAAAGTATGTTTGGGATTTTTAAAAATACATACATATTTATTTATTTATTTATTTATTTAAAATAAGTTATCAGTATGATTCCTCAGAGCAGCCTGCAGATCAGAAATCCCTCACATTCAGGATAAGATTTCAACTCAACAAAATACAATGGTCCTAACATTATCTCCCTCTCACCACAGGACTCCACGTAGCCCCTTTGACATACTCACTTTTGTATGAGCAGTACAACCTATTTAAAAAGGGCTGAATACTGAGTGTTCAGCTGCCTGCTACGTTTTTGAAGAACACGATGACAGTTAAAGCCCCAAAACTACAGGGAAGTTCTTCTCCAGGATCAATTGGCCCAACTTAGTCCTAAGGATTCTGATCTAAATGAATTTCAGAGTCCTTACACCAGGCTTGTTAAGTCTCCAGTTAACCACCTTCATGACAATTTTTCCATTTGAATGAAAAAGGTAAAAAGGGGAAAAAATCAGAACTTCAACCCAAACATCTCAACTATTTCTGGTCCAACTATGCAACTTTCCATCTGTGTGCTAATAGCAAATATGAGGCAAAACTCTGTATCCATATGGAGAGAAGTAAGTGAAAATCTCCAAGAAATGTCTCATGGAGATGACAGTCACTGAGGTGTTTTCTTACCTAGGAGAGGAGACAAAACAATTTTGTTCTGTTCAAAATAGTTCTGCATAAAGCCTGGCAGGTTCAGAAAAAAAGGAAAGACAACCTCCTTTAGGTTTGCTGAGATTAGCTGCAGTATATTAAATACTTGACTGTTCATTTGGATCCAAATGTGCTAGCTTGTCTTTCAAATCTTCTGTTACACAAATTCATCATTTTTCATGGCCATTTCTGTTTGATTTATAAAATAATGCCACAGGTTTCCTGGAAAATACATTGCTAAAAGTAGGAAGTTACAGGTGATGCCTGTATGTATGTGATGCATTGCCATAACAGCTACAACTCCAAATTTAGCAGTTTGCCTTACTGGCACACACCAATCTGAAGGTCTGCCTGTGCAATGCATCACAAACCAGGGTGTTGTGAGTCCAAGAAGGAGAACAAATGGTAAGAGGAAGAGGGAAGGGAAACAGAGTGCTTTGGATTTGGCAAAAAATCTGTGGAAGTGTAATCTGGTGTGACATTTCCCTGTCCTCATTAGGACTAACTTTCACAAACTGATGGAGGGCTGGCAGATCTGCAATCTGTGATTGCCTGTGGAGACATAAGGACTGGAAGTGCAGTGATTGCTCACAGTGTGGCTTATGGGGTTGTTTATGACTCATGGATGGGAGATGTTGCTTTCATCAAAGAGAGACACAATTGTGGTAGCTTAGCAATTTTATCAGCAGGCCACCAAGAGGATCTGTTTCAAGGTCTAGAAAAACAAAAACAAAAGAAGAGCCAACTGGCTCTAAGCTTTCCTTGAGAAGAAAAATTGGAATTTTTTTTTCTCCCTGCTAAAGAACCAGCGCCTGGAGTAGATAAAAATCTCCAATAGTTGAAAAGGATGGTGAATGCTAAAAAGGTAAGGAGAAAGCTCAAGCACATGTGTAGAGGCTGTATATATACCCTAAAGTCAAATAAACATTATTTTTCCCAAGAGCAAAGTGAATGAAATAGACATTTGATCTTCAAAGATCCATTGTGGGGTAAAAATCCTCTAGAAGAGATATTATCAATAATATAGATGGAACAAGGGACTAACTTAGCACAGACTCAGAATTAGCCAGCCCTTGTGAATTTAGGGCAATGGAAAGTGCCCTTGTTCAAAGCTACACACTTTGAGGTGAATCAGTTGAAAGTTCTCAGACTAAATGCTTGAGCCTATGCTTGAATACCAGTCAGATAGGTCTGTAGGAGAAATACAGGTACTTTTTCTTAAAAAAAAAAGGATAAAAGTAGCTTTTTCAGCTGATGTAAATGAATATAAACCAGTCCAGTATATGTGCCAATATCAAGAAAGGAAAACAAGCCATGTGTTTGCAAAATCACTCAGACTAGAGCAGGTAATGAAATGAATAAATAGTGTGCAGAGGTGAGCCATGCATTTGCTCAACAAAGAAAGATGCTGCAAAGTCAAAAGAATGCCTAATAAAACAAAGCACAAATGGCCTCCATGTGATGCACAAATTAGGCCCAGGAGCACAAATGAAAGAAGTGAGAAAAACTGAAACACACTTGTTCAAAAGAAAGTATGGAGTTGGAGAAGTCAAAGGTGAGACTGAAATCTGAAAGCAAGGGACAAATTCCAGGCCTGGCCAAGTGTGAAGTGTCACTGATATTCAAAGGCACAAAGAGTAAAACAAGACGTTATGGTAATGCATTAAGGAGAGCAAGTGGTCCACGGGCATAAGTTTGGTCTCGTCACTGAAATGTGTGCCAAAGCCCAGTAGATTCATGGCCCCGGGAACAACCTGAACCAGACATGAATGTGCCAATGCGTGAAGTGAAGTGTGCCTGCAGAAAAAAGGGGTCACCTGGTGACGTTCCAGGTACAGTTAATGGAAGACGCAGAATGTCTTACATGTGGCACTAATAAAAGTGCAGCAAAACATGACAACAGATGGCTTCATTCACAGGATCAGTCAGAGCAATAAAACAGGCTTGTTCTTTGTAGCTGTGGAGAAAAATAGCAAAAAGGATTGGTCTTAGATTTTTGCAGTGACCACAAGATGCTGAACAAGATCATTTAAAAAGGGAAACATTTCCATTTGCTCTCAAGGAACAAAATGTTTGCTGAGATGGCAGAAGCCAAGTTCTTCAGAATATTAGATACAGAGGGAGGGTTTTGGCAGGCTCCCCTGGACACTGAACACTTCAAAATTTGCTTTCAAATCACCATTTTGCAAATGCTGTTTCCTGGGATTACCTTTTGGAATCCATTTAGCATACTGCAGAAAAACACCCCAAACACTAGGAGGTGTTCCTGGGGCGAAAATACATGTGAATGACACAAGAGAAATGGGCAGCAGCGCTTTTGAACATCAGGAATTGTGGAGAACACTAAAAATTGCAAGAAGAAGCATCCTCAAATTGAACAACTCCAAATTGTCAATGTCTAGCTAATAAGAGAAGTAGATCACAAAATGAATGATGCCTAATTCACCTACAGCAGAGGCCTTGAGTGCTCCGACAGTGACACAGGACAGATGTATGAATGTATATTCTAAATAGAACATGCAACAGCCATAAAAGATTCTGTCATTTTTGTCAAGAATCAAAAGACAAGACATAAAGTATAGATAACTTTTTATGAAACAGAAGAAATGACTCGCTGAAACCAAGCAAGCTTATTGCAACTGCTTTTATTACCAAGCAAGCTTATTGCAATTTTTTTTCCAATGGCTGAAAGAAGGCTGTGAATATGGAGGTTGTGCTAGAGACAGTAAATTGTAATTTTAAGCAACCAGGTGACCTAGAATGAGCTATAACGCAGTGTATGACTACTATAAATGTATGAAGCTCTGTATTTACCCTGGATGTGGGACAAGTTATGCAAGCAGTCATGTGAGCTACAAGCAGAGAATGATAAAAAACAAAAACATTTCTCATGCTCACATTGGATCATCTGGAGATCAGTCACAAGAAGTACAAGAACGGCAGTTATCACAGAAAGGCAAAATAAAATGTAGGGAAGATGTTCATCAGGAAGGACACCTTGGAATGACTAGTCAAAAAACATACCAGTGAAGTTGCACTTTATTCACAGATGAGGCAGATATCAGAAATGGTGAACATCTGTGGGGATTGGTTTAACTGCATCAAGTAGACCTCTGTAAGTTAGCCTGCTATGCCTATAGTGTTGATATGTTTCAGGTTCCAAAATCAGAAGTGAAACATGATTTATGTGAATAAGCATTGCATCTCTCAAGGCATATCACTAATTGAAAAGACCACAGGTTTAGCTGTGATCAAATGTGTTACAACTGATGCATAACTGTTGAGAAAGCGAATGGTTATTATTGTACTTCACAAATTCTGAACTCCCAAATGTTCCTACGGCGTATGCATTTTAACATAAGACATCAAAGGCTTGATTCTTCTTATTCCATTTAAGATGCACAGACATACCTGAAACATCCACAAGGAATGATGCAGGACTTAAAGGAGACCTGTGCATTACTACAGTGAAAGCTGGAGGCCATGGTGGACACATTAGGGCATCTCAAATCCCATAGATATCCATATATACCTATAAAGATTCCAGTAATTCTTTAACCATATATGTCAGAGGAACACCAGAGCATACTCTCTCTGCATAAGGAAGAATTTGCTCAGAAAACACTTGGCACAAGAGAACCCTGGGAAAAAAAAAGGAAATTCAGCTATACAAGTCTACATAGGTACTTGAGACATAGAAACAAGACTAAATCAAAGAACAACGTATAACTGTGATTTTTGGCAAACAGCCTAGAGAAGTCAAAATGGACAAAGAACTATAACAGTCACCAGGTGTTTGCCACAGCCCAGAAATACAGACCTCGGCAAGATTACCGCTGTCAGAAAAAAGGAGTGAAGATACATCACCTGGTTTACATTCTGGGACTTGAGCCAGTGAATGGACTTCTCAGACAAATGTATCATCTCAGTACTTGGGTTATAGGAAAACTTATTTAAGTTCTAGGATTTGGCTGATATCCCTGTTCTTCTTTTAAATTAGAACTGCAAGGTCGCTGTAAGAAAGAGCTGGATAATCCCCCTGGTTAACCATCCCAGCACAAGCCTGGTACAGCACTTGTGGGTTGTAGGGACCTGGTGTTTAATGTGGTTTTGGCTATTGCCAGGGTGAAGGTCAGCATGACCTTGGTCTTCATGACATAATGAACAGGCCCAAAAATCTTCAAGAACAAGATGTCTCTTTGATCACCAGCACTTACTTGTCAAAACTGGGCTCAAAGTCACCTTTGTACTTCCATTAGCCCTGAAATTGAGATTAATTTGGCAAATAGTAGGATTAATTTGAAGACCTGTTTTCCCACTGTCATTTGAATTTTCCTTTCGCTCATGCTATGGCCAGTTCACATGCAAAACTGTCTCCTGCTGCCAGTGGCAGGCTCTGCATTCCACAGGCTTCTTCCTCACATTGTGTATCTAGGGCAGTCTCTGGCCATCCAAAGCAGGTTTTGCTAGATCTGAAAGGTTGCAACTGAGCTGTGCTGAGCACTGTGATGCCTGCTGAAATTGAAGATGCCCATGTGAAGTCCCAGGGAAAAAGACCTTCTTGTTCAGGAGGGCAGAGATTGTTTTGACATGGGAATTTTTCCTGTGGGTCAGGGTATTAAAAATGCCCATGGCCCTTTGCAGATAAGAATGAATCTGTGCTAGCAGAGAGTTGTCATTTCAAAGTTGTTTTTGAATTACAGATATAAAGAAAAAGCAACGAATCCCACAAAATTGCTATATTTGTTTTTTCTTCTCTTTTAACTTGCACACAGCTGAACCAAATTATTTTATGTCCAGTAAAAGTCCTTTCCCATAAATGTGCAGGCTGTTTCCTTCCATATGAATTTTTTCCGTATGCTTTATGAACTTTTGAAAATGCAGGGAGAATAATTGCATTGTTGATAAAAATATAGCATAAGTTGTGGAGACTGCTACACTAATGAAGAAAGAAAGAAACATTTTTTTTTTTAGAGTCAGAGAGCCTGGGGCAAATGAAAATTTTCTTGGAAACTTCAGTGGTAGTGTTGCTTGAGTGCAGATTATGGACTCATGAGTTCTGTGAGTGGACAGGCGTGCCCATATAATTTTTACGACATGTGCATGTTATTTAATAGAATGGTTGCACACAAAATTCCCAGGCTGGAAAATCATTGCCCTGAATGGAACTGAAGTCCCAGCTTAGATCAAAATCCATCCTCTGCTGCTTTGAAAAATGATCAAAAGCTTTGGTGGAAGTTTCCCTGTTTCTGTTGCCTACATGTACAAGGTGAAAAGGATATTAACAGGGGTCTCTAAACATCTCATCTGCTGTCTGGAATTTGGGGTCTAGGACAAACTACATTGTGCCCTGTGTCTACAATCTCTTCAGATGAAACTTAGGTAAGATGGGTGACTTTCTTTGTGGGGAAGAAGAGGAACACATGGATACAGAAAACTGGTAAGAGGCATGGCAGTCTTCCTAATGTCCCTCAATATATTTTTCGTAAGTAACAAATTCCCTTCTACTAAAAAAAAAATAGTTGAACCAATTTAATAACATGTTCAATTGAAAAAAATTGTTAAGAGGAGGAAACCTTTTGGGTCCCAATTACTGTTAATTTGTAATCCGGTGAGGTCAAGTACCTGATTAAATATTTATATAGGAGAAAGGTCATAGTCTTTTGTGATCTTCTATGCCCTGTGTTAATTTTCCGTCAGATGCAATGAGTTCCTTTTGGAGAACACTTTATCAGGGAAAGTAAGCCTTGCTCTTGGCCTCTGAAAAGGTAACTGTTGGGTTTTGATGTCAGGCAGCTGAAATCAATCTCTTGCAGTTAGCTACATTTTTAGCTCAAGTTTTTCCAAAGCAATTTAGTGATTTTAGGTTTCTCAGCATTTGAATGCTCATCTCAATGCCTTTGAAAGGCACTAGACTTTAAGGAAATGAAGAGTATCTGACCTCTGTAAATTGGGACACTTTAAAGGGGTCTCTGCTGGACATGTGTGTGTCATATGGAAACCTTTCAAAATCACTTAGTCACTTTTGAAAACCTTGTACTCAAAGGACACAAAACTCTATTGGTTTTTTTGTCTATTGTAATTTGTTTTGTGGCTTAAACTCCTCAAAAGAGGCATGCTGTAGCAAGCTCAGGGGTGTCTGATGAGAAAATAAATATCTGGGTGGAATTCAGGCAAAACCAAATGGAACCAGCAGAGATTTGTCAAGATTTCCCCCTGTGTCTATGGAGGGCCAAACCACCCTGTCTGCTCCTGCAGCTGAAGAGATGGGACAGATGGAGATCAGCCAAAGTTTCTCTCTAAAAATCTCCCTTCTTATGGCACTGCATGGAGCAGTGCAGTCATTGCAGTCAGGATGTGGGGCCTTGGACATCCTCTCAGGGTGAACCCAGAATCTTCTAGGGAGAGGTCAAGTGCCCCAGGTGCTCTGTGGGTGCACCCTAATGTGGGACATATTTTGGGTTTTCTGTAGAAAAAACTTCTTTTGTCATTCTCACATTAAAATTAGGTTTTTTTTTATTTTTTTTCCCCATTAGGTGTGTGTTTATTTCTGTTTAGCTGGATGTATTTTAACTCTTCTCTTTTGCAGCATTTTAACTATCTGTTTTTCTCTCCATATGCTATACACAACTGCACATTAGAAATGTACAATCAATCTAAAGGATCTACACCAGGCAAATATATTAGCTAACTTGGAAGCCACAGAAAGCATTCAGGGTGTAGAAGGTTGTCAAAAATTCTAGTTTCTAGAGGTAGTTGATTTGCCATAACCAGTTATATCACGTATCATGCAAAAATACCCCTGCCAATATAAGATGGGTATGGGGTTTTGTATTTATGATGCATCTTTTTAGCTGTGGAAAATCTGTGTGGAGTAATTCACAAGTGCCACTGGACCTGCTGAAATGCCATGCAGAATTCTGAAATAATATTATTGGAACGACCCAATTGAGTAGAGCCTGGACTGATAACTATGCTTTACTGTACTGTTATTTTTTCCCTTTGTAACCCATGATTTCTTATTGATTGAATTGAATGTCTTTGGCCAGTGAACACTAAGTAGTACTGGGAGAAAGATATGATGTTCACCTATTGTGGTAATTTTTTCCCTCATTGTTGATGAGATTGAAAGTGATACAGATGAAACAAGTAACTGTGTCCTTAGGAGGGTAGTATTCTTAGTACACTGCCCTTTCATGAAGAATAATTGTGGAATCAACAGACCATTTGACTGTTGTAATTTTGGTTATACTTCTCCCTCGTTTGTCAGGTTTGAAATGTGGACTCTTGGGAGTAGTGGTTATTGGTATTCCTTGCATATATAAAATGGAGTGGAATGGAATGGTGACCCTGTTTGCCTACTAGTGGGCTGAATTTTCTAATCTGATATTATATAATAATATACTCAGTGGGCAGAATCAGGGACTTAAGAATGAGATTATTTTAAATATGAATATTTTAATTTAGAGAGCAAATCCTTGTTGAAGAAATTGTATCTGTTTTTTCCCCAAAACATGTAGAGTTGAAGGCCAGGAGATGATCGTGTCATCTAGATTTTGTATTATTACAGACCTATACATATCCTAAATTACAGACATAAAATCCAAATAACTTGTTCTCTAGTGAAAGAATATCTTCATAGTGGTGACCAGTCTTACAAGGAAGAAGTCCAAAAATGTGAAAGAATACTGCTATTTCAAGTAGAACAGAGTTCCAAAACTTAATCACCTCCTGCAGCATAAACCCCCGATACATTTATTCTGATCTAAAGCTTAAGCTTCCCACCCTTTGGGTTCTTGCTGTACTTCTCTCTTCTAGAATTTCTCACAGTATTTGCTACCTAAGAAGATATTTACCTACTGAAATCACATTACTTCTCAGTCGTGCTTCAAAAGAGTAAATATCCTGAGCTCCTAGAATGTCTCATTGTAAAGCATTTTCTTTAGCTCTTGGGATGCTTTTTCCACATTTTCCATTTTTACCATTTCCTTCTTAGAGAATGGACACCACATGTGTTCACCATTGTCATAAATAGTCTCTTGTTCCTGCATTCCCTGTTTAAGCATCTAGGGGCTGTTCTTTTTTTGCCACTGTAAAACACTTTGAGTTCCCGTTGAGCTGTACTCACAGTGGACTTTGTTTGTTTTATCTGCAGACATTCATGTGTAATATTCTGTAGTTGCATGCTAAATTATGACCACAAAACATCAGGGTAAGTGCCTGCTAGAGTATTCTATGTAACATAAGAGGTCCGATAGCTTTCACTACACTCCCAGCAGAAAGAGCTTGAACACTGGATATAGAATGACGTTTTTCCAAAATCTATCAAATCTGGGTATTAACACAGTGACAGACTTCTGCAGAGTGACACTAGCCAAATAATTTGACTCACCATGTTGTATTAGATTTTTGTGCATGTCAACAGTCTGTGTTATGATGTGCCAAAACACTAAGAGAAACAGAGCTCTTCCAAAAATGACAATTTAAGCCCATTTTAATTCTGTTACTTCGCTAAGCTTAGGGGTTGGCAGCTGAGAATCCAGCTTAACCCTTCAGTAAGACAGTTGTTTTCAGCCAAGGAATTTGCAATATGGCTAATGGGGTAAATTAATTACGTAATAAAGAACTTGGTGACTTATGAAGCCAAATTGCAGACTCCTTAGAAGAGAGTGCACTTTCTAAAATAGAATATTACAGACGACATTCCTATTCTAAAGTGCAAAAAATGTCATCCTGGATTCAGAATTATGGGCATTTTTCTCCTTGTATTCTAGCCCAAGTAAGGATTTCCTAATGTCATATTAATATTCCTCCCTGGTAATTTTTTTAACTGGTGCAGTTTGGAAGAGAGAAATACTGTGCTTGTGCACTGTCTCATAATATCTGTGTTACTAGAATGGGATTAGGAGATCCAGGGAGTCTTCAATCCAACAGAACCCTAAACTTGAAGAAAGCTTAGACTGTAAACTGCTAGTGACAGGGCTGTTTTGCTGGTGTCCATACAGTGCCATTCTTGCCCATGACAAAAAGCTCCCAGGTGCTCAAGTAATAAAACTGAAAAATATGCAAATAGTCTCCTTGAAGATCCAGTGCTTTGACGGATCAGGGCCACGACTCAGCAGATGAATGATGTTGGCTCACAGCAGCTGAACAAGCCCTATTGTTTTAGGAAGCTGTCATCTTGTGCTCCAAATTCTAATCCTTCATTAAAAATAGCCTCTAGCATATAATTGCAAAAATAGCCTTCCCCACTTGGACTGACAGCAAATTGATGCCATGTTGCCTCTAGCTTCTGTAATAACTGGAGACAGCAGCTCAGAATGCCCTATATTCAGTCCTTTCACTTCAATATCTTGTTGACTCTGAAGCCTAATGATGATTGTCTCAGAGTTCATGCTATTATTTAACTGATGATCAAATATGCAAGAAACAAGAAGAAAGGTGATCAACAGGGGTTTGTATCTTTAACCATCCAAAACTTAGAGTATGTGATTGTTGTTTACTATGTGATCCTTTACCTCAAAACATGGCAAGGGGCTTTCTTTTGAGGCATGGTATATCTCCATGATAAATTCTGTATTTAATAGAAAAAATATTTTCTACTATGGAGGACATTGGAACTTGTTTTTAAACAATCCCACTTTTTTTGGTTCCACTTTTTTAATGTTCATAAGAATGTAACTCTGGGTAATTTTTAGTTTATTATGTTTACAATAAAACGAGATGCGTGTTAGTTCAGAGTGTCTTGAGTTTGTTTTCTAGTTCATCTTCTGACTGAAAATGTGCATAGAATGCTCATGTGAGCTGCTGATTTTTTCCCCATTCAATTTTTAGATGAAAGATTCATGGAATGAACCGAGTAAAAGAAATAAATTAATTAAAGAAAAAGTATCCAAGACAAGACCAACTGTACTGCAGCCACTTGAGAACTTTTGGTTTTTTTTCAATATCTGGTCAAAAAACATCTGTGTCGTTGGTCTAAGAGCAGGTGTAGCATTCAGGAACAAGAGTATTAGAGATGCAGATGGACAATGTGCATAAAGGATTCAGGGAAAACTCTTGAGATTCCAGCAGTTAGAATAATATCTTCCAAGACAGCCCAGGGAATTAGAGGATGATCTTTTCCTGAGGCTCACTCTTGAACTTGTTGATTATGTGTGAATAAAGGGGATGTTTTGAAATCCAGATAACACCTAATATGGTCTAAAGAAAATATTTTGATTTGGAATGCTGCAAATAAAGCCTGTTACTGTCCTATACAAAGCTTTTATCTATGAAAAATCTTTTAGACAGTGCACCAGTCCTTGTGAAAATGCACTTTTATTCACAAAGGATATATGTGAGACTGAAATATTGTCATACAGTATGACAACAGATGGTACCTTCTGTGTTACAGATAGCAGAAAATAGGGCCTAAAAAGACAACTGAATTAATGCTAGAGTTCTGTGAGAATATCTTCATGAATCATCTTAAGGCATTTATGAGAGAAGCCAACCAAGTATGAAACTCCCGTTTTTTCTCTCTCCTGTGGAATCCTCCAGGTGTTTGTTAATTTGCTAATGACTTTCCAGAATGCAGTCTTCTGTGACACAGATGGTATCAGGGGTTGCATAAATCCTGTAATGTCATGGAATGACACATTCCATGATAACTTCTGTAGACTAGAAAACCCCATTTAATTTCAAATGTAGGAAGAGGAAGAAAGTTTTGTGGTTTTGGTTGGTTTTTTTTTGTTCACTTCTTTTTTTTCCCAAGATAAATGCTTTTTGCTGAATACTTCTTGCCACTCAAAAAGCCTGGTTACTTGAGGCAAACAAAACATAATATGGAGATTAAATACATTTTTCTATAATCTCTGCAGGGCTCTGTAGTAACAGAATTTTTCCATGATGCTATGAAGACTATTTCAGAATTTTCAAAATGTTTAGCGTTTGCTGTAGTGGAAGTACATGGAAAATTACCTATGTATGCAAAGGAGATTAACTATTACCAAAGAATTTGTTTTATGTGGTTTATAGTTTATTTTGCCGAAACACTTTTGTAAAATACTGATATTCTGCTTTTCAGGTGGATTTTGAGTTGCCCTATTTATAACAATGTGTTATTATTTTAGTTGTGAATATCTGTTCACCAGGGTGATAATAAACATACACTCTGCTTTCCTGCCTCTACAGAGCTGGAGGCGGGTTTTCACCTTGTCCTAGTTAGACCAGTCATTGATACGATGTAGAGGCAATCATTAAATACAGCTGTACACAGAGACCCTATGGTTTTAACTGTATCAGGCTTTTCTTGGTCAAGCAAAGAAATGCCAGAGGAGCTTGCCTATATGCATAATGACATTTTCAGGAATCAGCTGCTCCCCTAAATATTTCTGACAAACTAAGTAAGTATTAATTACCTAATTTGATGTAGCTTGGCTGATCTGTTTATCAGACAGAAATTTTGTATATCACATGTGTCTTTTATTGTTGCTGCATGTCATACTGAGGTGGGATTTGCCTCAATTTTTGAAGGCTTATTTCAAAAGAGCATAGCTAAAGTTTGCAAGAGAATTATTTTTTGTAATATTTTCCCACAAGGCTGGCTTGTCAGCCTTATCAAGGCGCTTTATGCTCTCTCTTATAATGTAATATTTAATACCTTTGTTTTTTGCATTTGGTTTCCTTGGTACCATTAGAGTAGGACCTGAAAAAAAGGCAGATACAAAAGTGTAAGTGTTGCTTTGGCAATTAATCTGAAGAACTATGCACAACCAGCTGGATGACTGAAGAGTAGGGTTCTGATTCTGCAGGCACTAGCCAGAGCATTTCTACTTCACGTGGGCAATCCCACCCATGTGTTCTCACAAAGAAAAAAACATTGTCCACTCTGCTGCATGGGGAACCACAACACAACAGGTTTACAGGTTTTACATAACAGACACAAGGTTTACAGCAGCAGTTTCTCCCCTTGATTTAACACTGTAAAGCATTTGAAGGGTAGGGCTCAAATGCCAGGTGTGTATGCTTGAGTCAGCCAAACAATTGCAAATGCAGGGGGGCTGCTGTGTGGGCTTATTGTAGCCTTTAGAAGCCTGCTCTACTACTTCAGAAATAATGTTTCATTTCTGTTCCTGCTTGAAGAGGCTGAATTCTGTCCATATCCTGAGTTTTTGGATTGCTAAATGTAGTGCAGACTGCAGGGGGAGCTTATCAGAGCTGGTATTACCAGAAGCTAAGAGAGCATAATTCACTTTCCCAAATGTAAGAACTTCAAGTGGAATGTTGTTAGGTATAGGGGTTTATGTCCTGGCTATTTTCAACTTTACTGAGAGGTTCTCATCCTGAATTTGTAGATGGTGAATTTAGATTTCTACCTCTGGTAACACTGAAATGCAGGCCTTTCCTCTTCCTGCTCATTCCCATTGGCAGTTCACTGAATCTCAGCTGCATCCTCCATAAATTGGGAAATTCACTTGGATCTTTGCCAACTGCTTTATTTTTCCTCCTTCTGAAACTTTTGAATCTATCCCAGTAGTGCTGTCTGAAAAAGGCACTATAGTCCTATTTCTACCTTTATATATTTACTCTCAGTCTTCTTTGTCCTCTGTTTCTTCAGTTTCCCATAGGGAAGTATAGGGGACTCCTCTTTCATTTTTCTAACCTCATTTTTATTCTTTGGTCTCTACCCACTACAGTGGTCATCTCTACTAGAAGCAAGATCATTTGAGTTTAAAAAGAAGGGACAGGCTTTTTAAATAAATTGGTCCTTGCTAAGAGAAAGTGGGAGATGACAGCCATTTTCAGACACAGTCCTTGAAGGAAAGCCAGGCACTCTGTGTAGATTTCAAAGCCCTTTCTTTGTTGCCAGAAGAACATTATTTTACACTGGCAAATGTCAGCCCTTTCAGTAGCATTCTTCATCAAATATAAACAGTATTTTGAAATGCCCTTCATTTTTGCTAAATTAGCATAATTTGTTAATAAGAATGAGAATGCTCATCCAGTGCACAATCTTTCCATGAGTTTAATTGCTGCTACCTTTTCTGAGTCCAGTTAATAGGTCCTACAGAATTAATATAATCCAGAAAAATCACGTGTAACATGTATCTGCATTTAGGCTTACTTTCTCTGGCTTTTCTGTCGTTCTCAACCACAAGAAGCAACTGGCCCATTACTGATTTGTTATGAATGCAAGATATGATACTTTAGCACATATTGGGTGGTATGACAAACTCAAAGGGCAAAAAATATCCAGTGACAGTCCCAAAAATAAATAGAAAACTGGCATTTCATCTTATGCTCTTGTGAAAGAAAATAGTGGTATCTGCCTGAAATACATAAAAACTGTTTGTGTTCTTCTTCTCTTACAGAAATATTTTTGGATTTCTATTTTGTTGTTTAAACAGAGCTAGTGAGACCATGTATGCAAAAAAAATATTTTCACCCAGTAAGCTTTGTCATTTAAGTCTCACAGATTGCATGCCCTGCCCATTGGCCACATTTTCAGAGGTGGTAGACACCTGAAAACTCCACTGTTCAGGGTACAAATTATTAATTAGCCCTGAAAATTGAGTTGCAAGGGGTAGAAATTTTTTTTCTTACCAGGACTTGTTTCACTAAGCACTGTTTCTGGCCATATATATGCTCTGCACAGGGAAACTTTTGTAGTGTTTGCAATATTGTTTCAGAAATGGTTTTATGATTTGTGGCTTCCAGAAAAACATATTCCAATAAAGCAGCTTTGACACTTGCTTCACCTGGTTACTCAAAATATTAACATCTCTGTTGAGTGAAGGTATGGCAAGTGCATTGAGGACATAGTAATCTTGGGCACTTCCTCTTTCATCACAGACAACTGACACAGAAATTGTTCCAGCTAATTTCTTTTTTCCCCCGGCAACATGGTAATCAAAGACTTTAGGGAGATACTCAGTACGCAACCATTGAGATGTTGGCATGACCCCAGGAGATTTTAGGTTTGCTTCAAGGTAGCAGCACAGACTAGGGTTTTTGAGATCACTGAGTGCCACATTAACACATGTAAATGCTCCCACCATATATTAAAAAAAAAAGGAAAAAAAAAAAAGGAGAGAGAGATTCATTGAACTGTTTGGGTTCTAAACAGTTATTTATTTTCCTGTTGGATACATGGGAACAAAATCAGGCCCTCCCCTTGTGATGCACCCCACAGCTCTGAGATGGCTGATGGTGGGCAGCCTTTCCTCCAGGACACCAGAGCTGGCACACCCCATGGGTAAAGCACTGCCACCAGCAACTTTAAATCACATTTCTGTTGGGAAGACACAAAAACCACTTGGAAATGTTTCTAAATCTTGTGCCTATTTTTGTCTGCCTCAGCTCAGTGTGAAAAGTGGCTCTGGTTTCAAGATTTCTCAAGCATGTGCCTGTCCTGAGGTCACCCAAACCTTTTGGAAGTAGGGAAACAGAAAATCAAGAACTCCTCCTGTTTTCCTCTCTTTCCACCTGACAGAAGAGTACTTTGGGTGTGTTATGCACCCCACTCTTCAGAGAGTTAGGGTGTTTCTCCGCCCTAAAGTCAGTGGCTCTTTCTTGTACCCCTCACACCCACTCTGGGTGTGGGCACTCCCTAGGTTGTGGTGACATGGAGGGCCCTTTGCCCAGGGAAGGAAAGAGCTCTGGGGAAGGACCAGCAAAGTTTATCTTCAAAAGTTTCAGCCCTCCTCCCTTGTGTGATAACTGGGGATTTTCATCACTGTTCCCCTGGTCTGGGAAGTGGTGATGGAACCCAAGGGTAGTCTGGGTTCTGCCTGGACAGAGCTGTCCAGGGAGGTGTGGGGAGAGCTGGGCTCATGAGTAGTGTGTTGGTGGCTTCTGGCATCTTCCTGATGGTCTCACCTGTCTGGGTTGGTAAAATACACTAAAAAGGAGCTTTTAAGGGGGGAAATGCTGGGGACAATGTTGCTATGGGGCAGCACCGGAAAGTGCACAGGAGTCCTGATGATTTTGGAAGGCATCATCTCCTGAACCAGCGCCTGGCCATCCCCCTCAGGGACCTGTGGTGGCAGCAGGGCAGGCAGTGGCCACTGTCTGAAGGGGGAATGGTGGTGAAGGTGGAAGGATGAGACATGAAGGGGCAGGACACCCTCATGTTCTCCTTGGCTGTCCGGTTAAGTCTTTCTGGTTAGGACCACATGGATAATGCAAGTATTAGGTGGGTGAACACTTACAGATTTTCTCTAGGATTTAAGTGTTAGTTAAATATGCCCCTCTAACAATAAAATAAAAAAATAAAAAAAAAGGAAAAGTTTTCTCACTTTTTTGATACAGTACTTCTGTTATCATGATATTAATAATTTCGAGGACACTGTGGAAGACTGTACTAAGCTGTTGCCGTGTCAATTACACAGAGCTATATTTTTGTGCTCATTATTATTCTTGGATGTCTCTAATTTACATCTAAATGTACTGACTAATTTTGATTCAATCATGTCAAAAATGATAGGTCATGTGTGGGAGGAGATGACAGCCCTACCATCAGGAATTGCCAGAATGTGAATTCCTCGGGGCAATGATTTAATGCCCAAGTCAAGCAGTGCTGTCAGAATTGGAGGCCAAATTATGACACATTATGCTGTACTATGGACTTGCACATACAATGCATATGAAAAAAGTGACTGAGATTGGAGTTATTAAACTATGCTTTAACCGCTGCTACATTTTCCTTCTCACTCTCACTCTCTCCCTCCTGCTGTCTTTTTCTTCCCATGCTCACTGCATTTGTTCAGAGGTACTAATAATGGTACAGAAATCTCTTCTGTAACAACCAACATCCCAAACCATCCTGAACAGCAGCCTGTGATTAAAGTGGGTGATAAAATAATGGCACTTGATGTATGTTTCTGCTTAGCCTTTCTTTAAATCATTTACACTCTTTTAGCAAGCTACATGTCAGCCAGATGTTCTGTGAAGGGGCAGGGCCCATTTGTTCCATTGTTCCTTTTTCCCAGGATATGATTTTTTTAAAGGAATCCAGTACCTGGATAAACCTACTGAATAACCTTCAGCAGCTCCTGAGCAATCCATGGGAACTGATTTGCATGTTGGATAACTCATCCTAATTATTACATCCTATTTCCCTTTTTTAGCTTAAGGGGATTTATCTGTCAGAAGTGAAGTGGTTTTTTGTTTTTGTGGTTTTTTTTGTTTTGTTTTTTTTTTTTTAGAAAATATGTGCTTTTCTATCTCACCTTTTAATTCTGGGGGAGAAGGTGCAAAGCTGTTTACTGTGAACACTGTATGGGCAGTTCATTGCATATTCTTGTGCAATCAGTGTTGAGATTAATGCTTTAAAGTTAGAGGTTAGAGGTTAAAATGATGGTTAGACTCACCATCAAGCTGTTGAATTTGATCTTGTGTTTTCATATCAATATTATATGTTCATTAATTTTTTTAATCCAAAAATAATGCAATAAGATCCTGTGATGTAATAGATAGTTGAGCCAAAGTAATTGGGTTTTTTCAACTATATAGAATGACTTTAAAAAAAATAAACCTTGACATTTCAAATAATTGTGTGAGAAGTTGTGATAATTGATTTTATTGGCACAGGAGTGAAAAATTTTAATGGTGTGCATCTAACTTTTGAAATGTTTAAATTAAATCCGTGATCTCTTTTGAGGTATTGGAGATGAACAAAAAGGAAATTGTTTTGTGGTTTCAGATATATAGCATTTTAAGCATTGCTTGAGAAGTAAACTCTAGGAAAAACAACTGACATTTAAGCCTATAAGCTGAGAATGGACATTGTGAGGAAAGGCCATTACTAGATTTGGAAAAGATTAGTTTGATTGTCAGCAGGTTTGGATTGTTTGGATGAAGTGCAGTGACATTCTCAGAGAATATTTGGAATCCTGTTTATAAACCCTTAGGCCTAATGTTCACAGATCCCCAAATCCTGAGGAACAACTCTCTTCCCAAGCAGATCTGCCTTGCTCCAGGCATGTGATTTGTGTTGTTCTTTCCTTACCTCCCTGGGAAAATTAAAATCAACCATTCAGAATTTCTCAGTCAGGCTGGGGTTGGGTGTCAGGCTGGGAACTGTCACTGTGTCCAATATGGCCATGGCCACTCACAACTCCAAGTACCCAACCATGTCCTGAAAGTGCAAGAGGTTTCCAAACAGTTTTTGTAGCCTGTGTGCCATCCTAACGATTGTTCTTGATCTCCTTCAAGGCCATAGGAAAAAAAGACACCAGGATGGATGGACTGCATGGGTCAGATCTGCCAGATGGATTGATCAACCAAATTTACATTATTGCAATGCAAGTAACAATTTTTGTTGCTCTGGGAGGGAGTGTGTTACCTCTTATGGAAGTGAGAAGAGTGACCAAAATGTTAAACAGCAGAGAAAGGTCCCTCCATCTTCTGGGAGAGTTCTCAGATAGTTGGGATGGTTCCCAAAGTCTCAGGATTTTTAATGTGGTTATTGATGTCTGTGCCAAAGCCGCAGTGCTGGATGCTCCGAAGGGTGGTACAGACAGCAGTAGAAATGAAAAATCCAATCCAATCAAGTTCCTATTTCCCAAGGGTCACTCTGGGGAAAGAGGAGAAGAATTTGTCAGGATTTGGAAGGAAATCAGTGAGAGGTTGTATGGACTGGATCAGATGTTGGGATTGTGAGAGGCAACAAGGACAGTCTAGAGATCTGATTTCACTTCTGCAGGCACGCAATTCAAATTCCTCCTTGCACTGACATGGTATAGAAATGATCTGCAGCCAAGGGGATTTTATACTTCAGTCTGCATTTCCCTGAATGTGGAGAGTTCCTACCCCTGATAATTAAACTTCAAAGCTAACACTCTATTAAATGAATACAGCTATTATTTCAGTCTGTTTGGCCGCAGTTAGTTGACATTGCAAAGGCATTAAAGGGGGCTATAAACATCACTGTTTTCAAACAAAAGCAGTGTTTTAGAAAATACAGCAAAATCATCAGGACTATTTTAATGTTATTATGTCTGCTGATTTTTCTGTGTGCCTGAATGTCTCTTTTCATTGCTTAGGAAAACATGTACTAAGCTAGTTTCCTGACTTTTGATTGCCATGGACTTACTGAAAAGCCAGGACAAGGAGTCTCATTCCAGTTGCAGAGGGGAAGCAAACAGCTGTCAGGGACCATACCTGTAAAGGCAGAAAGCTATAGCTCAGTAAGCTATCTTGCCATTTTTGTGATACCTGAAAAAAGCACAGTATTATATCAGAACCATGTAAACTTGCACAATTTTATACAAAACTATTTTTGCATTTCTGAGCTCTGGAGACCACTGAAATGAGACTCCTTAAGTAAGCTGGTCGCTGGCTTATCTAACAGTCTTTTTTTCTCAAGATTAGGGTAGAGGTAGAGGAAGAGCCAGAATAGACCCTGAGATGTTGTTTGAATAGCATGCAGCTTTGTTAACACATCTGGGAACTATCCAGCAATAACTTGTACAAAACAGATCATTCTTCCTTCCATAATCCACTCCACCTGTTGGAGGACTGCCATAAGGATGACTGACCAGTGTGGCCATTCTGGCTTGTTTTACAATATTGTTTTCCATATGGTCAATAGACATGTGGACAGATGATCAGACATAACCTCATTCAGCAGCTTCTTTGGACCCGCAACCCCTCTACCTCTTTGCTGTCTTCTGTTTGCCATCCTGCTAGATCTGTTATCTCCCTGCCCCACACTGGGCTCATTGCAAGTTCTAAAACACTGAACATTATTTTCCAAGCTCTTTTCTGTGTTTCTGAACTGCTGAAATGACTTTCCTCAACCTGTCCCATCTGTAAGTCCATGCCAGTGACTCCCTGCCGAAATGGAAAGGAAGGGAAGAAATTTTCCCTGGTCAAGAAGAATGTGGCTTCAAGCAAACATGCCTTTCCTAAGCTTTGTCTTTTCAAATGCACTGTAGGCTAGGACCAATGTGTACCTGTTTCCTTTTCCTATCTACATATCTGTTAATTTGTTTTGTGCAAAACCAGAAGATGGGCGGATTATCTATGCCAAGTACAAACAGTAGCATCTCACTGTCTTCTCCCTCCTTTTCAGTCTTACAGGGTTGACCTCGCTGGGCTGGCACAGAACTATATTTCTGTTGTGTGTCAATATAAAATGGTCTTTGACTAACTCGTGGCCTCAGGCATGAGCATAATTTATTTTTTCCAGTTTAGGTATTTTAAAGTCCAGGTAGTCTATATTAGTGACTGACCCCTTCTCTACAGCTAGCTGAGAGAGACACACATATTCAGAGGGAAAATCCCACATTCTTGTTGACATATTTGCCTGACACACCTTTTGTCCTTGATGTACAGTGGGCCAAAGTGGCTAGATACAGGTTGAGTGGCACTGATTCACTCTGAACAGTACTTCTGACAGGACAATTAAAAAACCGACCTTAACTGATTTTTTCCTTAGGAAAGTTTTTCTTTCTGCCAGCTGGACCAGCACAGCACGTCTTGACTAAACATCTCTGCAAGACTACATATATTAAAAATAGCTCTGAAAAATAGACATTGAGAGGTGTTTAGAAAGCTATCCCATGCTGAATAAAAAAGAAGGCCTTTTCAGATGTACTTGTCCCTTTCCTTTCCTTTCCTGCAATTCCTGTGCAATACAATAGCAATAATTCTTAGCAGTAGAATAACTTTTTTAACTACAGAGACACAAATCTTACAGGACACAGATTTTTGTGAATTTGACAAGCTATTTTTTGGAACCTCGGGATTTGCCAAACATAGCCTGAACTTGCAGAAGTTCTGTAACCTGATCCATAGATACATTTTCAGTCACATTATCCACAGAACCAATACCAGCTGTCCAGGGAAGACTTTCTCTTAGCATCCCCAGTCATGTTTCCTCTTTTCTCCCAATAGAGCTTACTAGCCTCTGATAGAAGCCGTTTCTTTCCATGTTAGCGGCTGACCCACAATGCCCTTTGCTGAAAGACAGGGGAAGAGCAGGAAGCAGAGTTTGGCAGAGGGGTCAGAGCTGCCTTTGTGTTCTTCTCATAGTGTGGGAAGTCTCTAAGGATGGAGGTGAATCTCACGAAAAGGAAGTCTGACCCTCAAAAATGAGAAGTAATACCAGCCAACAGAAAAGCTGCGCTTGGATGTGGGAGTAGGAGAATGGTGGGGAAGCCAGCCATGGAATACGATGTTTGTAAAGTGTTTTGCACAGAAAGAGAAGCTCTTAGGAAAAGATCTGGAGGTAATGGGTTGCCTGCTGGTGGAAAAAAGGGGTAGAAGCACAGCACATCCAAGTCCTTCACAGAGAACAGGTTCAATTTGCATTTGGTACTCTTATTATTATTCATTTCCCACCCGTGTTATGTGGGAAATCTATCTTCACTGGTGTATAAAAACATTCCAAATGTAAGCTCATAATCAGCAAAGGGCAAAAAAGCAGATGCACTAATTAAATTGAATGGTCCAGCTACAACCTGGTACTGGAGCTTCTGAAGATTAGAATAGAAAAATTATTTCTTCAAAGTTATGTATTTCTGCACAGAAATCTTTCCTGTTTGTTATTATGGTAAGATGAGTTTATTACTCAGATTCCAACAATGCTGATTTCCAGATGTGATTTCACTAGTCACTCCAAGCTATTAAACTCTCAATGCCCTCAGACTTGACACATATTTGACATATAAACAACATTGCACAAATAAAATTGAAATTCCTTAGAAAACTGATCTAGTAACATTGGAGTGATAAACTTTTAATATTAGTTAAGGATAATATGAATTACCAACAGCAAAGACTAGGAAAACTGTGTTAACAGGAGAATGCCTGTGGTGTAAAAACCACAAACAAACAGACCAATCAAAATGCTGTGGCTGGAATTTGATTTGGAGATCTGCACTGTTGAGTAACTGTATATAAGGCTTTGCACAAGGGTGTGTTTTGATGTGGGCAATGGTCACATTATCTTGTTTTGAATATTCAGTAATTGAAGAATAGCCTTCAAAAAAGCTCCTATGACATACTGGGTTAGAGTGGACTCCATTGGTTTCAGTTATAAACATGAGTTGAGATTGCTGAGGGCTTCCTTTGTATGGCTCACCCAGGGAGAATGGGGAACTGATTTAGCACTTTCTGCTTTCTTTCTTCCTCTTCTGCTTACACCTTTGTTTCAAATAAGTAATGCTTTTTTTTCTTCTGCCTGGCTTTGCTGAATGATTTACATTCAGGAAAAATGGGTCCCTGTGGAAATAACAGTTATTAATTTCAAGTACCAAGGCTAAAATAGCCTTGATACCATCATGATAAAGAATAGTGTGGTTAGAATCACTGTGGTATAACATTCACTATGACTTTTTTAAATGTTAATTTGGTCTCTTAATTTGACCTCCTGTTAGGCACTTTATGAAATGAAGATAAAAATGGAAAGGGTAATAAATTAATGCTTAATCCACTTAATGAAATAGGATTTCCTTTGTGATTCCATATAAATTAGTGTATAACTTAGACTATTTTACCTGAAATAATAATAGAGATGAAATTAATTCTCAGCTGTAAATCCTCACAGTTAATTTTGTAGTGGTCACTTTACCCTTGTGGATTGCTGCATTTTACTATTGTTCAGGAGACTCAGATTGTAGTTTTACTTCGTGCTGCTTTCTACATACACCAGTTGTTTCTCTCCTGCATCTGACACCCTACAGATGTGAAGAATGTTGTAGATTAATATATACCAAGGGGAAGGTCAATAACAGTACATTCCTCACACAGGATTGTTTTGAGATGGGCTGTAAGGGTCACCATGTTATTTCACTTCTTTTCTTTTCCTAAATCAAAACAAGTGATGAAAAAATGGAGGGAGAAGAGAGGGTTTGAGTTCTGTGATTCTCTCCCTTTGAACCCCACAGGGAATAAATAATTTGCACCTAAGCATCTTTCAGTCTTCATGGCTTGCTGTAAGACATCCAGGTTTGAGGGTTGTGCCCTGTGGGTATTAACTATTGCCCCCTGAAATTAATCTTACCATGGTACAGGTAGGATTACTGGTGTGGGAAGTGACACATTGTGGATTGAACCAATGATGTCAAAAGCATGAATGGCTTTGGTTTGACCTAAACCTGCCCCACCCTGGATGGTCATTGATTCTGTGGAGCCTGCATACAGGAAACACCAGTAGCATGTGTGTTACTGGGCCTTCATGTTGGAGGGCCTGTAGAGCCCTCAATCTGTGTTAGTCTTCCCTTGTCAAATCTGTGCATTTCAGACCAAACCAGGAAATTTATTATCAGGGCACATTGTTTATGAAAATTGTTTATGGGACAGGCACATTATTTGAAAGAAATGAAGCACACCTGACTGTATCTGTTTGACTGCAGTATGACTGCAGTGTGTTTTGCTGATGAGTTCATGAGAACTTGGTGGAGTTGATTACACCTCGGGCAGATTCAGTTTTCTCCACAACTGCTTTGCAGTCTTGCAGCCCCTGTGGAAACACTGGAATTACTCTTCATTTGTAGGTGTGTGAGGTCAGAATCTGTTCATTCTACCACCACTGGCTACAGGCAGCTGCTTTTTACATAAACATGCTCTCCCCTTTTGCCGATGGATTTGATGTGTACCAATTCTGTATATGGTTTTGGTTGAGTAATAAATTCCCAGTTACTGAGTACAGTGTTCTGTCTCTTCATTTACATCAGCAGGACTTTTCCATTAATGTACAACCTTGTATTCAGTTGGGACCAAGTAATATTCCATGTGTACTGATTTTAGTCTATTAAAATATTACACATTTTGTATTTTTAAAAGTAACCACAGGAAATTCAATTCTTTCTTTCTTTGAATTTCATTATTTCAATATCAGAAACCATATGTGCATTTCTACTCTGTTGTTTATTGTACCATGTGGCTGAAAAATAATATAAAATTGGGACTTAATTGGACTAAATGCTTGGCAGACAAGCTGCATCTGGTTTAAAGAAACCCCAAATATCTTCCTTTCTGAAGACTGTGAGGCCTTAAGAATGGTAAATTGAGAAGGATTTAAAGCAAGTTATTGAGCTGTTTGGGTAAGAGAGCCTATCAAGCGTGAGGTTTGAGGCCTGATTCTGATGTTACTTTCCTTGGTAAAATTATATCAGTAGCTCTACTGGAGTCAATGGCATTAAAGCAGTATAAAACCCATTAATGTCAGATCAAGCCCTGGTCAGTTATTTGCAATTGAAAGTACTGTAGTTTAAGATCTGCACTCTCTGCCTTTTGAAGTGTAATGGCTCAGTGCACCAGGCCCCAACAGCTTTATATGCTCCTCTGGTAAAAATCTGCTTCTGGCTTTTAAATTCAGAGGTCATCTAGGCCCTGATTTATTAAGGTATTAGAGTAATGTAAAAGGAGGGAAAAAAAGGGAATAAGAACTTCTAAAGTGTAATTTTCTACTGTTTGAAGTATTGTGTAAATTAAATGTGATCTTCCTTAATCTGGAACCTCAGTTGGCTTAATCAAATATCAAACCAATGGGAATCCTTAGATAGAATGGCAAATTTAAGTGCTCTCCCTCTCTGTATAATCCACACTTTCCTTTAACACTAAGTCGTTTCAGTTGTGTGTGCAGCAAGCATTGAAACAGAAGTGTAGCTGGGGCAAGAGCTAGACAGGTTGTTTCACTTAAGCAACATTTATGCCTTGTTTTTGGTCACGGCAGAGCATTCCCAGGCCTGCCTCAGTGTTTCTCTGTGCTCCTGGCATTCAGGGGTAACTATACTAAAGCTGCTTAAAATTAAAAAGTGAAAGTAGTTAGTGCTTGTATATGGTAATTCCCATCTGTGGAATTCAGACACACTATTGTGAAGGAGGAGATGAGGCATAGAAAAAGAAATGTTCTGCATATGATGAAATAGTAAGTTGGTAGCAGAGCCTGGAAAAAGGAAATTGGATCTTCAGATTGCCAGCCCATTTCCTCCACAGCATGGACTCTCAGAATGGGCATTAATACCAACATTTGTATTTCCATGTCAGGTTTTTTTCCCAATGAATATTTATCTACATATGGTTGGGGGAGGAGAATAAGTGTAACCCTCATCTTCCCCAGGGTACTGCCTTTAACCATTCATGGGTACATTACAGAGGAAGATGGAAGATTTGTGTGTCAGTAAGTTAATGGATTTCTTTATCACCCACTTGGGTTTCAACCTATTCCACTCAAAACTGATCATTTGCAACAAACATGCCAACACTGAAAGCTGTAAATTCTGAATGTTAATTCTGTGAGTGGTGATCCAAACTGAGAACAAGGAATTAAATGGTAAATGACCAAGCAGAAGAGAACAAAAAATCTGTCTGTGGCTGGATTCAGGTCTAAAGAAGAGATATTGTTGTCTGTTCTGTGACGCCAAGGATTCTAAACCTTTTTCTCTTGATTGCTATGAGGTATTTAGATTGTGCCACTTGTATTTTTAAAAGCAAAAGATAAGCAAGCATTTTGTTTTTCGTGTGTAAGAGAAACAAAGAGAAACGCACATACAAACTTTTGGGGAGATTCAGACCCAGTAAACCAGTCTTCTTTCCACTGAATATAAATGAGTTCCATGACCTTCATTGGATTCAGGAAGTGAAATACTTTTTATTCTTTTTGTTGTGTTTGAAAACTCACAACAACTACCGAAGTTTTATTTATACTCAGTGCTGCATATCAGGTGTACACTCAAGTGGAGCAAATGCCAAGAACTGCAGAAACTCTGGGTCGCTGCATGCGTTTTCAAATACAGCTTGCTGTATCAAACAATAAAATACCATAAAATGAGACACAGACTCCATCTCTAAAGCACCTTGTGAGAATGGCAAAGTACAATAAGTCTTTTTTCCTCTCTTTGGCAAAGCCAAACCCTTGGAAAAGGAATATACTGAAAGACTTTAGACCATCTAGCAAAGCTGCACTTGGGAAACTAAAGTTTACTTCATTAATTTTCCATCTAGAAAATTGTACCTTCTCCTACCAACTGATGGAAATAAAGTTTATGATATAATCAGGTGGCTGAGATCAATAATGATATGGTGAATGTAAGTTATTTTTGTGTAAGTTGGACTTTATAACAGATGAGGCAAATTAGTGTTAAAAAAAAAAAGACAGGTAATTGTCTGGAAGTACAGGTGCTTAAAGGGTTGCTAGACCTCAAACTGGATTCCTAGGAAGGTTTCAGGAAGGCCAGTGGCTTACAAAGGCAAGTGATTTTTGTTGAGTATACAAAGGGTAGCCAAGTCTTGAAGCAGTGTCCTTGCTTGGGAATGGTGCATTAAAATGATCCTTCCTGTTTTTGAAGCTAAAAGTTGTAATGAACATTAATTGCAAGCACTCTTGCATGCTTTGGCTCCAATTTAGTCTCCATCTAAATTAGCTAGAAATCTATGGCCTTGATTTATTGCATTTGCAACAGTCGCACTAAAGGAAGGTAATTCCTTCTGAAAATGCCACATGCAGGCAGGAACAGGAAACCAATTAGGAATCAGTGGATGATAAATGGGCATTTTTACCAGCAGTTTACTTAATATCCCCATTAAATAAGCCTCTTTGCATTTATCATTTCATTCTCCCTCAGTCTATAAGGTCCTTTAATTGCTGCCTAAATGAGCCCTGTGTTTCAGTCCAAATTTAATCTTGGATCGGGAGAGAGAGATCCTTTCCAATGCTTGCCTGCCCAGCTGCCAAGAACTGTCAGAAATGATCACATAACTTTGCACATTTCTCACAGTCTCATTGGAGAAATGTAAGATTGACAGAAAAAAATAAAATAAAACCAAACCAAAAACGCAGATCATATTTTTGCTTTTAATTGTAAACTACAGTGTGAGCAGCCTTTTTCCTCAATTGCATTTCCTGTATTTTTTTTTTAAGTTGCACTAAAAATAGATGGAAGTTGTAATGTTGCTCTGTGCTTTTTCGTTTTGGAGAGGTACCTCCAGTGGAAGTAGATGTGTGGCAGAACTAATGAAGTGTTACAGAGTTTGTGCAGCAAACAATTACTGGCTGGCTGTGGCTGAGCGGGTTGGTTACTGAACATGTGATTTGTGGGCGGAACAATGGGTCTCCAGGCTAAATGGCAGTCAATGATAAAGAATCCCAAAGCAGTTGCCTCAACCTGCCTTGTAATTTTTTTTTTTCTGTAACACTCCGATTTGGGGATCTAGGGGGCTCTTGAAAACAAAAAAAATAGTTGTTTTTTTTAAAAATTCTGTTATTTCAGAGGTCTTCTGACCTTGGAGCATAAGCAGATGTTCACAGCATATGTAGAATTCGTGGATTAGCCCCCAAACATCATTTTTGTAAGGGGACATTCCCACGTAGAGTCAACTGTTTTCTGAAATGCAGTGGACTTTCACCTGGGTGGTCCAGATGTCAGACCTCGCACCAAAAGTACAAAGCCAAATCACCAATGCACTAAAACTCACATATTTCTGAAAAATTGGCAGCAAGTAACAGGCCCAGAGGAGGAATATTACCCAAACATTCAGTGCTGATTTATCTTCCTACTGTCAAAAGCATACACATCTGTCTTGGTACAAAGAGCAACCCAGAGTCAGTGCTGTTATCTTGCCCTTCATCCAGACCCTTCAGCTTCTAATTTAAAATATCTATCAATGTGGAGCCTGATGTTAGTGCTGGAGGACTTTGAACTGATGTCAATGAGACAGTCTAAGACTGAGGCACTCAAATCTACTGTTAAATAATGACGAGTGTTATAATAATCTCTAAAACCAGAAGGGTGACTGAATCTCCTTTTGGACTTGTCCTCCTGCTACCATAAACAAACAAATATCACAAGAAAAGGAAGCAATACAGTCTCTGTGAAGCTCTGACCTCAGTCATGGGATTATAAACTGTTTGCTTTATATATGTGCTCGTCTGCTATTTTTCTTCCTTAAAAAAAAAAGGAAATAAAAAACTGTAAATTCAGAGCATATAGATGATAACAGCTTGGGAAACATTAGATGCATCTCAAAAATATTTTTCTCTTAATTCATTGAAGGGTGGTTGAGTCCACTGTCATGTGGATTCAAGACTGTAGAAAAAATCATATACAAAGGTAATTGTATTCTGTTGAGGAAGGGAAATGATTGATGGGCTCGAGGGTGTACTAATATAAGATTTGTCTTATTTTACTGTCTCCATTAAAGATTCGAAGGTGAGAGTAAGCAGGAAGTTATTTACATTCAGACGTGATACAAAGCTGTCATCTTATGCCATCTGAAATCAGTCACTTTGGAGCATTTTTGTCTTAATGCTTTCTTTAAATCATTCGTCATCACAGGGAGGCTGGGGAAAACCCAACCTGAAACCTAATATTTCAGATAATGAAGATGGGATTACTGCATAGGAGTGGCGGTACCAAGCAAGACCATAGATCCATTTATTCCATCTTCTGTCTCAGAAGTGGCCAATAGAAGATGCCTAGGGAAGAGAGTCTAAACAGGGCAAGCATTCAAGGATTCTTTCCCTGACTAAGGAAGCAGAGGTGTCAAAAGATGTGGTATCCATCCAAATTAATATATTCAGCACCTGAGAGGCTGGTAAGAACTACATGTTTCTTGTGTTCCGTTTCTGAGAACTAGCAGGTACAGTTTTTATTTTTAAAAAAGTTGCTAAGAAGATTAAGTCAACAAAATCCAGCCATTCTAGGGGAGGTGAGAGGGGTAAAATTCTGCCACCAACTATGGCTGGTTTTCAGGGAAAAAAAAAAGAGTGCTGGAATAAACGGTCCATTTTCAGCATGACAATATGCTGTTGTGTGTGTGATCCCAAGCATTTAACAGACCCATTTATAATCTGTGAGGAGGAAAACCTTGAGATCCCAAAATCTGCAAAATTATTTAGGTTAGTCCAGATGAAATGAGACTGTGGGACTTAAAGCTAGGTGGCTGGGGAGCACAATGTCAGATGAAATTCAGTGCTGACAAATACATTGTAATACATATTAGAAGGAATAATTTGATCACTGCCTTTTAACTGAACTGAAGTCACCGCAGGAAAGAGTTTGCCAGTGGACAAATTAGGGAGCGGCAGTAATGAAAAAGCAAAAAAAAAGTGTTAAAATCAAGGGCTAGAGAACACTGAAAGTATTGGATTGTCATGATATAATTTTAACTGGAAATACAGAGCATGAATAGGATGGGGAATGGATAGAAGTTATAAAAGGCAATTCCTGAACACTTTATCTAGGGAAAATGAAAAGGTTACAGCATGAGAGGACAATTAGAAGGGAGCATGAGGAATGTATACAGAGAGATGAAGGACATAAAATAGATATATCAAGGGTGCTTATTTATATTTTTTCCTTACATGGAAACTAATGAAAACCAAGAATAAGGCTACAGGAGTTCAAATGTCTGTTGGGCCTGTCTCAAACTAATGAAAAACTCACATAAAAATTTGTATGCTAACGAGGTACAACATCTGAGAGCCTTTACTGAGTAATTTTTTTGCTCCTCTTCTCCTTTTTGCATCCAGGAAAGCTAAAAAAATAAAAAAGGCACCTAACCTTGGCTTGGAAATTTATCTTTTTGAATAATAATGAAATATTACTTCCCATTTGGTAAAAACGCAATTATCAGGCTTCCTGCTGGCCAGTTTTAACATCTGATGGTCAAATATATTTGCTGTGCTACTTCCTGCTTTCACATCACTTGAGTCTTGAAGAGCTGTGACTGGGCAATGAGGTAGTGCCAGAGCTGAGGTGTGTTTGGGAAAGCATGGACTGCCAACCCTCATAAGGGGTTATCTCAGCCTGGAAAGGGGCTCCCTTGCCCACAGCTCTCTAGGGATTTCAGCTCTTTAAAGGGATAATTCATGTGAACCTAAACCACTATCTTGCACATACTGCATGACTTATCCAGGCCACACCTTGACACTTAAAGCTGTTGAGGCAATAACACTACCACTGAAAAATATAGACTTGTATGGTTAGAAAGTTCTACTTATGGGTAGAAATGTCTTTTATGTGATACAGGAGAAAAACTTATTTTCTTGATCATATTAGTTGACAGAATTTGAAAACTTTCCATTAACAATCTGGCACTATCAACTTTAGGATGCTGAAACTGACATTGGCTGCAGAGGCTTAGACAAGCCCCATGCAAAGGGATGTAGCCACTGATAGCCACTGGTTAGTGACATAAAACTTCTTGTCATGGCTTCACACTGTCCAAGTATTCCTCTAAGCTGGCAACTCTGGGGACAACCCTTCAGGGTGAGTCTACAGCTATTGAAATTAATTGCATGAAATTAGAGTGTAAGAATGTCACCTGGTGATCTTATGCAATAAGAATGTAGAAGGCAGAAACATATTTATAAAACCTCCTTTGGTTTACTTTTGTACTACAGCAATAAAGGTGAGAGCCTGACCCTCAGTGAGTGTGGGTATGCTGTGTGCATGTGCTCACATGTGTTACTTTGTGACATGGCTGAATCTGCTATATTTCATCCTTCATGCCTAATTCTGACCCTTTCCCTCTTTTGCAGAAGAAGGTCTGTAAAAATGGTTGCTGGTAATACGGCATATATATATATATATATATATATATATATATTCATATATTTTTACATTCAGCCTGGAAAAGAGAAGGCTCTGGGGTAACCTAATTGTAGCTTTCCAGTGACTGAAGGGAGTCTACAGGAAAGATGGAGTCTATTTACAAAAGCATGTAGGACAAAGGAAATTATTTCAAACTGAAAAAGAGTAGGTTTAGATTTGGTATTAGGAAGAAATTCTTTGTGGGTGATGAAGCATTGGAACAAGCTGCCCAGAAAAGCTGTGGATGCTCCATCCCTGGAAGTGTTCATGGTCAGGTTGCATGGGGCTCTGAGCAACCTAGTCTAGTGGAAGATATAGGGATATCTGTCCATGGCAGAGGGTTTGGAACTAGATGGTCTTAAATGTTCCTTCCAACCCAGGTCATTCCATGATTCTATGATTCCATGTTACATGGCAGCTCATGGCTGGCTGTATGTATAGCCTTGTGGAGGGGCATTTCCAAAGCCAGCTGCTATCCCTGAACACTTTGAAGTGAGGGGGAAGTCCAGGTCCCAGAAATATCCCTCAAACTGGAAGAGACCCCTAGGCCAGAACTGTGCAACAACTTGATGGCTTTAATGAGGAAAAATCCTCCATGGTTTGGTTTGTAGTGTTCCCACTTGCCTCCATGCCCCACCCAAATTCACTCATCTCTGAGAGGGAATAACACTCCCTCAAAAGACCAGCCATTGCTCTGCACTCTTGTTTTCAGCCATAGAGCTAAGTGTATGCTGTAGCCTTATCCCTCCCCTACAGATGAGATAACTGAGGGGCAGAAAGCTAAGGTGAGTGCCCAGAATTGCTAGCAGGCTGCTGGCAGAGACAAGAATAAAAGCCTGGTGTGTGGCATGACATCTCGCCTTTGCAGCTTTGCAAAAGTTGGATTGCAAGGTCACTCGGGTAGTGCTTGTGTCTTCCTATTTGTTCTGTAAAACATGACTCTCCAGATTAAAAAATAATAAGAAATGTCTTGGGTGAATTTCTTTACAAAGTCTCTGCCCATTATTACTTGGATTTTTTATTTGGCAGCATAGCTATTATGCTGATGTTGGCCAGTGAACTATGACTATACAGAAAGGAGGAGAAGAAAAAAAGAGAAAAAAGTGCATAACTATTTTGTGCCTATGCTAAATATCTCTATAATTTAACAGTATGTATGTGCCCTCATGAAAATCTCCACACTGCATAAAACAAAGTCCTGAGCATCTTTGAAAATGCAGGCTGTACTAGCAGAAATATAATTAAGAGAAAATACTAATCGCATTTTTATCCAGGGTGACATTACGGGTTAAGAGTGGATATATGTTTGTATCTGGATTTCAGTCCTAAACTTAAGGCTGAATCCAAACAATGTAACCTCAGAAAAGTGGTGAATAACATAAGAAATCATTTTCCTATAAAATATTTTTGACTTTGGGAAAGTAACTGTCATTAATTTTCAACAGTACATGCTGGTACTCTTAAATAAGTTTTTCCCAGGATAACAATCTGTGTAAATGAGAAACAATGAGAAAACTATTTTGTGCATAATTTCTTGAAACCAGTGCTGGCAACCTGATCAAACCATTCAGTGAATTGTTCACTATGTTCACATTGCACAGACCCTCACTTTTGGAAGGATTTGGGTATGTTTTCATAACCTAGCCATCTTTTCATTGAACACCAGTGTGCTTAAAATTAACAACTAATTTTCAATTGCCCATTCAACTGTGGTTTCATGAAGACAATCAGAACATGAGGCTACAACCTTTCCCCCTTGTACAAATAAAGCTTGCTCAGTCTTGTTGCAAGACTTTCTAGTGTTGGGGATGAGCTGAGCAACCATGGGGTTTTGTCATGGCATTCTGCTTAGGACGAGCACAACAGAACAGAAGCAGAACACTTTGGGATCAAGGATAATCATTTGGCTCTGGTAGATCGAAGGTATGGTTGCTATTCTTGGTCTTGACATAAAATGGTGGCTGTAGGGCAATTCAGTGGAGCTTTGAGGTTAAGCATGACATGGTCCATTCTCAGGGAGTCCATAAAGCATAATTATCTAGACTGTAGCATATTGTGGTGTAGTGTGTAGTAAATACTTGATGTAGAATTACCTTCCTTGTGGATTATGTGAAAATATAAAATGCTGACATTTCCCAAATAATTTGATTTGGTAAAAATTAAAGAAGTTATTATAAAATCCTAAAATATAAAGCACATTTCTCAACTAGGCTCTTGGTCTATGTTATGTCTTGCAAATTTTGCAAAGATATAGTCCTTTACTGTATTGCCCTGTGTTAGATGCAAATTGAGATGGTATGGCATTTTTGGGTAGCAGCTCAGGGTTGAGCTGTGATTTGACAAAGTCAGCAAAAATTTCATGCCAGATACTGTGTCTTATCATACTCTTTTTCATTCCTATCCCTGATAATCTTGTCAAATGTTATTGCTTAAATATAGAGCAAGGTACAACAATTAATCTGTAGTGTTAACCACTGCACTTTCATTTGTTGACATAGAATGTTCAATAGTAATGAACAAGAAAGTAAACTGAGATTATCCATAAACTACTGTTCTTGCCTAGCTTAGCAGGGGTGGCAAGAAGGGAGTGTGGAAGGCTTTGTATCACCAGTCCTCATCACAATCTTTTGTATTTTGACTATAAAATATGTGCAGCAAATCCATGGTGACTCAGGAATGCCACAGTTGTCACTATGCTGTGCACTGTGGCCACTCAGAGCTGGGTGGCAGTAGGAGAAATGGGATTCAGTCCTTCTGTTCTCACACTCCAGGTTTCTGTCACCTGGAAAACTAGCACTCATGTGGGGCTTACAGAGCAGAAAAAGGTGTCAAGTCTGTCTGGTGGAGACTGATAAGTACTGGAAGGATGAAAGTAGTGTCAATGTAACACAACATCACTGAATAATGGTAATATGGTAGTGAGTCCCTCACAGTCACCAGCCAGTTGGGAAATCTGATTGATAGGTAAGGTTTTGGAAAAAAAAAAATCTAACTTATACACTAGTCTTAATAAAAAAGTGATTTTTCCTACTCCCTTCCTGAACAGAACAATGCAGTTTATGGCTATCTGCTATAATATTATTAATTTAATAATTAATTTAATGACTAAAACTGGTGAATTGGTCAATGAGCTAACACCTCTGTCATATCTAACTTCAATAACTCATCACTTTTGTCATTCTGCCTTTTCTCAGAAGCAGGGGCTTTCAAGAAAGGCAGTACTCTTTCCCATGTTGATGGATAGAGGACATGGAATGAGGCCAAGAAGAGAGTCAGCAGGCTTGCAAAGAGCTTACATCAAAATGGATCCAGAAAATCAACACAGGCCAATCCCTCCAGCAGGGATGAGATCAGAAAGATGTACTGGAAAAGAAAGTGAGACCTCATCTTCACCTTATGAAAGTGTATCTGATGAAGATTGCTCATTAAGTCATCAGTCATAAATAAGGCTTAGAGGAAATGTTCACAAAAACAATATTATATCTTCTTCTTGTAAAACCTAAACTGGAGTACGTTGTGTTAACTCTTTTTAAAAATTTGTTTGAAAATTCCAGAATCTGCATTTTTTCACCTCAATTCTTGTACTTTCCTAGGTTTTGGAATAATAGGGGCCAGCTGGAGGGAGAAATTTGTAATGAACTACTGTGGCATTGCATCTCTCATCTGTTGATTTATAAACCCTCTTGAATATAGGTAAGCAAATGTATCAATGCCATTTAGTGTTATACCATCACTGTTTTATGGGCATTATGGGGTGTGACATAGTGGTCCTTTAGTTTCCTCCAGATTTGTCTAGGATCTGGTAGTTAGCATGTTTGCTGGCAGTCTTAACAGAGACCTGAGAGCTTAAATCTTAGTGGAAGGGATTCATCAGGGTTACTGTCAAGGGCAGCATGATGAAATAGGCATTGCCCTTCATACAGAGAGCACTGACTGCAGCGCTATCAAATAAACCAGTACCTTTAAAATGTACTGGGGCTATTAAAGAGACAGGCTCTTAGATTACCCCTAAATGCTGTGCTTCTCTCCCTCTCATGTCTGCTGCTATTTCATTTTTATTGTCTTTATGGAAAAAAATTCAAAGGGTTGGAGGACAGAGGAAACATTCTTGTAAAGTTACTTTGTAATCTGTAGAGTTAGCCCACAGAGGAAGAGAGAAGGGAAGTATTTTTTAGAAGCTTTAATAGGTTGAAAATTCTCTGCCTTAATGGTCCTGTTTAGGCTCTGTATTTACAGATGTGTGCATACATAAGTGCACACATGCACAATCAATGTGTGTTCACACAATAAATTTCTCCAAAGTATTTTAGGAAGATGCTTTTATAATATAACCCTTGCCTAAACCCAGTGCTGAGAAATAATGGCATTTGACTCTCACCTTAAGTTTTTTCCTCTGGATTTCCTGCTCACTCTTTTGCTCTCTCTCAGAGAATCAGATCCTCAGCAGTGAGGGATTAAAGTCTCATGCTGTAACATTCATCCTTCTTGCTGAATGAATGACATGATTAAGGTATATGGGGAAGTGGAGTGACAGTAGCAAGTTCCATAGGTACAAACCCCCTCAGGGGTTGTGCTGCAATATACAATGATTTATTTGGCAGCTATTTGCATACAACAAATGCCTGTGAAAATTTCTCTGGGATTCTGGACAATTTCCATGATGGAGGAAGCAGCTGAAGGCTGATATGGAAGAGAAGAGTTTCTTTCTCCACTACATTGACAGCTCAAATCAGGAGCAGGGTGGAGTGAGGGACTAGCATGTTCTGCATGTGTTTTGTGCTCACATATTGAGTCCTTTACACTTGGTGTGATAACAACCATCACAGCACATGGTATTATACATGAGACAGTGGTGTTCAGGTATCACAGACTAACTTGTGGCCAGCCAGCACAGCCCCTGGGCTAAGTAGAAAGCTTCATTGCTCCAGAGTAAACATGTTTTTTTCTGGAAGTTTGCCATTTTGCAAACTCCACCTATAAACTGTAATTTCTCTTTCAAAGGCTTGCACTTTTCCTGTAAGGCTCATCCTCTCACAGACTTTATTGCATGCATTTTTGTCAATGTTCCTGTGAAAAGAGTGCTCCTGTTCCTCTTTCGAAGAAGGAAAATGAAGGTGCTGAAAAATGAGAGTCAAATTCATGAAGGGACCAAAATTTCCAAATGTGGCTTTGGTATCTTAATCTCACAAATTCTGCTCAACTACTGCTTTAAGTCTGCTGCTGCACAAGTTTTTGACATTTGATTTTTTTTTGGGAACTTAAATTCTTCTCCTGGTCTTCCTCATAGGCACTTCATTTTTGACAGTCTTAACAGCTCACAGTCTGTTTCATGTTTTAATTCTCCTTGGATCCATAAATTAGGTGTTTCTGTTTGCTTGTGTGAGGGGCTCAATCCAATAAAATCTCTCCAAACACCAACTTGATTGAGTTCTCCACAAGATAGAATTGTTGGGTACCTCTCCATCTCCTCACCCTCGTTCCCTCAGCCAGATGATGAAGCATTTGTCTTGGTTGTGTGAGAAATCTGATATCTGATTCGACTGATACCTAAAGAGACTCTCAGTCAAATCTCTGATGCAGAATGAAATAGCTTCCAGGATTGGCTGAAACTGCATTCTTCTCTAGAGGGAGGAAGGAAAAACTGCCTGTGAAATAAGCTAAAGGGCAGTGAGCCCCGGGTTCCCAGATTTTGGTGGCTCATGTTGTGAAAACTCTAATGTGGTTATGAAAGAAAGCTGCAATCCACACTCAGACTTTGAATGGAAATGTTTGGACAGCTACCCTGGGGAGAGCATTCAAGGCTTTGAGTGTATTGGTACTACTGAAAAAGGACCTTGAGGCACAGAGAGGAGAAGCATATCCATTTGGAGAGACCAGCACAGGTCCTAAAACCTGCAGATCTGCATTAGCATGGTGATGTTCCAGAGTTTTCTGGTCTCCTTCACATGAGCAATATCATAATATGGAAAGAAATAAAGTGCAAGATGATAAGTGAAATTTTACTGGAAAGACATTCAGTGCTATGACAAGAACATGTGGCTAGGGAGCAGCAACAATGAAAGTCTGGTCCAAGAGCTTTTCAGCAACAAGCAAGATTGACAAAGTTTATCTTCTGCCTCTGGATATGTGGGGTCAAGCTAATGGTTCGATTAAGTCAATAAGATTTCAGAATGAGATAAAGCTAAACTGTTGTGGATAAATTGCCACAGACTCTTCAAGATACAGACTGTGGGCCAAATTTTATTCTGTGATGGACTTTCTGACTCTGTGTGCTTTGACTATTTTTCTGTTGGTGTGGCTTCTGTCACCTTTTATATGACCTGTACTTTTTTCTCCACTTCTTCATGCAAGAGGCCAGGTAGCTACCAATTAATATGTTCTGATTTGAAGACTGAAAAGATAATCCACAGCTAAAATAATGTGTGTTTAATCAACTGTCCATTGGGGTATGGAAGAAAAATGTTTTTTTCTTTTGAACGCCTAGATGTATAATTGCCTGGTAGACCAGAAAGATGAGTTTTAGTCTCTTGTGCAATTAAAAGAAAAAAAAAAAAAGAAGACTGTCTAAATGTTTTGGAAACAGAAACTTGGTCTGATCTCTTGGGTAGATACAATGCATTTTAGAACTAAGCATAAAAGATATACTAAGAATATTTTAAAGGAGAAGCCTGAGTGTACTACCAAGAGTTGGAAGGAATCAGAAAGGCCTGCATGACACTATCTTCTGTAGTGATCAAAATGCTCTGGCTGTGGTTGAACTCCTTTTGCTCTGTGCCATAATTTCAATTCTTTCAAAAGAAAAACTGTATGTGCTTGAATAAGTGATCAGCACATTCCTGTTAATAGAGTCTTAAAGTGCTTTGCTGTGTTATAGTGGAAAGCAGCTTGCAACTTCTGTCACTGACTCTTCATTGATGAGCCACAATGCTCTGCCAAGAACTTGGAGTCACAGTGCAATTGGGCAGGGGGCTGTGAAAAGCTGCACTGTGGAGATAGGAAAAGCAATGGCAAGGCCCAGTCACGCTGCTGCTTGACCCCCCGGGTGTCATCTGCTTGTGATTTGTATTTACTCACAATAGTACCGGAAAAAGTTTTTTGAAATCTCTCCAGATAGATGAAGCGATCTTATTTCTACTTTTTCCCCCTCATGTTCTCCAAAAATAACTACCTGATATTCTTGATAGGAGAAACTGTTAAACACATTTTCTTTGTGTGCATATCTGTATTTTTCCCCTGTTACAGACTGAATGGAGAGAGTTGAACACACTCAGTTTTCATTTTCCTGTAAAACAACTGTGTTCTCTTGGGAAGTTTAGTAGACCTTCATTAGGTATTGGTACAACATTTAAAGCTTTGGCTTAAGAATTTTTGCTACTCAACAATATTTTTCTATTTTTGCTATCTTTTTAGAAGACAGACATGAAGACTTTTATTAATGTGCAATTTGAAGGAGATTGTACAATTTAAGAAGATTTTTTTGGTTTGTGGACTTCCTATATCTATGTACATTAAACTGTATACTCCATTTTGAATATGGGACTTATATGGTGCGTTTTCTGCAATTTTCTACTTCCAAGGAAGGAGATGAGCTACAGAACAATGTTAAGTAATAAATGAGCAGAAACTGCTCATGAATGCTTTGTGCCTGAAAATTAGAACAGAATTTCTATCAAGTTTCTAGCTGTTACAGTGGTGAGGCTATGGAACAATCTCACCCGAGTATGGTAAGCCCAAAATCTAATATACATACACATATGTATGTTTATATGTTTAAAAAAAAAAAATTAGAACCTGATTCAACCTGATAAGCTTCTGAGGAGTTTCATGAAAGGGTTTGTATGATTAGTCCTCATAAGAACAAGTAAATGTACTCTCAATGTAGAAGTCCTTTCAGGTCTTACATTCCTAAAACCTGATTGCCTTTGGAACCCTACAACAGCTTTGATTTTGATGAGTTCAGTTAACATTTGTCCCTGGACAGGGAAGAGATTTGGAAACAGGGGAAAGGTTGTATTTCAGATGCTGAAACACCTCTGGGACTGGCATTGGTTTGGACCTTGAGCATCTTAAGATGGGTATTAATAGAGGGGTTACAGGTAGAAACCAATGTTCAAGAAAACTACTTGAAAGATGTTGAGGCAGGAGCAAACATGGGAGCCATGAAGACCCCTGGGAACTTGTAAGTATGCATACTTATAAGTATGCACTGCTGAGGGCTTAAACACCAGCTGGCTGTCAACCAAAACAGAACAACCAAACATTTCAAACATCGTAATGAAATGAGAGAAACTTTCACTTCTTCAGCTTGTTTAGAAGATGTTTCAAAATCAAGACTTTGTTGATGAGTCTGTTCAGGTAGAGGGGGGTGAATGGCTCTGTGGGGACACACTGCCCTGTGCTGCCACCGTGCTGCTGTGGCTTTCCACACATACACTAAGGAAGATCACAAGCTGTGCTCTAGCATTTCTCCAGAAGCCCAAACCTCTCATTGCCAAACACTGCACATTTAAGCAGCTATGTACTGAAACTGTTATACTATTTTCTCGTGGGAAGATAAATCAGGAGACTTGTAAGTTTGGCTGAGTGCAATCTTAGGGTGCACCTCACTGGGCAGATAGTGTGGATGGAACTGCTGCCTCATCACTCAAGGCTTCCTTCCTGGAGCTTTTTGCAAGAATCTGCTATGGCAGCCACTGTCCTTCTTGCATATAATCTTGAAAGCCATGTTTCATGGTAGAGTGTATCTACTTCTTGGTAGATAATAAAGTGGTATTAGCCACACAATTAAGATAATTACTGTCTTTCTGCAGGTGGACAGGCATGGTGCAGATAAGGTTAGTGGGGTTGGTCACTATTTCATTCTGATGGACTTGTTATGGCATGTTGTCACAATCTGCCACTCAGGGAGTATATGTAAACCTTTGTAAATCCTAGACACAACAAAATAGAACAAGCTCCAAGAGGGTTTCTCTGCATTTATGGTCAAAGTCAGATGCTCCTGTCTTTACTTTTCTTTCTGATCCTGGTGGGTGGAACTTTTGTGAAAAATCTCATGCTTATCTGTTTGAGTGCAGGGGGAGCACCAATACATTTTGATGTTTCCTTTGAAAGAAAGCAGATCCTAGGAATAAATTGTATGCTTTGAAAATCTGATGCTAAAATGCAGAAGGAAAGCACATTGAGAAAGGGATTTCATACTAAAATGAAAAGAGAGGTGGCTATGAGATGATCAGTTCAGAGGCAGCCTAAGCAGTGCTATGCCAAAAATTGCAGAGGGCCTTGTGAACTAGGGATGAGATGTGCTGTAGGAAAAAATAACCAGCAAAAGAATGGATGGAGTAGAAGTCATGCAGGATTATATTATGAGGAGAATGTAGAAGTTTGTACATAGTTTCCTGCCTAACTGGATGCTGATAATGCCAACATTAATTGCCACAGATTTTATGTTTAAGATACCCTGAGGTCTGCTTCAAATGAAGCAGGATGAGTTATTTCAGGAATTGCAGAAGTCAAAACCAGTAGAGAATATGGGTCAAGTGCCTGCAGAGAGCTACCTGCTCAGGTGAGTGCTATCAAATCCCTCTCCACCACCACAGCAACACATCAGCCAGGTGGGTCATGAAGCTTGCATGAATTTCCAGTGTTGCCTGCTATGCCCCTCCATTTCTGTATTACAAAACCTTTTTGTAATTTTTGTCACTTTAGAAGAATGGCAGACATTTTGAGGATCCTTCTTTCTAGGGCTGCTTTGGCTACTTGAGTAGTTTTGGATTGTTTAAGGAGGGACACTGTCCACTCCTATGCAGAATCATTAGTTACACCATGTGTGTGTGATGTGTAGGGGATCTGTAAGGTTCTTGGGCTGTTGCAGACCATGCGTCGTACTGTTACAATTGGTTTACCCACACCAAGAACAACTGAGAACACCTGTTTTTTCTAAGTGATTCTTTTCCTTCACATATGTCACAGCTATTCTCATTATGTACAGTGTATTTTTAGATTTCGCATTTAATCACAGTGTAAAAGTGCAAAAGTCCATTTTCCACAAGAAAAAAAGTTTTTCATTATCTTGCTTTTTTTTTTTTTTAAATAATTGTATCATGTTTTTGACAGCTAAATAAATGGATTTTATTAAACAGGATTATGGGCTGAGATTATTTAGTATTCCTTTTTTATTATCTGGTGTAGCCTCTGCTGGGAGCTGTGAGTTTCTTTTCTTCATTTCCAACATTGATTCTTGCATTAGATGGTTTCATTGAATAATTAATATACTTCCTGTGATTGATGATTTGCATGGCCTGAATATTAGGTTATCAATCATGACCCACTTGTTCTAATGTAATCATATTGAAAACGTGTCAAAAGCTGTTTACCCAACAATGACAACAGGAGCTGTGATATTGAAGGTGCTTGATACACTACAACAGAAAATATCCTGGTTGAACATTCATAATGCAGAGATTATGAGTTTCTCAAATTGATGTAACAAAAGCCTGGAGCCCTTGGTGAGAGTTATCAGCTCCAATAAGAAAAGTCCTTTTTTCAGCTGGAAAATCGTACTGATTTCTTTGCCTTTTATCAGCTGCTTAGTGACTTTTTGAGCCTACAGTGTAAAGTAATTATGTTCTGTGCTGCACAGCATAAAGAAACTGAACAAAAAAATGGAAAGAGTTCTTTTTTTTGAAAAAATGAGCAACACTGCCTGTATCTGTTGTTACTGGAAGGAATGAGCATCGTTAAGGTCTTTCCAGAGTTTGCTTTTAGTGGATTACCACAAACATTGAAAAAGTGGGTTTTTGCTTCTGTGGGGCTCATTAAAGCAAGCATTACATTTTAATACTCAGCATATAATGCACATTTCTTGCAGTGTATTTCTTAGCTCATAGGTGCTTCTTTCTGCAGACTGTATTGGTTCCATTTCAATACCCTGTTGCTCTTTACCTCAGCCAACTACAATGGCAGGTTTAGTTGTGTATATTCATTTCATTCTTTCCTTTTTCCCATGACAATTCATATTAACATGGGAATTATATTGTGGTTCAACTTCACAAACTCATAGTGATGGAAATGTTTCCTATGACCAAAGTAGAATCGCTCATGTAAGACAAAGCTGCTTGGGGTGGAGAAGTCTAAAGCACTGGGCTTTATAATTCTAAGCAGCAAAGGAAAGCCATTTCCTTCACCTCTGCCTGACTTCCACTCTGGACTGGAGCATACACAGATTTTTCCAGTCTCCTTTGTTCATGAAAAGTCATGCAGTGATGCTTTTCCTAACATTTGACAGTGCTTTACTCCTCATGTCACCTTTTGGCTTTAATGGAGTACTCAAAAGCTCTGCTCTTTCCAGCTCCCTGTTGCTCCTGACGTTAGACAACTTAATTGGTGGATATAGACCAAAACCAGACTATTCATCAAGATTAAGAGTACTGCAGTTTTGTCCAAATGTGAGGACCCTACTAGTCCTGGCTAGCCTTTAAGGCATATAATCATGGAGTTCATACTGGTGTGGTCTCTGAATAGCTGGCATTGTTGGCAGTCCTAAGAAGAAAGACAATTGGAAAATTTAAAAGCTCAGGGAAAAAAAGCCCTACAGTTTAACTCCCCTCCCCTCCCCTCTTTTTTTTTTTTTTTCTTTTAGTCAATATTTTACTTTGTTCCACCAAAAAAGAAAGTTTATAGGAGCTATGTAATCTCAGTGATACCACCCAGCAGGAGGGGTAATCTCCTGGGATGTCACCACAGTTGAAGGCCAAGTGTTTCAATTACTTAATATATGAAACTATTAGCCTTGTTGTGTCTCTCAATGATTAAAACAAAGAACAAGTATGTTCATTGTTACAGGATAAAGGATTCCTAAAATAATTTGTAATAATAAAACCACAGAAATCTGGAACCAGAGGAAGTATAGATGAAAAAGACCTAGTCATCTAATTTCTCTGCCAGCATAGGATTTCAGTGCGCATTTTTTGTGTATTAGTTAAGAGGGTTACTCAGAAAATGATGCCCAAATCTGTTGTATTTGAATCCACAGTGATTCATAGTTTTTATGATTTCTTTTCTTGAATGTCTGTAATTAACTCAGAATGCTTCAAACACTAGTGCTTCTACAACCATGGGAAATAAAGCCAATTAATTAGATTGTAAGAAAAAATAAGATGTTGCTTGATTTCAGCAAATTATGTCTTCTGCTACTGCTTTTTATCACACTATATAGTTCCAAGATTTCCAGTGCGAGTCTGTTAGAAAAATTGTCTTCAGTTTCCCCTAATCTCTTGTTAGAAATGGACTTTAAAATGATGCAATTTTATAAAAAGGGTATGTTCTGAGTTTCCTTTATTTGCCTGATGTTTCTAAAGCCTCTAAGACCCATTAGTTATCTCTCCTCCACATCTAAGAGAGTTTACCCACTCATGAACTGCTTATTATTTTTAAAATAGAAGCAGGGACTGTCTTTTGTTGAAAGAAAGAACTCTATCTGGAGAGTTACCTCCTGAAAGACTTCCTGTATCTTAGACTGACTTTGAAAGAGTTAGTGAAGGTGGCGTTATAATTTCTCTCTCTCTACTGGTGACTGATCTTTCAAGTATTTGTGTATTTGTTGTGCCACTGTATCTTCTCTTGATTGCATCATGTTAGGTTTTTGCTTGCTATATATTATATATGAAGCAGGGCAGAAAAGCTCTGTACATAAAAGAGGAGCATGAAAACTACACATCTTGTAGAACACTGAATTGTTTTATGAAGCTTTCCTGCAGGAAAAGCTGTTCTGCTCTCTGAATCACCATTTCTACATTTTTTTAATTAACATTTTTTTGGTTATTGCCTCAAGACTAAAAGCCCACTAGTTTTCAGTTGTTTAGTTTCTCAGCCAGTAGTAAAATTTTCCTTGGAAAGAAGCAGCATTTTATGGAAACCGTCAGTAAACTGTTTTTCTATGGAAAATATTTGAGTAGCCTTCCTCTGTATACATAGCTATAAAAATATTAGGGCAATATGTGCTAAGTGGGCAGTACAAGTGTTTCAGCACAGAGGACCCATGTCTGCAATTTGCTGCCAAAAGCAAATTACTGTAGCAAGCCATTTAACATAATAGGACATAGCAGGTGTTGGGCCACATCTTCAAACAAACAAAAACCAGGCAATGACTAATTCACTGGAAGGAGCAGTATAGCCAAAATTTTCTTCTTCTGACCCACAGGAAAACAAATCCACCGTCCTCCGGTGCAGCACTCATATGTGCAGGATACAAATCTTTCTAAGCAACCAGAGACATATCTGATACTGTGCTTGGAAAAGATCAAAATAGGAATGGACTTCTGAGATGAGATGTGAAACCCATCTCTCTGAACATTCCTCAGTATACCACAATTATAAATAAGTACAAACAAAGTCTATTCCCTGCTGATTCTGAATGGAAAAGAGCTGGAGAGAAGAAGAAAAAAATGGCTGTATATGTTTTCTTTATAATTTTGGAATGCATTCAGGCTTCACACCAGGAAGCAGAGAGAGGAGCAGCAGACACCATTCTCATATATTCAACTCATTCTTGAGTGCAAATTTTGTCATCAGCGTTGTCCACAGTGGTATCTTGACTCTGAGAACAGAATATTTCTCTGTCTACATTTATGAACAGTGAAGGACTAAATTGCAAGTGGACAGATGAAAGGTAGTTTAATAGGGCAAGAGAAAATTTGACTCATTGTGGTTTGAGAAGTTGGTACTTCAGGTCTAAGCCAGCAGGAAGGTGGTCCTGCCTCCAGCCTCCTCACCTGCCTCTGCATTTCCACAATTTGTGGAGCCTGCAGCACCATTTTCCCTTAGTCTACCAGAAGACTGATTATGCCTGAGTTTGCTAATTCACGTGACAGACACTTTATGTTTGATGTCACTGATGCCAGCCTAAGGTGACAGAGTTGTCTTATTCTTGGCATCCTTGCAAATCCTGTTGCTGCCTGTGGATACTTCTCATAGCTACTGTAAATGCTGTAATCACTACAGAGGGGATGACAGGATATTTCCACGTTGTTTTGTTAACTTCTCCTATGAACAACAGGAAATTAAGCTGGGTGTTGTGTGGTACTTGGCAATCTCTTTTCAGAGGGTTTTTTTTTCTTTAATATTATCGTTCCCCCTTTCTACTTCCTTCCCTGCTAGATTTTCCATGGCAATATTAGGATGAATGTGTCTGTCAGTTTCAAGCTGTGACTTTTTTTTTCTGTTTTTGTAGACCTGTCCCAAAGCATACCTGGGAGCTTGGAATGTTAAAAAAGAAAAGGAAGCAGAGTGTAAGATCGCTGGCCTTGCCTGTAACATGAACACCTGCCGAAGTAAGAGGAGGCTCATTAGGTGACTCTGACTCCTGCTGCCTTTGCTATTTTTGGGCCAGCTGTCATGTGCACAGGGTGATCTGCCTGGCCTTGACGTTTGGTATAACATCTCAAGACCAACCCATTGTACATTTTCCCTCTCACGCCCTGCAACAGGAAGAAAAGCAGCCAACACCGTTGTTATGGGCCAGACATCCAATTAAGCAAGCACGGGCTGGATGTGCCCAGGCAAGGGCTCTGGTGGGCAGAGGGGAGGAGGGTGTGCAGAGCCATTACCTCAGAGTGCCCTGCAAACCCTCCTCTTCACTTCTGCTGCATCCCTGGGAACTGCCAGGAAGAGCATCTGAGCTGCCTGCAGCTTTAACGGTATGGCACAGGGGAGCAGAGGTCTCCCAGGATTAATTAATGGGCATCCCGAGAACACATTCTCATTATAGCTATAGCACTAGGGTTTTTCCTCATTTTGCAGAACATCAAATGTATTAGATAGCGTGTGGGATGGAGGCAGGGAGGACTGGGGAAGGCAGAGGCTGCAGTCAGAGGGAAGCAATATGGACTAGGAGATTTAATCTGACCATGTCAGAGGCTGTCACAGGACTTAATATTGCATTTATTTAAACTGGATTTTCTCTGATATAACGCATCTGACTTTGGGGGAATGATTCTTGGTTTTGAGGGGTGTGCAGATCCCTCGGGGGATGAAATGCCACTGATAATAAAGAGCTCGTGCTGACATCCTCCACCATGATTTTTATTTGTTTGTAGCTGCTCATTCTTTGTTAGAACACAGAAATGGCCAGGCACGTGTGTTTTGTTTCTTTCATGTGATTTTCCCCGCCAGTCAGCATGGCTTATGCTCAATTAATTCCATCAATATACGGTCCCCTCCAGCCTCATCTGCACTTGTGTAGCGTGACAGGCAGTTGTGAATATACCACTAACTGTGTCCAGACAATGGCGTGAGGAGGCTCCATGAGGGGTCTATTAACTCCACAGACAGACTGCGGCTTCGTCTTCAGCACAGTCCCTTTGCAGGAGGGGTTTCTTTTTTGGTGAAACATTTAGTGGAACGTGTTTCCTCCCTCCTGGTGAATTAGCTGCCACTTGGTTGCTGGTGAGCGGCAGCACTGCCGACTGAACCGCGCCCGATGAAACACCAGGGTGGCTGGACATGCTTCTCCAGTGCTCACAAGCACACACAGAGCACAAGCTCCCTTCTTGGGAGAGCTCAGGAGTCCTTCCTGGGTGACCAAGTGGGGCAGGTGATCAACTCTGGCTGAGTGTTTTGATAAAGAAGATGCTCTGACCATGTTCTGTCCCATCAATGTGATTAGGAAGTGATGACTTTCTCTGAGAGAGCACAGCCATCATTTCATCTTTTTCTTCATAAAAGGGCAACAAATTTACTGATATCTCAGGGCCATGTGATCCCCTCAGCAGTGAGGCAACCTGCTTGCAAGGGGACTTCAGTGTTCTGAAGAACAGGGAGGAAAATTAGAACAACAGTTTTTGACTGAAAAAAATTATCTTTTTACGCGCTGGGTATTTCAGAGGCATGAAGCTGTACTAATTGGGGTACAGTGTAATGACTAATCCCATTAGAGGTGCTGTTTACAGATTACCCGCTCGTTTGAGGCACTAGAAAGCAAAGTAGGAATAAAAAAAAATCAAATAGGAGAGAGAATATTATTTTAGAACTGCTGTGACACGAGAATGTGAGAGATGTTAGTTATATTGAAACACTCTTTCAGCCGACAAGGTCACTTGTGGCAATAATCCGCTCATTAGAGGTGTAATCCATCACTCAAGTAATATCAATTTAGTGCCAGGGTTTTAATGCAGGTTGTACTAATCATTAGCGGCAGTTTGTCAACTGCATAATTCACCAGGGATTGTGGGTATGCATGATTTAGCAGGTGACCCTTGACCTCGGTGGAGTAAGAAGCCTGCCTTAGAGGCAAAATCAAGAGGGACAAAAAGCAGCGCTCACTCATGAACAATTATTATGCTTAACAGCATGACTGTCATTTTAGAGAGAAAGGGAAAAACAGTATGTACTGAATAATGAAGGATTAAAATTCACCTGAGACTTGGCTCCAGCTACAATGCTGGAGTCACCACCCTCGCTTAGGGGGGCAGGAAGAAGACAACACTTTTTTTTTATTGTTTACTTAATGGCCCCTTAGCTAATATCTAAGAGTGAGAAGCCCTTCTGCCACGCAAAACATGAGCGGTGATCACAGCAACAGACTCATTTATTCTTCTGCTGTGAAAATGTTGGTTTGCTCCCATCTCTATCCCAGGTGCCAAGCACTGGGATTGACCTGTGACTGTCATAGGTGAAAAGTATTAGTTAGGAAAGTCTGCATTAGTGTCAGACAGGTAGAGGATTTCCCCTCAGGCTGTCAATTCATTTGGAGGGAAGAGGAGAATAACCTGAAGTGAATTTCTGTGCCCACCTGAAATCTACTCAGAGAGTTAAATGCAGAGTTTGATTTACCAATCATTATAAATGTAGTATAGCATCATATTCTCTATTTCAACTATTGGAAAAATGCATTTCTTTTCACATCCCACTTGGGAAGTTATCAGTGTCTTGCCTTGCTGTATTGCTGCTCTGTTTTATAATAGCAATAATCCTCCTGAAATCTGGCAACTAGGACGAGTTAAGTGCCCTAAGCTTTACTGTAATTAAGGTACTTTTTTGCTTGCAATAATTCAGAATTGGCTCTGACTTAAAAACTGAAATTTAACAAGTGATTTAGCCTGTAATGTGCTCTAATTGCTTTTGGTATTTTGAAAGTGGGGGTTGGGTGGGAGAAAGAAGAAAGGGGTCAAACAACTCAGTTATTTAACAGAAAAAGTGATAAGTGATCTTGCATGTTAGGCTTTTTCCAACTGGAGTTTTAGTATGCACACCAGCTTCCTGGTTGTGGCTTTCTAATAATCTATCTGTGCTTGATGTCTATGCTTACAATTAAAAATGATGCTTGGAAGGAGGAAAGGGGCTGAGCAAACCTCTTTGCTAGCTAAACATTTTGAAATGTCACTGGCATTGTCAACCACAAATTTTCATCACAGCCCTTGCCAGCTCTGAAAGAAGAGGCAAAGAATGTGGTGTCCCATCCTGAAGGGAAGGGAACACCCAAGATTCACAGATGCCCTCAGTCAAAAAGAAACAACAAAAATTAGAGGGCCAACAAAAACTTGCAAAGTTTTATTAATGAATTATACACTTGGCATGGAAATTGGTATATGTTAGTCCCTTATCTTCTAATATAAACACATGGTGCTTGGTTTTGAATAGAAAGAGCAAAAGAGAGAGAGAGGTGGAGAATGGGTAGAGTGAAAGAGAGAGATTAAAGAGAGGAAGGAAGGCAGGAAGGCAGACAGGGAAAGAAGAAAGAAAGAAAGAAAAAAAAGAAAGGAAGAAAGAAAGGAAGAAGGAAAGGAAAGGAAAGGAAAGGAAAGGAAAGGAAAGGAAAGGAAAGGAAAGGAAAGGAAAGGAAAGGAAAGGAAAGGAAAGGAAAGGAAAGGAAAGGAAAGGGAAAAGGAAAGGGAAGAAAAGAAAAGAAAAGAAAAGAAAAGAAAAGAAAAGAAAAGAAAAGAAAAGAAAAGAAAAGAAAAGAAAAGAAAAGAAAAGAAAAGAAAAGAAAAGAAAAGAAAAGAAAAAAGATCCCCAACCCTGGTTCCACCATCAATCCAGCTGATGGGGTGTCAAGGGCCCTGGCAAAGCTGGGCTTTGTGGGGGCACCTTTTATAGATAAATTTACCCATACTGGGGCTAAGTTTCTTGCTTTTGATGCAAGTTATCATGCACAATTTTTTCTTCTGGACCTTTCTGGAAGAGGGTTTGGAAGGCTTTGGTTGTCTTGCTCCCTCCTGACAGTACATGTCTGCCCCCTTCACCTCATTCCTGCCCTTGTGCTGTACTGAATTGTTCTTACCTCCAGGAGCCAGAGCAAAGGTATTTGTCCCAGAAAAGTGCTGCCCTTCTCCAGCCAAAACTTAAGCATTCTTGCCTATGTACAGCATGTTCTTACCAGCAGTCTTTACTTGGCTCTGTGGCTATCTGGATATTGGTTTCTGGGAAAAACACATTAACCCCTTGTCTTCTGGTCTCCCTCAGGAAGGAAGGTAGGAGAAGGCCAGAGGGCACAGCCATCAGGGACCAAGAGCAGCCAGATGGCAAAAATATCAGTGAATAATAATACTGAGGATTAAAATTTGTGACTACTGTCTCTTTCAGTGGGACTTAGGGCACTGCTGGATTGTTCCCATTTCCAGTGCAACATGGGCAAAGACAGGGAAAATAGGATTTTTCCTGTAGTTCTGTAGGAATCACCAGTACTTACCAAAAAAAAAAAAAAAAAAAAAAAAAAAAAAAAAAAAAAAAAAAAAGTTAAAATTGTCCATTAAGAGGTATTGACACCATCTAATTTGAGGGATCTCTTTCTCTGCAATACAGGATAGAGAGCTAGGGTCTTTCAGCAGAATTCAGTCTGCTTAAATCACTTCCTGTTCTAAATTATCTCCCTCCTGTATGTTCATAGCCCTTGGTAGATGCCCCAGAGAAAGGCTCTGGTTCTCATGCCCAGGGCAGTCTGGGTTCCCTTGGTGCCTTTTGCAGAGGCATGATGCTGTGGTGTGCTTTATTTAGCTGCTGTGTGTTTCCTTGGCTGGGGAACTGTCTGAGGGAGCTCCTGTCAGTGCCATCAGTGGAGCCCTCAGTGTTCAGCTGCTCTAAGAAGGGTGTCTACTTGAGCTGAATTGCTAAATTTAGGTATTTGAGCTGAATCACATCCAAAGTGATGTTCCCCTTGCTCAAACAAGGGGAGAAGCAGGAAATGGAAGTTCAGCACTGGGTCAAGCCTTGATTGTAGTTCAGCCACACTTAGTGATTCCTGTTGTCTCATGTATGTAGGTTATATGGGCTTTAGGTAGGAACTGTCCCCTACCACAAAGGACACTGCATTTCCACAATCAAAAAATAATTAAAATTCTGTAAGAATATCACATAGTCAATAGTTCACATGTGAATAAAAGAAAGCTTTTAGGAAAATAACAAATTTAATTCCATCAGATATAAGATGCCAAAGTCCTTCCTCATACAGAGAAGGCAATGAAGCCAGCCAACATTTGTCTAATGAGTTAGCATTCTCCTCTGTTGGAAGTCAAAAACATTCGTGGCTTCAGGCAATATTCTTGCCCATGGACCTGAGAACAGTAAACCTCATGTCTCCTGTGGACTGACCAGAAAAGGAGCAGATATAAACTGCACTTCTATTTATGTACATACATTTTGATCAAATCCTTCATATAACTGTAGTTTCTGTAAGTAAAAATTCTTTTTCTCTTTCTATTTTAGTCTTTTTAAGTTCAAAAGCTACTGTTAGTAGGAAATTTGGAAAGAAACCCAAATGAAGCATTATGCTATCATCAACATGTTGATATTTGGATATATCTGAGGTTAGCACAGTGCCCATCTGGACTGCCTTAACAGTGCAGTTAATTGCATTATATATGGAGAAGGGATTCAAAAGAACAAAGAATTGAAGCTATTCTGTTTAAGTAACCCGTTGCTGTGGTATCTGAGCACAAGAGTAGATCAGAGCACAAAAAAAGCAGATTGCTAAAAGCTATACTCCCAAATCTTATGCATAACCTTGGATAGAGATTAATGAAACAAGCTGAACAGCAAGCTGGAATATTAGTTACAGTAGATTTACACCCTCTAAGTGTTTGCAAGGACCCCAACTTCAATGATTTCCAAAGTGAGCTATATCCATCATGGATGGGCTCCACAATATTTGCTGATGTTTCTTGCACAGCTGCTTGTCATATGGGACAGGGTTTTAAAGCTATCTCCTAGCCTCAGGAGGCTGACCTAGTGGGGGTTTCAAAAATATCTAGCCACTAGGAAAATCTCATACCAGCAATCCCACAAGCTGTCAATGGTTAGGTATCTAGATATTCTGAAATAATCTGGGCTCTCCTGGTGGGTGAAACCTAGCTTGTGGGGATTCTTTTACAGAGGGGGGAGAGGCCACATGGAAGGATGGTCTGCAGTATCTGCTGGCACCCAGGCCAGAGGTGTAGGTGCATGTTGTTTGCTGCTGCCTGTGCAGAGGTGATGCTTAGGGCTGAGAGGTGCTGGGAGGGCACATCCCTGGATGGCAACTCTTTCTGCCCTGACTGGGGCAAAGGGGGAAAGCTGCTTGAGCCTCCTTGCTGGGCTCAGCAGATTGAGGGATGATGTTTCTTGTTGCCAGAACAGTGCTTGGGGAAATTGTGGGGTCCCCAAATCTGTAGTTAAATCAACCTGACCACTGTGGCTCTGCTTTTCCTCCATATTCCGGGTGCATCATGGCACTGAGGATCATTAGCTTCTTCTCAGCGTACTATCCTAACACTGCTGCTAAGCAGCTGCTGGTTTGGTGCAGGGACACCAATTAGCAGTGATCTGTATGACTGAAAATGGAAGAGAAGTGGGTTCACAAGATATGAGAGCTGTTGTTTCCTAGTGTTTGCATACAGAATTTTACTGGATAGCTAAGAACACAGCAGGTAGCCCAGATGCTGATTCAATCCCCATGGTCTCTCCTTGAGATAATGTCTCCGTGGGAGAGCTTGAGCCATGTGGAAAGCATACGTGCAAACACTGCAGCCAGTGAAATCATGTGCCAGAGACAGGGAAAAACCTGTGTCTGTGTGGGATCTTATTTAAACAGGCCCAACCTTATGTCTCCACAGAGCCAGCAGCATCCCAGCTTCTCAGGCATATTCCCACATCGATTTCCCAGAGGACCACTGCCCACAGAAGTGCCAGGTGATCTTCCTGGGGGGATTAATCAGCCAGTGTGTAGCATCTGGGGACATCTGGTCTGCATGAGAGCAGCTGAGACATCTGTATGGGCAGATTAGTGCAGCACAGCATGTGTAGGGCAGACACCCTCCCCACCAGCAGCTCCTCTCTGCTGGAATTGGGAAGCTGCAACAAAGGGTGTGGTGTCCATCCTACCTTGTCTGTAAGCCCAGGATCTCATCCAGCATCAACAGCATCCCTCTGTGTGCCAGGGTCACTCCTTGATTTGATTGAAGCCTTCAGTATATTGACTTGTCTGTTTTGATCTTCCTGGGTTTACTTTTGTTTCTTTTGGAATTCATTTTAATCTGCTGGTTTCTTCTGAGATGTCTTATTTCTAACCATATTTCCTTTATTTGTCTTTCTTGGGTTTTTGTTTGTTTGTTTTTTTTAATGGTGGTGTTTTTTCAGAAGCTATCTTTTCAAAGAGCTGTCATTGCTGCCTCCACAGATGCTTCAATATACCAGATACAGAAGATTATGGGTGTCCAAAACTGTAACCATTTTCTAGCAAAATTGGATATATAAGATAATGTGTCTGTACACTGAATTGAAACTTTTTAAATGGCTCTGTACACTCAAACCCAAGTTGTTGGACTCATTAAAACTGACATATGCAAACATTTCAACTACAAAAATTCAGTTACTGATCTCTGTTAAATCCCAGGCAGCAGATGACACTTAGAGTCTGCTAAAGAAAAAAATGCTAGTCTTTTTTTTCCCCCACTGCTTTTAGTATTTGCTCAGTATCATTAATATAAATATGCAATCATCGAAATCAACACAACTGAAGTTAACAGAGCAACTCCAGATTTACATCAGTGTAAATGAGAGCAAAACTTGATCCCTCGCATGTAATTTATCTTTAATTCTGGTTTAAGTCTCTCTCATCTTGCTGAATAAAAACTGATGTTCTTCTCACACACAATCTGTATACCATTCATTAGTGTCTTTTCTGTTTGGAAGAGAGATTGGAGCCTGTGGTAATGAAAGCTCAAATCCTGGGGAGCAGTACACATGGTATTTTGTTTTAACTAAATGCTGTATTGGTATTCTCATGAGTGGCTTTGCATTACTTGAACATTTATGAGTAGCTTGAACTAATAAATCTCTAATTAGCACTAATTACTAATTAGGTTATTGATTCCTCTGACTGTGGACTCCTCTCTGGCTTTATTCATAAGCAGAAAGTTATTTTAAAAATTCTTGTGGCTATATCCTCAAACGAGCTCACTTCTGCCACAGAAAGAAGCAGAGCAGCAGGCTCTGGGCAGTCTGCTTGTCAGAACAACACCCAGGCTTATTCAGACTGAATAGGTCTGCTGAGGAGCAGAGGTACTTTTTTTTTTTGCTAATTGAGCTGTCAGAGCACTGCCTGCTTGCCCTGATGCACTGGAGAACCCCAGCACTTTTCTGCTGTCTTGTCTGATGGATACCTGCTGTTTGCACCCTGTGGAAACATGGGCTGTGCCCAGCTCCAAAGGGTGGCTGATGCTCTTCCAAAGGTGTTTTGGGGCAATCCTGCTCTTTTTGGCCTCATGGTGAGACCCAAAGCAGATCTGCTAGAGCAAGTTGATGTACTCTGCTTTGCTTCCCACAGCCTGGCTTTCTTTCTGTTTGGTCAGAAAAGCCCTTCTGAATCCTTGTACTCTCAGAAGTGTTTCCCCTCCCATTCTCCCATCTCTCTCCAGCAGCTGTCCTGCTCACTACCTACCTGATGAGCCAAAAGGGGTTGTTAAAATCTTTGCTCTGTAGTCTGCATTTACATGGCATTCCCTATAGCTTTTTACAAAAACAGCCCTTCCTGCCCCAAAAGGATCAGGAACCCTATCATCCCATTTTTTCCCCCAAAAGCTCAAAGAACAAGACTCCCAAGGTGCAGTAGTCATGTAGGAAGCACTTTCCCTACTGCCACCATCACTGCCACACCAACTCACCATACTTCTCCCATTTTCTCACACCTACAAATTAATTCATAAAGGAGTTTTGGTTTTGTATGGTTTATTGAGGATAGCAGTTAGCACACTGTCTGCTAACTTCTTTCACTTGAAGGCAGAACACACAAATGATTGAAGAAATTTTGGCTTTCTTCACTGACAGTAGTGATTTTATCTAGAAATGACTGATTGCCTCTCTGTTAGGACTGGCAGGAGAGGTCAAGTGCAACACTACTTTATTCAAGCATCAGGCTGTTTCGCTTACATGGTACATCTTCAATTTGCAAACCCAGACAAGTGCAAGACGAGGCTTACTTCTGGTTGACATTATCTGTGAGGAATATGCAAAATCTCTTTTTTGGTGGCTGCCTTCTCTTTCTGTTTATTTTATGCAACCCACTATGTTTGTTTTGATCCCTACAGCCCTGTGCAGGTTCTGTGATGAGCCACTGTGGCAGTACAATGGTGCTGCACTCATGCTGATGTTCTCACCAGCAGACTCCAGGCCCTGCTGAGCTTTGCTGTTGCATGCACAAAACTCCCTAGGACAACTGTGGGAGATGTCTGCGTGTGGCTGCGAGGGGATGGGGCTCCCTGTGTAGCAACATCTGGGGACCAGAAATTGAGTTTTCTTGGCTACAGGCCCCGACTCTGAAATATGATCTTCCCACCCTTCTGGTCCATCTCTTCACAGAGCAAAGGAATAAAGAAGGGAGCTAAGTATCTCTGGATGGAAGTCCAGTCAGCTAATTAATATCAATGAGGTGCGTGTTATTTTTAGTTATTGCAGATGTGCTCATACCTCATTAGCTTAAACACTTTAAAGCAAATAAATAACAGCTTCTGTCATGCTTAAAGGAAACATTTTATAAAGGGGTTATTGATCTGGACTTCAGAGGGACCTGGTGGGAAATCTGTAAGGCTTCTTCTTCCAGAGGAGGGAAAGGAGGGGACGACTTTACAGAAATAAACTGAATATGTCCTCTTTTTTAATGCACATTAAGAAGCCAAAAGGCAGATCTGTTTCCAGGTGAGTCTGGTGGGTTTGAGTTCCTGGGTTGGTTCCTCTGGTGGAAACACTTGCAGATGCTTTGCAGTGAGGCAATTGAATTTCTTCCTGTGAGATGTTTTGGGGAGACAGTTGGTCCAGAAGAAAGGGTTTGTCCTGAGCCTGCAGGAGGAATATTTCTTTGGCCCCGATTACCTGATATTTTAATTTCCATATTTAGCAAGTACCCCAGATGTGTGTTGCAGGAAATAAGTAACTTGTCAGTGGTTTTGAGGTTTCTCAGCAAAAAAGAAGATTACGTCGTTTTACACTGAAGTATTGAAGAGAGTGTTTTATATTTTGAATGCTAATAAGCAGAGTTTTTTTCAGACGGGAGCCATAAAACTGTCATTATGTCAGTGGTATGTCTTTGTTCTTAGCTTTGCTCGTGCTAATCAAAGACAACAGTGGTATATTTTGAGTTAATACTGTAACAAGAGGAATGGCATTAGTGGTCATCATCATGAGTGACTCCTGGACATGTGGTAATAATTTCTTAAGTGTTTCTGAATAGTAAATGAGTGAGAGAGAGGCAGTTCAGCTCCAGTGCTGTGCAGAATGGAATGTATGATTCTGCTGAAATGATAGATCCACAGCTCACATTTGAGGGCCTGTAAAAACAAAAATCTTCTTTTTAATGTAACTAACATATCTCCTTCCACAGTCCCTCTTCTTCTTCAGCATCTGACTTTGCCTTTTGGTTTGGGATAAAGCAGTGACTTTTAGCATAAGGACTGCATGAGTGCAATCCTCTCTGTGTTCTTAGGGAAATCATTCCACTTGAGAAACCAAGATCTCATCCGTTGAGTATTTCAGTTTTGCATAGTTGGATGTGAGTTTGAGAGCCTTCAGTTGAAATGGCGTTTTCCTTCTTGTTAATAGATACCCCCAGATTTGGTAAATATATGGAAATAGAATTGGTAACATTATATATTTAAGTGCCAGTTTTCTTAGGGAAAAAAAATACCACCCAAACCTTTTTTATTATCAGTCAAGCAGTTTTCATTTATTTGGTGAGGCAGTATGTTTGCATTGGCTGGCAGGCTCATGAATGGCTCCTGCGTAACGAATCATACATTTTAAGAATTCTTTCCAAAGCTTTTATGAAAATACAAAAACTTAAATAACTTTAACACAGTTGTGTGATCAGTCTGATTAAGTTAATGCATTTAGTTTAAGTAACCCCAGTGGGGTTTCAGCAGTACTGTACATTCCAGAGAAGGGAACAATTGGTGTATTTTCACTGTCTGACTCTGTTTCTCAGAGAATGCTGAACAATATTAAACATTCAGAGGCTGCGTTTTCCCTTTGTTTTGACAAATGCTAATAAGTAGCTAACTGCAAGAGAGGGGGAAAAAAATTCCTAATTCAAACCAGTTGTGTGATGGTCGAGCTCAGCAAATTCCCTGACCAACAAGATGTAATCTGTGAAGAAAAGAGTGGAGTGGTAGCCTTTGCTAGCCTTTGAAATCACTAATAAAGTCATTAGACAATGTTTAGCTGAAGAGAAATGACTAAAGCCAGAGAAAGACTATTCTGAGGAGCTCTCAGAAGGAACATTAGTGAGCTTTGGTTTCTAATTAAGTGGTATTATTAGGAGCTTTGATAAAAACCCTCGTGTGTGTGACATCTTGTATTTCTGTGTGTATCAAGAGTTGAAGAGAAACTAAAAAAAAAGAGACTTTTTAATGATAATACCTGAAAAGTGTTTTTCAGCAGACCCATACATCATTGTCAAGTGAAAAGATTAAACTTTATTGTTTCTTTTTGAACCAAGAACTCAAGGTGAGTGGAAATGTCTTGAAATGCAAAGTAGTTTGGCAGATAAAGTAAAATAGAGATGAAAAAAGACAATAAAAAGACATTGGCTGTAATAGAGGAAAGAGTGGGGAAGTTCACTCTTTAATGTTGCTGGGAGAACTTTCTTTTTGCTATTAATGATAGCATTTAAGTGTTACAATTACAAGCTTTTATTGAAATGAAACATTTCACTTAAGGAATGGCACCAAAATCATTTTTGTGTGTAATATGAAGCATTAGTTATGTGATGCTGCTGCCAAAATAAACCCCACCATTCATTTAAAATATCAGGAAACTCCATTTGAGAGGGTAGTTATACATCCATTGAGGATACTCTGTATATTATTTTTCCTTGGTATTAATAAAGTCTATTAACAACATAACTGCAATTGATTCATAATGTCACATTTGTTTGCAAGTAATGGATGTAAGGTTAAAATGGTTTAACTATTACAATGTTTGAAAATGATTGCTGTTCCCTAAAGCCTCCTTTATTTTTATTACAGTTTTTTTCCCCTTCAGCAACCAGTTGTTTTGCAGTTGTTAAACTGCTTTCAGCTGTAGATACTCTGCATTATCAAGATAGATGGGGCTTGGTGTGGGATTTCCACAAAGGTTGGTTGCTGAAAAAGTAACTTCCACAGTGTGCCCTTGAAAGATTTATTTAACTTGTCCCTTAACAGGCCAGGCTGCACTGATTTCTACAGAAAAAAGTCAGTTTTCTGTCAAATTCTGGCCCGTTTTGGGAGCCTCACCTGCCTGCCCGTTGGCACATGAAATGCGCACCCGACCCCAAAGCATCTGATCTGCTCGTCCCGGTGCTGCTGGCTGGCCAGGTCTGTGCCTCGGGCTGCCTTTGCCAACCAGGACACAGAGGGCTTTGCTTGCCTCTTTGTGCTGTGCTTACCGCGGCCATGAGGACACCCTGAGCACTCCCCTTTTGCTCTGGCTGTGTGTCATTACCCTCTCCAGGCCCACCCGTTGTAGAAAAAAGTAATCCCTGAGAGACCCTGCTGGGGCACAGGCAGATGTGAGGAGCAGGCATTGGACACTTGGACTTTCATTGCTGACTTCTGAGTTCCTGGGAAGAATATTGCCAACTCTATCAGAGCCTTTCTTGTCATCTTAATTCACAATTCACTCTGAGCAGAGAGGTTTTTTTTAATCTGTAGTTGAGACAAAAATGCATATAAAAGCAGTTCACTTGGCACATAAGTCTAGTTTTGAAATGGGTTGGGCAAATACTCCATGCAGGTAGATGCATGTAATTTGTAAAAATTTGTTTTGCCCAATATTTTCTTTTACAGTCACATTCAACAATAATTCTATTTCAGAGAGAGTCATGGATTGTGTGTCAATTTGTACTCTATTCATATATGTAGGAAGAGTTGGATATTTATTTTAAGGGGAAAAATAGAAAGGAAATAATTTTATTTAAAGAAAACATATATACTTGAAAGGAAGAACACCCTTCAATTTCTTTCAACTAAACCTCAGTCAATAACATAAAGTATCAGAAGTGTTTTTTCTTTTTTTTTAAATCAGATTTAATTCTTTCTCACTGTACAGTTGCAATTTCATGACTTTCTAATTGGACAATGAAAATATTACAGATTGGTGGACTTCATTTTGTGTTGATCACCATCAGTTGATTTTACTCTTTGGTTACCATGCTCTGACAGAGGGTTGCAATTGCTAAAGGTTTTCTGTGGATGGCCCTCAGCAAACCTTGTGATGCCTGGCAGTTTAAAAAACTTGGACAGCTGGATTTTTGAACTGCTAATACAACAGGAGGAATATTTAGTTGGTTTTAACAAAACTATTTTAATAAGCATTTTCAAGAAATTGCGGGTTCTCTGATTGGCAAATGATATGTATTTCTAGCCCCAAAAAAGCTCAAATTCTAATTGTTCTGCTTCTTTGAAGAGTGTTCTGAATTTTCACATCTTGTTATTACAGGACTTTCTACCAACATGACCACATAACAGGGCTACTCCTGGCACAAGTGCACATGCAGAAGAGGAATTGCATTCATTAACTGTATGAGTTTCCAAATGGCACATAATCTGTACACAGACTTCAGCCCTGGCCTGACAAGCTGAGCCAGTGCATCAGTGGATCCAGAAGACCAGACTGTTTTCAAAAGATCTCATCTACTTTGTACAGGGTTTCAAAAAGGAGTCGTGTTTGGGGTTTTTCTGTTGGTTTTGTTTTCCTCTTTGAGGCTTGCAGGGTAAGTCCCAGATCAACTCATACGCTGAGTCAGGTCTAGTGAGTATTTTGGGTGCTATTTTTGACATTTTTTAAAAGCACAGCAAAGTAGCCCCAGCACATTTTCAGGAGCAGTGACTCCACATGCAGGCAGCATTCCCATCACACAGGCAGTGGATGGCACACCAGGAAAATGCAACTGTGGTGGAGAGCAGCTAATCTTTGCCACCACTCTGTGCAATCACAATACTGGATAACATTGGAAAGGGCCTGCTCTCAGATTTGTTAGCTTCAGACAGCTTTGCCTCTTCAGTGACACGATCATGTCAAAGCCAGACCTCCTGTCTGGAAAGAGCAGAAAGCTGGAGCTGAAATCTGTGATGGTGTCATTGTTCCCAGAGGTGCAGTAATGGGCTTCACTATACAGTGCTGTATCTCACTTGGAAAGCACCTACTCTGAGTGACAAAAACTCTTTGTTAATGTATAATAGACTTCAGCATCACTTAAACATCTTAATAAGGCTATGGCAGTTGAGAGTATTAGCTACCTAATTTCAAACACTTTGTTAAAAGTTTTCATTTCACTTTTGCATGGCTTGCCAACATTAACATTAAACTTTGACTGTTTAAGCCACTTCTGTGATCAATTATTTTTTTAAAGCAGAATGAGTCCTTAGAAAGCTACAGCCCAAACTGAGACCACAACCATGACCTTCTCAGATCAGTGGCTCACACAATTTGTTAACATTGGGTATGACATGCTACATAAATAACTATGTAATTAAGGAAAAAAAAGGTATTGTCAGTCCAATGAAAAAATTACTTTATGGACTGCTTTGCATAAAAATAAAATAAAATAAAATAAAATAAAATAAAATAAAATAAAATAAAATAAAATAAAATAAAATAAAATAAAATAGGACATCTAGTTTATTTTGCCTTTTTTCTGCAATGCTTTGGCTACAGCAATGTCCATCCCAGGCTGATTACTTTGGAGCTCAGTTTGGGGTTATCTAGAGTGACTGACAGGTACTGATAAGAAAAGCAGATGGTGAGAGAAGGTGAGGGTTTGCTCCAAAGCACAGGCTGACTCCTAGCCTGGCATGGGGCTTCCCTAGCTCCTTTCAAGCCAAATAAACCCCAGATGGGTAAGGCAGGCCCCTGCTCTGTGCTGTGTGTCCTGGAGGGGTCTCCATTTTCAGCTGCCAGGCATCCTGGGCTGTTGGTGGACTCCTCCTCCAGCCTTGCTCTCTGTGGGAATGGTGGTTTAGCTTTCTGTCTTCTGCCTGACCACCATCTTCTCTGGCAGTGACAGCAACACAATATCTTTGAGGCTACTATCTCCTGCTCTGTCAAACAGGCTTTAAATTAGTCCAGACACTCCAAAATTATTAGGATGTGGTAGAGAAGCCACATTGAGTCCCTCAGAAGATCTGCTAAAATCTCTTCTCTTTCAGCCAAGAATTTTAACTGTGCCTGTCATTTTCTAGCTCCTTACCCCCCTTTCCCTAAAGTAAGACTGAGTTGCTGAATAGCAGATGCTTAGCACAAGTAATATGTATAAATATTTACCAAAAATAGGGGTTGACTTCCCTTTTACTGCTCACTGATTTTCAGCTGAGAGAAGGGTACGTATTCCTTTGTGAACTGATTGTATTTGTAAAAGAAGTAAAAGACTCTGACACATCTGGAGCTCTAAAATAACACAACTTCTATGATGTATGTCTGACTTTCTTGCCTGTTTTGGCTACTTATGGCATAGGAAACTAGTCTGAGGCAGTCTCTAGACAGCTTCTATACTCAGTGTCCACTCCATTCATTAGGATTCATCATATCCTAAAAATGATGTCCACTACCAAGGCTCGAGGTATTGATCCCTCTGTTTACTCTAGAGAGTGTTCACACAGCTGCTTTAGCCTGGTCTATGGTCAGGTGATATTAAGTGGGATGAATGCCACTGAATGCCACCATCATGATTAAGACATGAACTTCATGTGTGCAAATGCGTCAGTACTGTCACATCTTCTCAGTGAAAGAAGAACTTAATGTCTCAGACTGGCAGCTCAGTACTGCTGTCATACCTGCCTCTGCACACCGTGTATCACAGGTTCAGTGACAGCCAATGACTGTCATTCTGTCAAATGGCCTGATTCCCTTTGACAAGTAATGCCCTTTACCCCACTTTGGCAGTGGCAAGAGGCTATGCAGAAAATGTAAATAATATTAAAAGAGACCTTAGCGCACCTACGCAATTGCCTGAACAGCATAGGATTGGTTGTGTGTATGAGAGAATAAAGAGTTTTGATTTTTTTCCCTTGAATTCAAATGATGCAGGATGGATCCTAGATATAGAGGGGTTAAAACAGCTGAATAATACCAGCATTTTTTATTCATCACATGATATTTGGTTGGGACTATTATATATAACATATTCCACAAATCCACATTTTAAGTTATATGTGGTCTTTTCAATATGCTTTACAAAGTCCTTATACACTTGAACAAGAATATGTTCTGACATCCCAGTGTTCTCAGTAATGATTCCATCATTGCTCACTTGATGTGGCAACATTAGCCTCTTTCTGAATGTGTTTGAAGCACAAGGATTTCCAGGTTGCCATTGCTCATGCACAGGAGAGACACAACACATCTGAGCTATCCTTTTTGTCTTTTTTTTGTGATGACATACATGTCTGGGTACAGAAGCTATGCCATAAGGATAAATGACTGTGGGATTAAACCCCCAGTAAGAAGAACAGGAATGATACTCTTAAGCATTTGGAAGGAATGCAGCCAAGGCCCAAATGCTTTTATTTTTCAACTTCATCGATCAAAAGCTACTCTGTGTAATATGCTAAATGACATCTGACATATCTGAAATGCTGGGATAAAACAGCAATAGCAAAAAAAGCCTAACCAATAATAGGTAAGGTTTTACTGCTAGTAAAGCAGGTCCTCTGCTGAGGAGAAATGTTAAAACTGCGTGAATTACACCCGAGCAACTGACAACTTTACTTAGCTATTCCATACATTAGAGGATAAATCTCCATTCTAGGAAGTTTCAATGCCATTTTAGTTATCCATTTAATCCACCTATTCATTTAGCAGGAATGGTAATTACGGGAAAATTGCTGCCAAACTATGATGTGCAATTAAAATTCAGGCTATTTTGTGTGATGCAAAATCTCCCTTTTTTACTATCATCTTACAAATCCTCTGATAGAAAGTTTGTGCCTTTTTGAAACAGAGCTTGTAATAATAAGCCATCTGGCTTACTTAAACATGAAAGATTAAAATGATATACAGTATGAAGGCTTCCTATTCAATTGCTAATGTCCAAGAACTCAACTCCAGTGGTGAAAGCTGTCATTTGGGGGGAAGAGGTAATTAAAAGATTTCCTTGTAGAGATGGGTCCTAGAGTAGGGAACTGGCACATCCAACAAGCAAAACTAATTTTCCAAAAGAAAGCAATGCTGGCCAAATGTCTTGCAAGATAATCTTCTGTGTCCTTAGTTCACTCACAACTGCTTGAGTGGGGCTGAAAGGTGGGTTGATGACACAAAAGCAACCAAACCTTGCTTTATTTACCATGCTAAGCCAGCAGTGCTTCGTAACATGGGCTTGCCTGAGGCAGACAACAATGAGAGAAAATGCATTGTGATTAAGTGCGACTCACTCTTTTTAAAGAGAGGGAGAAAAAGGTTAAAAACATTTTAGACAAACCACAATGTAGAAACTGAAAATACGGATTCTGAGCAGTAACATGCAGAAAGGCACTTTTTGGAGATGAGCTTATGAAACAAATGCATTTAGTAGCCTTTACTACTTTATAATTGGCAAGAGGCTAATTGGGGGCACAGTGCTTGGGCTTTTGCAGCATACAGGCCATCTGATAAAATGGGGTAATTGTCAACTGGCTGCAGAGGAAAAACAAGGTACATCTCAGCTGTGATGGTGGCATATTCTGTTGCTTTCAGCTTCCCTCTGCCTCCCACCTCTGACTGATGAATTTCCAAATGGGAGGCAACTGAAAATCCTGTTGATGGGATGAAGAACCCACCCTAGGGTCTCAACCTTAAGTGGAAGAAGAGGTGAGTATGAATCGTTCCCAGACAGTCATCCATATGGTCTGGAGCACTTGTAGGGAGCGCTGTACCTTTGACCTACAAAACAAAGCCTAAATGTTATTACAAGAAGACTGTAACCCTCCTGAATGAAGAGATCATGTCTGATTCCTTATAGGAAAAAAAATTAATACAGAATGTAAAACTCTCAAAATAATTTCGAGTTCAATGTATCATAGCAGGGATCTTATCTGTTGGCTTTTATGAAATTGCTCTTCAAGTCTGGAGAAACATAAACTTCCTGTTTTTTATTCTATTGCCACTGTTGCTCCTGCAGGGGCCTACTTAATTACCACTGAACTATATTATCTCTGTCTGCATCAGACTTTTTCAAAAGGGAGATGTTATAAAGTGCTGTGTGCAGGTACAGTACTCCATAAATAAAGAAAGAGTGCTAAAATGAGAACCCTTCCATTAAAGACAGTATCCTCATCAGCTACTTTTCAGAAGAGCCTATTTAATGAAGATCTTTTAGCTATTAATTCTACTTTCAGGCTCCATTTAGGCTGAGAGAAGGAAATAATGAATCATGACATAATGGAAGTCCCTGTAAAGCACTCAGCTTACCACACAGGAAACCAGACTTGCATGTGCGTTTGTTTTTGTTTTTAAGGCTAGTTCTAACAATAGCAGCCAATGAGAGCCTATTAACTTCATTGTGTCTTAACTTTCTGTTCAGTCCTTGGCTATCTTCCAGCTTAATTCCTCTGAGTCAGCAACATATTCAAAACAGGTTAAATGAACTCTTGGATAAGAACCTCCAATAAAGGAATAATTGATCTTTCCACTGCAGCTCATCACCCCTTCCAAAATCACAAACAAAAGCACATGCAAAGGCAATGTTTAAATATGCAGCCTTATTCAGAGGTGACAGGATGGGCAAGAGAGGGGTGTGGGGATGGATGAGTTGGGGGAAGCAATGGTGTGAGAGTTGTTAAGCAGCCAATATGAAATGCATACTTTGGCAAAAGTGAGAAGAAAGGCTCATAGGACTAAGGAAAATGAATGGACTATATTTGCTTCTCTTAAGGAGCTCTGCTTTGCCTTCAGCACAGTTTCTCATAATCTGATTTTCTCTTTCCTTTTTACTCTCTGTAGTTCTATCCAGTAAAGTGATAAAGATTGACATGCCTCTTTCATGTCAGAGGAGAGGACTTCTCCATGTACTTAGGACTTCAAATATCTACAGGAAAATAGATGGAATCCACTCTGTTCTTGGCCTAGATCTTCACCCAGGAGGACCGAGTGGGGAGGATAGCAGCTTGCTAGATGGGTGTCTGCTGATCTCTCCATAAGGGGAAGGAGTACTCAGGGAAACAGATCATTAGGAGTAGAGTGCTGAAAACATACCAAAAATAAATGAGAATTTACTTTGTCTTTAACAAAATATCATGTCAATTGCAGGTCCCTTTGTTTTTTTTTTTTTTGTAATTTCATGGAAAAAGGTACATGGATAAGACAAAGAGAACAGGCTGTATGTTAAAAAAATAAATAATTAGATCTAGAAAAAAAAGTGGTCCAGTAGCTGTAATGCTGTCATCTCAGTTCATTAAACTTAAGTAGACACCTTCTAAAGCAGCATACTTATTGTCCTCTGGCCATCTCACTGCTTTATTCTTGCATCCATAGTGCATGAAGACTTGGAGTCACTTTACCTAAAAGTCTGTACATATGCTCCAGGGTGATAGTTTTCCTCTTTAAATGAAATTTGAGCTGTGCACAGCAAGAGTGAAGTGAGTCAATGAACTAAAACCAGCTTTCTTGATGACTTCTCTACATTCTCCATGAGGAACTTGGAGCTATCATAAACTTCATGTTCCTCTCTGAAATTTGGGTACTTTTAAGGGAAAGAATAAGATGTGTAATGTGGGTGTGTCTCTCAGAAGCAAGACATGACAGACCTGTTGCTGAGATCTCTGCTCAAAAGTATGTAAGATAGAAAGTGATGAAAACATGGAAAGAATCTGGAGAAGATGCAACAGCTATGCAACAATTCCTGTGGGCTCCATCTTGCTTTATTGTGTTGTAGCAGTGGCTCTTTGAGAAAGAGGCCACAGCTTCCTTCTGTGTTTTCCTAGAACTGACACAACAGGGGTTTTGACTTGGATTTCAAGGTAGTATCAGAATAAAAATGTGCAGTGATATATTCCAAGCATGTAATCCTCACTCCAGAAAACTGCTCTTTGCAGAGAATTTCCGGACACAGAATACTAATTTTCCCTGTCATTTTTTTTTTCCTGAGAGATTATTTGCCTGTTGGAAGGCTTGTTGGGAAGGGACACTGTGTGTGTCTAATGTTTTTAGCCTTTGCTACCTGATAGCTTTTATGTATGGCTACATAGACCAAATCCCTGACTAGGCTTTGTTCCCTTCACTTCTTCATATGTCTACTCATCTCTTCAGTCTTCAGAAGAATGAGAAATTTGAGACCATCTGAAAGCGTACCACACATAGAGTATCCAGAATAAATTTCCAGGAGGTTATTGTTTACATTGTAAAATATGTGTTAAAACCCAAAAGAATTACTCTCTGAAGGGTACTTGCCTTTCATAGACCTCCTTGGTGGAGAGTAGTAATTTCTCCTTTGATACTCCCAGGGTCTCCCACCTTGTATATAACAAGTCATGGGGAAGGAGGTGATTAGGTCTGCTGACTTAAACTTTGATGTCACTTCAGAGCCTTGTATTTCATTTGAGAGAACTCCAGGGTATCTAGTCCAGATGATAACAGTGATAATAATAATAATGTTTTTACTCTTTTTGGTAGCAAAACATGTCTGTCCCAGCATGGCCAGAGGCTCAGCAAAGGAATCACCAGTGGGAGTGGCACAGCTCAGCATCCTGAATGTGAACCAGTGCAGAAGCATTGTAGCTCTTTCAGCAATGGCACTTGCAATTGTGGTTCACTCGGGGAGACCTGACACTACAGAAGTGTTCCCATGGCAGCTGATTTCACTGATCACTGACACATGCCATAATGAATGTGTTGGGCAAGCTGAGGGACACAGTCTGATCAAAACAGCTAGGAAAGGAGAGAAGTAAGCTTTTCTGAGGTGAAAAGTGGTCGAGGTGAGAACCTGTTTTACTTTTAGAGAGATCTGAGAAGAAAAAGGCATACAACCTAGAGTAACAGAGTGGCTGCTGCTTAATCTGCAGGAAAGAGAATAGCTCTTAACTTCAGAGTGGCCCAACAAGTAGGCAGGATACTTTGAAAGAAAGGTTGCCTTAAGATGAATAAAATTCATTATGTGGCTCAAATGAAAGGGGATTTGTCTTGATTTGATGACATAGCTTGGAAATGAGAGGAAAAACAGCACCTAAAGGCTACTCATTGACTAATTTGCTGTCCAAAGAAACACAAATATACTGCTGTGCTTCCTGCCCTTCCCTTTCCTCTTTTCAGGACTGTTCTGGATTGTATGTATGCTACCATTATATGTTTCTACCCACAATAAAAACACCTAACAAACTACTGCTCTTTTTCAAACTCCTCCTTAAGCTTTCCATCTGCCACACACTTTCAAAGCACTGAGGAATGATCAGGCTGTCCTAATAGTAATTTTGATGTGATCTTCATTCTACAAGATGAACTACTTTGTCTCCTCCTTTTGTCTCCTTATGTCTCCATGGTCTCTTAATTTTATCTCTTTCATCTCTACTTACTACATCCAACAGCTGCAAACTGTGGGACAATGAATGTGCCTAATTCCAGCAGCTATTGCAGTTCAAAAGTAATGAAAAACTATTAATAGCCAATTCAGTAGATTATTGATACTCAGGGTAGAGGAGTGGGTCCAAATTGTGCTACCAGTTACAACTGGGTAGCCCCAACAAGGCCAGCATCTGCTCCATATCAGCATTAAACCTCTAGGAGATTCTATGATATGCTGCAGGCGCAAATACAGACAGGATGTTGATGATGAGTGTTGCTCTCTATTTGAAACAGACACTGACTCCAGTTATCATGGAAACAGAAAGATGTGGTTGAAGAGAAGCTGGTTCAAATGGATCTCAGAGAAAACAGTTACGCCCTCCAGCACTGAGGAGCCTTTTAAAGCAAAATCCTGGGAGAGCCTTGCAGCTGATAGGATCCTTCTAGCAGGTGTGGGGGAGTGCAAAGACATGTGATTTCTTGACTTTGTTTGGTGGTGCACACTAATGAAAGAAATGTGTTCATCTATCATCTTAAATCAAATATATAAACTTGTTCTTGAAGAAAAGGGCCTGAGTGCACCCATGCATGTCTTCTGAAGCTAGTTTAAAGCAAAGCCTTGCAGCCAGGAGGGCCAGGAGTATCCTAGAGTGCATCTGAAGAGTGTGGCCAGCAGGCTGAGGGAGGTGATCATCCACTTCTACTTGGCCCTAGTGGTCCTAGGCCCTAGTGGACGTAGAGGTCCCATCTGGAGTGCTGAGTCCAGTTCTGCATTGCTCAGTACAAGAAAGGCATGGAGCTCCTGGCTTTTGTCTCTACCAAGGCTCAAGGCATCAGGCTTTTCCCATTAAAAAAAAAAGGAAAAAAAGTTTTCGATGAGTGGCAGCAACAAAAAGAGTCAAAAAAGCAGAGCTTCATGTTAAATGTCTTTTGGAAAGTTGCTTTTCCTTCTGCAGCCATCCCATATACATGGAGGTTTTTTGTTAAATCGTTCTTCCTTCCTGTCTTGTCTTATCACCACAATGACTTCTGTCACCATGAGAAGCATTTGTTGTCTGAGGCAGGATTATGATGAGCCCAGAGGGTCCCCTTAGAATGTGGCCATTTTAGTGGTGTGGGAAGTTCAAACCCAGAGGTTGCTTTCTGCTCTGCTGGTAAATACACTGCATGCATGATGTGATGCCACTTCATGCAGAAAAGTGTAACCCACTGTCCTTGTGTTTTATGGCATCACTTGCTTCTGCTTTGTATTTATTTTGTTATTAATGCTGGCTGCTTTCCAATAGCTTCTGGCCACAATGACTGCTGCAATCTTTTGTCAGCTAAATCAGACACAATCTGCAGACAGAAACATATTATTGTGTACATCATTTTCAAATAAAGCAATGCACATGCAACACACTGTGTTTTATCTGGAGGTGTACTGAATTAAATCGAGAATGCTGTAGGGCCCATCTAAAAGAATAGCTGTAAAAAGTCATAATAAGATGATATATCATCTGGGTTCAGATAGAATAAATATAGGAAACTAAGACTTTAAATTGATAGTCTCTATAGGAAGTCAGGTAATTAAACATGAGTCTCCATTCCTTGCCCCAAAGAATAGGTTAGGGAAAATGTATGATTAGAAGGTTAAAACAACAGACAAGTACCTGTCTTTTTCAATGACAAAAAGTAGACCATGTAAAACAAAATAAGGCTTCTGGTCTGTGAGAAACCTCAGTGATTTGGGAGCTGATGATATTTTTATTAGTTAATGTGTATTTTTTCTTTGGTTGTCATGGAACTGATGTTGTGTCTCCATTGCTTCAACAACCTTTTCTCTGGCATTGATGAATGCAATGTCGCTGCCCTCATATCCATTCAGAAAACTGCTAGATGGATGATAATTTTCCTAGTCCGTGGCTTTGCTTCCTTCTCTCCACAGACCCTCTCTGCTCTTTTGCTAGAACTTAAGCTACTTGTCCTCATTTCCTACACCCACCAAGGCCTGTCACTGCTCATCCTATCATCACAGGCTTGACTTCTGTCAAACAGAAGGATGTGTGGTATTCAGATTGTCTGAACAGAGAGAGATATAATTCTCTCTCCCAGGATTTTTTCTGGGAAAGAGAATTATGTCTCCCTCTGTTCAGAGAATGTGAATACCACATCGTGCATGGGGTAAACAAAAAAGATATGTGCTTCAAAACCTAAACCTCAAGGAAACTTCAACTGTTTCTAGGAAAGTTTTCTGTAGGCCAGTGGATAGGATCTTCTGAGTTTTGAACACCACTGGAGAAGTTAATTCAGGCTCCTGGAATTCCTGCCCTTTCTGACAGCAGGCAGCAGTGATTATTTATTTGAGTACTTTTCCAGTCAGAGTACAGTGCTGGTTCACAAGCAGTGAGGGGGCAGTGGCTCATGGACCTTTTGCTAAGGCCACAGCAGCCAGTCCAGCCCCAGCACACACCTGCTGGGTAGCTTCAACATCCCACACTCTTGTGCCCACACAGGCTGTCAAGGGAGTGTCTTGGCTTTGTGTGTGGAGGACCCTATGGCCCCTTCTCTTGGGAGCAAGGCACGGAACAGCAATTGGCACTTGTTCTGAGCCCAGAGAGAGGGACAAAGTCTGGGTGAACAAAGCAATCAGTATATGCATGTGATAGCATTGACGTGGACTCAACTAACCTGTGCTGACAGATGAAAGTGAAAGTAAAGCCAGAACCAACATCCTTAGAGCAAGGAGAGGCAGTGAGGGAGATGGGATGTCCAGGTGCATTGTTTTGTGTGAAACGCACATGTTTCACACAAAAGATGGGCTCAGGCTCAGACATTGCTAGGTTCTGCAGGAGTTTCAGCATGGTTCCCACATGCTTTCAGTATTTTTTGCTTAAGATATGCAGTCATTACTCCCATCCTTTAAGACTGTGTCAGATGGAAGATTTAGACCCATAAAAGGCAACATCTGTGAGCAAAACCATGTGAACTGTGCTTGGGCTACAGCTCAAGAAAGGTGGCAGATTACACACCACAATGAGGGCCACTGGCTCCAGTATAATTTTAAGGAAACTCTGGAAGTCATGAACATGTGATGGCATGAAGGTGGGGGAAGACAGGGAAGGAGACCCCAGGCACACCTGCATGGGGGAGTAATAGAATGATTTGGGTTGGAAGGGACCTTAAAAATCATTGCGTTCCAATCCCTTTGCCATGGGCTGATACACCGTCCACTAAACCAGGCTGCTTGAAAACCCATCCAACCTCGTCTTGAGGCTGATTTAAAGTGTATCATGGCTTTTGGCAGGGGGGAGTCTCACTATTATTGAATTCCCAACCAGTTGGAAGATCTGCAGCACACTGATGCTGTGAGCAGAATGGGTCTGTGCTACCATTGCCCAGGCTGCCAAGGTCCCCTGGAAGGAGCCAGACCTTGGCTGAATGTCTCTGAATCCATTTTAAACACCCCCATAAAAGTCCCATTTCTTTCTAGACAAATATCCTTTGTTTCAGTTGGTGCCTCCAGCAGGTTATCAGAGTTCTTAGCTATTATTTTTGAGATTGTTCACTTCAGCTCTCCTACTTTCTGCCCAGAATTCACAAGATATCCTTTAATTTATTCTGCCTAAAATGAGATAAACCATGAGTGACCAGTCTCCCGGGGCTGTGCCATTCTGTAGTTAGCCTTATGTAAAAGATACAGGGCACATTCTCAGCACTGTGTGTTGTTATTAATGAAGGCTCTCTGAGCAACTCTTTGTCCATCACAATGAAAATTTACCCTCATGTATCTCCTAAATCTCAGATGTAGATTTCATTTGCAGCATTTTCGGATATTCTTTGATTATTTTTTTCATGTTAGAGGACCATAACGATAAGTCTCTGCTCAAGTGAATATACAACTAGACCTCATCTGACACTAAAATTTGCTGGTTTCTCTTTTTGGACTTAAAAAAATTTGCCTTTCAGAGCTATTCAATAAGATAAATGTTAATGAGAAAAATTTTAACAAGGCAAGCCCTGGCAGTGACCCTCTCGGATCTAAGCAGCGCTACAAACTCAGGGCAAGCCTGATGCATGAGGAACATCTTGCAGAATATCACTGGCCTTCTGTTCTATCAGCACTATAACTCTAGAAACAAGGCTCTTAATGAGGAAAGATCAATCCCAACAGGAAAACCTGTGATATCTGACATCAGTAGACAAGCATCCATGCTGTACAAACCACCACCCCCCTGATGCCAGCCCCTGCTTCCAAAAAATAAAATAAAATAAAGTAAAATTGTGTCATTTTCATTCAAGGTTTAAAGACTCGGGATCACTTCATGTAGCATTTAACTATCATTTCAGTCAGGCTTTTGAAGCTGTTTAAGTTCTTTTGTACCCGAGTTGTTTAATGTTACTCAGACAAGGTAAATCAAAGTCTAATAGAGTGGAAAAACAGTAAAGGCAGAAAATAGGTAAAAGATAAATCACACAGGAAGTTTTGCTTTTTTTTTTTGTTATTATATTCATTGAGATCAAAGTCCTTGTTTCAGCTCTAATTAACAAAAGCTAATGCAGATTGGAGACCTTCTGGCACTGAGCAGAGCCTTGGAGGATACAGTTGAAATCTTCTGAAGATTTAAATAATTAATATGACACCTTGAGCTTTGGATGGGAAAATAAAAAATAAAAAAAAAAGAAGAGGGGAAAAAAAAGAGCCCCATGTTCAAGTTTAAGAACAATGCCATTGCCAAGTTTGATACCATTTGTTCTGATGAAAATGAGCTGAGTAGACTGCACCGACTTCATTGTCTGGTACATTGGCAGTTCAGTGGATTGTTTCACCTTTTGTCATGCTAAGGGAGTCTTTTGTGCAGTACTTTGTTACCCCCAAGTCTGCCCCAGTTGAAGGAGGATAGAAAAAGGCAAATCTGCTTTAGGGACTTGGAGGATGGTCATTTAATGGTTTTTAATCCTCTTAATCCACGTAAGAATGGAGATCTCTGAGTGAAAATCCCATCCCAGAAGTCCTTATGATTCAAATGCCTGGCTCAGGAGACTGTCTTTTGAAAAAAAATACAGCAAAATATTCTCCACGACTGTGGCATTGTGGTTTATTTCTCTCTGGTTTTCTGAAGCTGTCTGATGCAATATAAGCAACATGAAACTGAAACCTGCTTCAAACCCTGTGAAGCAGGAGAACAGAGAGTGCCCGGTGCCAGTCTGTGTGTTTGGGGTACTCTGGTGATTCGGCTTGATTTCATAAAAGTGATAAGGACCCTCTCTTCTGATTGTCTCAACTGTATGCAAATCTACCCCAGATTTTGGTGTGCACTAATGCCCTCCCCGAGCTGTTTTCCACTTGAATATTTTCTAGGTAAATGAAATACTCAATTGAGGTCGGATATAAATTACTTCTTACTACTACATAACTACATACATAACTACTACAACATAATCATAGCTAACCCTTTCTTCTGAGATCATTATTACTTCATAAGACTATGATTTCCCTTCTCTGACACCATAAAAATATATAATCAATATAACTAATTAGATAAACTACTAAAGAAATGCTAAGAGGCAATTTTCATAGGTAAAATCAAAGAAGATCTGAAGACAAAATGGGCTTTTCTTGCTCTGAATCTACAGACTTGCCATCAGCCACAAGAAATTGACTTTAAAATAATTTTTCAGTTAGATGCACAATGAGGCTTCTCATTTGTTCATGTATTTCATTACTCCATTTTTTAGAACTGGTTAAAAAAAAAGAAAAATACAGCTTCCAACTTGTAAACTACTATGTAATAGATACAGAAAAGAGTAAAAATGTCAACATTTCTTTTTAAAAAATGCATTCTAAAATTTCCCTCTCCAGAACTTTAAGTAGAAAGAAAATTATTTTAGCAAAATTATATTATGGAACAACTCAAAGCATGTCTTGAAAATTTGCCGCTCATTAATGCAATGCTTGCTGTTCCAGTTAGCTCACTGACAGCCATTTCTGAGCATCTTTTCCTTCAGCCCTCCCATGCCTCTGAAACAACAGATACAACTCCAACAATGGCTTCCTAAGATTTTAATACACGTTTTCTAAAAATTCAGCCTGCATAAAACCACAATCTCTCTGAAGTAATTTCAGCTGGATGTTAATATTGAACTACTCTGCTTCAGGAAAAACTGGGCATTATTTTGCTTCAAGGTCTGCATCAAGAAAAACTGGGCATTATTTTGCTTTTTTCTCTACAGAAAAAGGTTGACTAGTCATGCTGTCTGTAGCATTGCATAAAAACTTTGGCTGTCCCTTTGATGAAATTTCTGTGTTTCCATCTGAATCAGGTTAACATCCCATTTGAGATTAGAGGGAAAGTAACTGTTATGTGCAGTTGCAGCCTGGAAAGCCAACTGCATCTGGGCTGCACCTAAAGAGGCATGACCAGCAGGGTGAGGGAGGTGATTCTGCCCCTTTACTCCATTCTGCTGAGACCCCACCTGGAGTGCTGTGTCCAGCTCTGGAGCCCCCAACACAAGAAATATTTAGACCTATTGAAACAAGTCAAGAGGAGAGCCACTAAGTTCATCACAGGGCTGGAACACCTCTGCTAATAAAGCAGACAGAGAGTTGGGATCATTCAGCCTGGAGAGGCTGGAACACCTCTGCTAATAAAGCAGACAGAGAGGTGGGGTCATTCAGCCTGGAGAAGAGAAGGCTCCAGGGGGACCTTATAGCAGCTCTACATTTTAAAGGGAACATATAAGGAGAGGAATTTTTCACAAGGGCATGTAGTAATGGGACAAGAGGGAACAGCCTTAAGCTGAAGGAAAGTAGGTTTAGATTAGATATTAAGAAGAAATTATTTTCTCTGAGGGTGGTGACATACTGCAACACACTGCCCAGAGAACTTGTGGACTCCCCATCCCTGAAAGTGTTCAAGGCCAGGTTGGATGGGGCTCTGAGCAAGCTGGTCACTGGAAGGTGTCCCTGCCTATAGCAGGGGGGTTGCAACTGGGTGATCTGTAAAGCCCCTTCCAACCCAAACCATCCTGTGATTCTGTAATTCTATGTTATCAGGGCATCGTCAGTGCTGTATGCTTCCTCATTTTTCTACTTTTTTACAGCTTCCATTGAGACCTTACCTCTGCTGGGCTGAGCCTCACAGGGGATATGCTGTCTTTCTTGGATCTCTCATGATGCTGCCTGGAGATGAAGGAGGCACAAAACAGCAACCTGGCTCACATTTCCTGGCTCACTGCATCACAATGACATGGCTGCAAATGACAAATGTTGGATGAAGATGTGTGCATGAGAAAAAGGTGGGTGCTTGTATTCAGTGGTGGAAGGTTAGCTACAGGTAGGCTGTGATTCCCTGGAAGTAGCATAGTATAAGTCATACCAGGCTGACAGCAACAAGATTAAGGGCTGAACTCAAATGGTGAGATGGCTGTATCCTCTTTGGAAAATAGGGTATGTGGAAGTTGATTGAGAGAGTTTTCTGTCATTATGGAAAGGAGTAATGAGTTCATAGTGAAATATTTTTAAGAGGAAACTGAGAATATAGTGCAGACATGAGAGAACTCCAGCACTACTATTATGTGCAGGAAGTAATAAACATGTGGAATAAATTACTTGGAAAGGCTATTGAAAAAAATAGTACAAATGACAGACAAAGTCACCTAGCTTTTCTAGGGGTGAGGGAGTTGTGGAATACAAAGGAAATACATAAGGAGGAGAGAGATGAGCTTCCAGCAGTCATGCGTGCTGAGCAGAGAGAGACCTTCCTTGGTTATAAACCATTTTGTGTTCACAAAAAATGGTGGGACAGCACTGGCAGCGCCAGCCTGCACACTCTGAGGTGCCTTGTACCCAAACTACCTTGGGCACAGTATTTTCAGGACCAGAGCTGCTCTGGACACAACCTTCTGGACGAACATTATGTCAAAAAATGGCTATGAAAAGTGGCTCTTTACATATTTTCCAGCCCTTCATACATCAGCCAGTTATCCCCCAGGAAACTTGCTTTTGTCCCTCTGGCCTCTGCAGCTCCATCAGTGGGACAGGTTTGGGAACGCCCCCAAGAGGGACCACTCTGGGTGTCAAGAGCACACACGTTTCACAAAAAAAATCCCTACACTTGAGACAAAAATGGGCCACATCTCTGCCTGTGTCCTCTGTTCTCCTCCCACTGGTGGTGGTAGTGCTGTGGCAGGTGTTGGGGGGTGGAGGTTCAGCATAATCCCCCATGACCCACAGCTCTTGAATAGGCCATGTTTATTTCTGAAGTGAATGCTTTTCTTTTCTTTTGGACTCTGCAGTATTGAGGCCATCCTGCAGCATGGGCTGGTACCAATTTTTTGTTTATGGACTATAATCTCCCCACAATGCATCCTTACTTCAGTGTCAGAAAAGCACAATACGACAACAGTTGGTCAACAATCTGATTGAAAATTACCTGCTTTAAAAAAAATGTCTTCAAATCTATTCTGGAATATCTTGGAGTTTTCTTTGAATAATAACTCTTTTGGAAAGGAATTATTTTTGCTCTGTCTTTCTTCTATAAAAGCCTTCCTCCTGTTAAGGTGATGTAAATTAATAACAACCCCTCTTAGCCCACAGGATGAGAACACACTTTTTGCAGACTGCTCCTATTCTGCCTAGAAGCTGTCATTTTTAATGTGACTTTCCAAAGTTTTTTCAGCAATTCCCATTCCCTATGCACTATGTACTTCATAGAAATGCACATACTGTTCTTCAGACTATGTTATATATATTCAATCATGTGAATCATAAATTTCTTAGTTCTCATGAAGATTGCATGTTTGTCACTATTTCTAATTTTCATATCCTTACCTGACAGGATTCTTTTGGAATGAACAAAATATAGCAACAGCAGAATCATTGAGAGAAGCTTATGTGGGAGGAGATAGGGACAATAAACAGATATCACACACAACACCATAGAATGTAACAAATAAGGGTCTGACTCCAATCACTTGAAAGGACAGAGAGCAGCCCCTTATTACCAAACTACAAAGGTTGCAATAACTCCTTTCCCCGAGGTACCACTGCTATCAAGGAAAAGACCCCTAGTAGTATTTTTATAGCCTTTTCTTGAAATGTTTCTGAAGGAAAGCTCTGACTTCTAAAGAGCTCTGAAACTGTGTGGTGTCTCAAGATAGATCTTAAGGAAATTTGCCGCTATCAAAACTAGACTGCCTGGAATATGGCAGAGCCTATTAGGACCGCAATAACAACATTGATTTTAGGGATTTTACCCTCCCTCCAAATACACTGCACACTTTTTTGATGTATGAAGAGACTGAAGCTTCTTAAAAGATATTTTCAATGGGATAGTTCTGAAGACTTCAGATAAAATATTTCAACACAGTACCTGCAGGGACAGGAGAAATTGCTTCAGTTCATTTTGCCTTAGTTAGAGTCGTGTTAAATCAACTGCTCTTGGCGTTTGCAGGACTTTGTAGACATTCTTTCAAGTGTTTGAATAGCTTCAAATAGATGAAGGTCTTCAAAAGGCAACTATCACATGGGATTGACATCAGTAATGCTCCAAAGACTGTCCAAAAGGGCCAATACATTATATAAATGAAGCTTTATTACCTTTTTATTCATCTCAGATACTAAGCATGGTCTGTCTTTGTTACACGATCCATTTGCTGCTAAGAGGATACCTGATACATATCCTGATTACTAGGACACATGAGAGCCTGATTCTCCATAGCCTTGAAGGAGATATAGCTATTTGTATGTGACTTTCATGTGCTGACAGTTTAGTCAGTAATTTGCAAAGTTTTTCCACCAGGAGCAGTGAGAACACCAAGTGCAATGTAAATCACACATGGTGACATCTGCTCCCTTCCGTCACCTTTCCTTTTGGTGATGTGTAACATGGCACAGTCCAATATAAGTTGAAAAGAGCAGTGTTTCAGTCTAAGCAACTGCAACATAAGCTGCACTTCCCAAGATACGCTGAGGCAGGGATCTTGCCAGTTCCATTCATACAGGCAGCTCCCATTATATTTTAGCAGATCAATTCCTATAAATGAGGATTTAGTTACTGAAACTCACAAACAGCAAGATTTAAATGACATACCACTGGAAAGTCATACTTGTAATGATATAAATTCCTAGAGTCTAAACAAGAGGATGTGTTTGCTCATCCATACTTGTATGTGTGTGTAATTAAGCCACACTTACTGTAACGGAGGGAGGGGGCATCTTCCTGCATTACTGTCTGTTTCTAGTGGGAAAGCATGAGATACTTTCCTTCCCACTGGAGATGGGAAGATCCAGTGCAGGTCCTTGTAAAAGACTGCACATCTGAATGCAGGATGAAAATTTGCTTTCCATGGAAGTAGTCCTTGTGTTTGTATAGGGACAATGGGGACTGGATGTGTAACCTGTGGTATGAAGATCTCCTTTAGATAACCATTGCCTGACCCTGAAATTCACTCCTAGAACCTGACCCAGCCACTTCTATGAAAAATTAGTTCAAAAAAACACAGAGGAGCAATATAATCATAGGAGTATCTCTAACAGAGATATTGCACCACAGTGCAATAGTGGATTTTCCTGATATATCATGTGCCAAACCCAGGTTTTCCACATAATTTTAACCTTGTTATGATGTGAGACAAAACTGTGTAACTGAAATAAAGTGGTGTCTATCCACTTGTAATGAAATTTGGTCAGCAGACTGGAAATTCTGTTGCTTGTGATAAACAATCCGCAAAGTAGCATATTCTCATAAATATGCAGCCCTTGCTGCACAACTTTAAAGAAAACTTTTTATTTCTCTTTGATCACAGACTTAGAGACATACTTATTCTTCTTAGTATGAATCAGTAGATTTATGGCAGGAATAAGTGTGAATCACAGATTTTCCCAAAAGTGCAGTAAAGAGGTTAGATACAATAATATCAGGAGTGGCCTTTAAAACAAGCTATAAGAGTAAGTTAAGATAAAAGATTCACACAAGATGATGCCCTTTCTCATTAATCCTTTTTGTATTTACAGATTGTTGCTATAGTGACCAGAGAAGCAAGGTATTTTCTTTCTCTGGGAAAACAAAAACATCTTCATATTTTCTTGTCAAATCTCTCTTGCATTTTGGGGCTTTGAAGCAGCTTTGATGGAAGTGTTTTCAGAGGGAATAAGAGTAGAAGGCAGTCTCCCCATGATGAAAGCACCTGTTGGCAACCTATTAACTTAGGCATCTGGGAAAGTTTAAACTGAAGGAAAAGAGGCAGCAGGTATTGTTCATTTCTGTTCACTCGTTGCTCCTTAATATATTAAGTTCATATTGAAATTTTCATATGTGATCCTAAAATGAGAGTCTAATTCTTTCTTTGCACTCAAGAGCTTTTTACTCTTAATACAGTCTTTATTAAAACATTTTATTAATGCTCAAGATGAGACTTTGGGATGGATCACTGGTCCTTTAACTTTTGAAGACTCACAGAAGAATTCAGGTTGGACATTGAAAAATATCTTCTCCAGACCTTTGCCCAAAGCAAGGACAACTCTGGGAGCAGTCCAGGCTGCTCAAAGCTTTGTCTGCTTGGGTTTTGAAAACCTCTGGGGATGGAATAGCCTTTCAGGGAAATTTGATCTGCTGCCTGATTGTTATCATGGGGAAAAACTCCTTGGATACATCCTAGATAAATCTCTTTTGTTACTATTTTCCCCATGATTTTTATCCTCTCCCCATGTGTCACTGTGAACAATTCAGTCCCACATCCTTGATGACCCTCTGTAGGCACTGGTAGCCAGTGGTGTTATTAGGTATCTCAGCCCAGCTCCTCACAGGACAAGTGCTCCCGTCCCCAGCATGCCTCCCCTTGAGGCCACTCCAGTTTCTCCATGCCTGTCCTCTGCTGGGAGGACCAAACCTGGATATAGTGTGTAGATGTGGTCCAATGTCACTGTTCATACAACTCAGAGTGCTGTCAACCTTGTGTTTGCTAAGAAGCACTCTGGCTCTGAGTTTGCTCTCCAGCAGGGTCCTTCAGATCTTTTCAGCAGAGATGCTCCTCAGCAGTCATTCTTGACATATTTGTGAATGTGTGACTAGTCCTCTGCTCCCACATTTTTTCTTTCCGTCCTATGCTGAGCTGTCCTTCATCACATCATGCAATGTCGGTAAACAATCTTTTTCAAACCTCAGACCAAGTGCCCACATTAATCCTTGTTTCTTCTTTCCCTTGAAGGTAAGCTACACATTTTTTGTGCTGTTGTAGGCCAAAGTGATTTGAAACACAAGCCTTCATCTAAAATACCTTATGACAAGGCTTTTACTTACTTGGGTTTGCGCTTGATATAGTGTAACCATCTGATCCATCCACTGAATTTACTTCCAACAGTACAGGCATTTTTAAAAAGTGCTTTTTATTTAAGTCCTTTATTTATGTACCTGGCTTGAGTTATTCATCCTCTGTAGGCATATCACTGACCAAATCTCACTGTGATCTCCTCACAGACCACCTGTTAGGGTAGAGTTATGCTCCACCAAAGAAGGAGAGACAGTGACCTCACCAGCACAGTGGAGTTTGCACAAGAGACAAAGTAATCTCTTAGATAGAGCAGCTCTGTCTTCCCATTTCTTCACTCCTTGAAGTACAGCATCAAAGATGGGAAAGAGGAAAGGTCACTCACCTGCCTTCCCAGGCTTGCACCATCAGTACAATACCTGCCTGGAAATGCAGGGCAGGCAAACCTCACCGCCTTTCTGCTGCAGGAGCCACTGGCACCTGCAGCCTCCTGCACAAACGTGAAGGAAGACAGTGGTAACAATGCTTTGTGCTATAGTGGGATACAGTATGGGTAAATGAAGGTGGTATACAATGTAATCTTGTCCCCTAAAGAGTTGCAACTGAACCAATTACTAAAGATTAGGAGCAGGCCTGATCTTAACAGGCCACACCTGTAGCCAATAAGAGCGAGTGGTATAAAAGAGTGGATTGGGGAACTGGAGTCAGATGACTACTGCAAGTATCAGGAACAGTCAGTGCTTAGAGGAGCTGCTTATGAGAAACATCAAGGAGGTATGAAACTCTGGTGATATGGAATCCTTGCACCATAATGATAATAGAACTCTTGATATATAAGACAACACTGTGCTGCTCTGTGGTGGGGGCTGTGTGTCACCCAAATGACTGCCAGATAAGTGCTTGTCATTGCTAGTGTGTCTGGCACAACGAGTCAATTACATTTAGTATTTCTGAACAGAGAGCTGCTCTGCGTAAAAAGCTAATGGACTTATCATGCTGAGAGTCCAGCAGATTGCTGTGAATCTGGTTTTGGCTTTTCTTTCTTTATTAATTAATGTCTTAAATGCTAGAGGAAAAGAGTGTTTAACAGAAGACATCAATGTGTTCCTTAGTCACTTGGAAAACTTAAATTTTTTTTTTTTTTTGTACTGCTGGTAATCTTTACCATTCTCATGGAAGTTTTGCTTGTTCAGAGATTTTTAAACTGATGAGTTTACCTTCCTATCAGCCAGAAACCCTCTCTTCTTTTGTTAAAGTCTCATCCCTGGGAAATTGCTGTTTGCCAAGTAGATGTACTTAGGAAAAAGGGTGCAGTTCTTCCATTGCTCTGCATCTTGGATAAGGTCTTATTCTTTCTGCTCTTCCTAGACTTTCAGAGTTAAATTTTTGATTGGCTCACAAAAGACCATGGACACAGAATGACTTCTGTTTCATCCATACATCAGAACCTTCCCAACTTCTGACAATCAGGCCCCCACTGAAAAATGTCTGGGATAAGAAGAGCTAAAGAAAATACAGAGGGCTTGGTGGTTCAGTCTTCAACAAGAGAAAAGCTAAGAGGTGAAACAATAATCAAATCTCTGCAGTGTTTTACAAGAGAACAAGACTCTCTCATACTCATGAATGTCAGTTGAAATGACCTTTTGAAAGTATGATAGTTCAGAGAAAAAAAGAAAAGTGTATTCTTTTGTATTGAGAATGTCATAAAAATGTTAGTTAGAATCTTTGGATTTGAAAAAAAAATATTGTTATCTTTGCTAGTTTGCTTCAAATGTTGAAGATGGGAAAGTACTGCATTCTATAAGACTTTGATATTTGAAACAGAAGAAAAAATAGAGTTGAGGAGTTTGCAATGGTCTGTGGTTTGATTGATCACTTTTTCTCTATAACATGCATTAATGACTGTAGTATTCCCATAAATTCTTTCTTTGACCTTTCTGTTAAAATATGATGACAAAATGACAAGTGCATTTCTTACAGCTTTTGGACCAAGAACAGATTGTGTATTATCCCTTGAGAGCCTGGACTAGCATTGTTCCAAATGTTTTTCTTTCATGTGGTAGCCTAAATCCTTATTCTCCATCTCTTCAGGATCCATGTTAAATATTGGTCCAAAGGGTGGGTTTTTTGATTGATTTTATATTGCATATGTTTCCATTTTTGATTATGTTGTCTCTAGGCTTATGAATCTTTCTAAGTTAAATCTAAGTTTGATGAAGAAATTGCCTTGGCAGAGGGAGGAAAGGTCCGTCTTGGATTCTGTGTGCAAAAGAAAAAAATAAATTTGAAATTACAAAAATGGTTGCTAAAAGTTATCCTAAAATCAATTTTGTCATGTTCTTTCAAGGAAAAGATGCCATACAGCTTCCACAAATCATGGTATGCCTGATGGATGGAAATGAAGAGGTATTAATAAATGATGGTGCTGTTGCAGTTGTAAATTGTTGTTGCAAACACAAATTCTTATGCAAATGGAACTGTTGATGTTTTTCATGCTTGCTGGGTGATGTTTTAGAGCAATCTGAGTTATGAAAACTGTGGGCTTTTCTAGGTGGCCCTAGCCATGACTGTGCATTCACACGTACATGGTACTCCATGCACCCTGATTTGTGCAGTCAATGCTTTGAAGTAGGGAGGCTTGGAGCCTGGGAGAGCAGGGCCTAAGCAGACCAGGTCAGAAGGTGGGCCAGTGCTCCAGAGGCCAAGGGGAAGATATTTATTCAGCCTAGAAGATCTGCTTGCTGGATGCTGTGTTTGTGGCCATGGCAGACTGATCTCCACATCCTTTCCTTCTGCTAGGAAAAAAGAGAACAGAAAAGGCTGGAAAGTTTACAGTGAGTCTTTGATTTTACTTATCATTAAATTTATATTGTTGGGATATGAAGATACACTGACCACATTAAAATGTTACGGGTGGTGACTCATCACATCAGGTAACAGGGTGATTTTTGGTATTGCTTTGGTATCTTTTATTGATGCTATGAACAATACTGTATAAAGTAGCCAATGATATACAGAGTGGACTTCTTATGAGGAACTTCAAATAAAAGGAAGACAGATCTTCAGATGGATCTGTGGTCACATGTGACAATGGTGCTCTTTGTTTACATGAGCTGAAAGATTCACTAATTTTTGTAGAGGAGAAATATCAGTGCCAAGAGTATTAAATATTAGGGACTTCAGAAAAGTATTTACTTCCAACAGTATGGACATGTATTGCCAGATGGTGCCTTAATAGATCTGTCAAGGCAACACTGGACCAAAAGAGGGAACTGATCTTTTTAGGGTCCTAGTAACAATGCCACTACTTTGATGTTGTTCCCTTCAGTGGTGAAAATGGTATTTTCAACGTGATTCAGCAATGACAGTGAATTACTGAATTTGTACCTTACTGAATGAAGTAATGTACAGATGCTGGAGATTTTCTATTGGAATAAAAATGGAATTGCAACTTTCAGCTGGGAATTAAACATACGATAGTAGAGGTTTCTGAAGTCGCCACGTTGGTTCTGGCTTGGCTGGTACCTATTCCAAGGACACAAACAAGGACAAGAAATATAGGTAGGAAGTCACAACAATTTTTCCTGTCCAGTGAACACAGCCTTGTCCAGAGTGTGCACAATATGTTGCTGTAAAGTGGCAGAAAATCATTTGTTGTTTTCTACCTCTAAGTAGCTTTCAGATTTATGTGGCAAATTATGCACAAGATAGACAAAGCCTGTAAATACTCCAAAGATACCTCATGGCTGCAGCGCCTACAATAAGTTTGCATTGCTGGCTCCAAGAATAATAAAGGCGAGACTGTTGTGGAACAAAATGCGATGGAATTAACTTCTGGTTTTGCTTACTAAACACTGTAGGACATTGATAAAAATTTTGCAAATACAGAAATAGGTGAGTGCATTATTCATAGCAACTCTTTTATTAGCAGATACAGAGGTCCTGGGAGATGGTAACCAACAGCTTCCAGGAAAAATGTCCTTTCAGATATCACCTATCAAGACCACTAAAATCAAGAGACCAACTTAAACATAATGTGATTTTTTTCAAGTAACCATTCATGGACATTTTAATTTGCCTTGTGAAATATAAGCTATTGCTCTTGTTTTCATTGCCAGCTTTTCCATTCCATCCTGAGTGCTGGAACCTTCCTTTTTTTGAATTAAAGTTCAAATTTCTCTATAAGTCATTGATTTCTTGAACTGAAACTTTAAATAAAGTTCTTTAAGTAAAGCTTGGACTGAGATATCAAGAGCTGTTAACAGTGAAATTTATAAGAGCAAGTGCTATTAATTTCTTGGAGTTTCACTTAGTGATGGAAAGATGCTCCTTAGAAGTCAATTTCAGTCTGGAAGAGCTCAGAGGGACCTGGCTAATAATAATAATAGTAATGACATAACTATGAAGTAGAAGAGATGCCAGTGATGCTGAGGATAATTAGTTCACAGCTTGAATTAATTTTCTGTTTTGGCTGTGTCAAAAATTACTTGCAACAACCTATGAATTTTTGTTTGGTTTTTTAATTTGATCTCCTAGTGTGGTAGTTCCACTACAAAAGCAAATTTTGCAAGTTTTAAGAGGATTTAAGAGTGAGGTGCCAGAGAGAGGTATTTTCTATGATTGTTGTTGTTATTAAATGTTCTCTTGAACATGTAATTTTTTATGGACGTTTCTGTTAATAACTGCATTCAGGTTTTCTTTGAAACAACCCCCTGAAAATTCTGAAATTCTTACTGTCAGGGAAACATTCAGAATCATTAGTATATGTATTTTCATTCTTTTTCAGATGAAATAAGATTGTGAAAAATAAAACCACAGGGTCTCCTTTAGGACAAACTCAGACTTAAAAAATTTTCTTTGTCTCCTCAAATGTGGTGTATCAAAAACTAGTCCAAGTCAGATTTCTGATATCAGATTCCTGGCCTTGCTTCAAATACTATAAAGCTACAGGCTACATTGTTATTCTGGTTATGTGTTGACTCCAGGGGAGCTTCTCCACTCCGGTATCTAATTGAACTTGCTCCACAGATCTCTCTGTAATTGGTTCCTTTGGATGCTGTCTCTACTGAGAGTCCTGGACACCTGGGAGCTCCATTCTCTGCAAGTATCACCTGTCCACCCTGGCTTTGGCCAACAGCAGCTGATCCCAGCCATGGTGACCTTGTGGAAGACACCCAGGGACGTGAGCCAGGAGAGAGCCAAGTGTTACAGCCTTCCTGGACTATTGAGGGACCATGATGTCAGGAGTTATGATGGTGGATTCTGTGGTCTGCCCCTATAACTCTGGAGGTGTAAGCCACAAACTTCCCGACCAGCAAGGGCAGCGTTATATGGGATGTGCTTGTCAGTGAAACTGTGGTGTAGAAGTGCTTCTTAACCCAGACATGTCTCTAAACAGCAAAGGTGATGGAAGCACTAAGGGAAAAGATGGAAACAGTGTCAGGGATCAGTGTGATTCCTACCAGCCTGTGAATGTCAAGATGACTGGCTGAGGTACTGTGTCCAGGCCACTGAAATATTTCACAGCTGGGAGAAAAAACATTAACTTAGCCAGCAAGTCTTGCATCTCAAAATTATCAACTTATTGTTTAGGTTTAGACCCAGCCTTTAACATTTTAATCTTGATAGTTCATGCTCTTCTACCTATCATTTCGATTCTTCAAGAGGAAAACAAGGTTTTCTGATGTTTAGCTTGCCAACATTTCTCAAGTTTGCATGAGCCAGTTATTTGGAATTGACATTGAAGGAAGCTGAAATGAAGAAGCTCTCCTCTTGGCACATGTAGAAAAGGCTAGTCCTGCCAAGAGCTGGTTTACTTCTTCAACAATGGCTGTGTTTTGGTGCTCAGTGACTTCCTTAATTTCATCCACTTGACTTTAAAACAGCAGCATGCACTTGTTTCAGGACTATTTTAATTAAAATTGTTTGTGTGTTATATTAAAGGCTAAATATAAAGTCATATTTTAAGTCTTAAATGTAAACAGGTTGATTGACAAGAGGAAAATGCTGAGTCTTAAATGCTGTAGAAACAGAAGTGGGGCATTTCTTGCATGTTTTTAAATCAATCTTGCTACCAAGAAGGAGATTAGTAGTGTGTACAAGGTGTGATACTTTTACAGTGGGCCACACAGTAAATTTTCCCCCAATCAGCTGAACTTGAGTCAAAGAGTTATTTCCCCTCTGAAGACAGAGGTACGCTTCAACAAGCAAGGCCTGTATTTGAACATCAGGGAATAAATGGCTGGCTGACTGCATACCTAGAGAGGTGCAAGGCTTCCAGGGATGCTTCTCTAGCTCTAAAAAAAGCTAAAAACTCTTTTCTCACATTTTTTTATCACTTTAAGGATGTCAACATAGAATCATAGAATTGTTCAGGTTGGAAAAGATCTCTAAGATCTTTTGAGTCCAACGGTTAATCCAGCACTGCCAAGTCCCCTGCTAAACCACATCCCCTAGTGTCACATCTGCATGGCTTTTGAATGCCCCCCGGGCTGGTGACACAACCACCTCTCTTGGCAGCCTGTTCCAATGCCAGAAAACCCTGCCATTAGAGTTCATTTGTAAAATGGAAGTTTCTGAACATTCTCTCCTGCCACAAAACTGACTATGTGTAGTTTTAGCTATGTTTTGCCAAAGTTAACTTTGAGTCAGATGTGGTTATGGTGATGGAAGATGACTGTTTTTATAGGGGAAATGCTTTGGGTGACCCTGAGACTGGCCCAGCACAGCAAGATTTCATGGGGCAAAGCACTTGCCTGGTATAAGGAGGATTTGCTGTAGACCAGCACAGGGAAGATTAACAGTGGTGGAGGCAGATAAGAAAACAACAGGCTAAACCAGCAGCTTTCTTTGGCTATGGGAAGAAACCCTAAGGAGCAGCCTTGGCCATGAAAGCTGCTGGTTACAAGCCTAAGGGGAGGACCTATAGCAACATTCCCACCTTCTGTTGGTTGTGGATGACATCAGTAACAACAGGACTGCTGCAGAAACACAACCAAATACAAATAAATGGTGGTGAAAAGCAGGCAGTGTCCCAGAAATGTCAGAGAGCTGGTGTGATGATGGTAACAGGAGCATGTGCCCGTGACCAGCACTAAAACAGGAGCAAGACAAAGTCCAGGGGAAGTCTCCCTACCCTCCAAGGATTTATTTGGCAAAAGGGCAGGTGAATTTGGCAATTTGTCATTTTCAGCTGAAGCTCAGTAAGGTCAGGGAAAGAGCTAAGGGACAGAGTGTCTGAAGTGCTATGCCCTCCTCTGTTATTGTATCTGGGGATGCTTTGATTTCCAGGGAAAGAAAGAGAACCTCTGGCAGCTCCATAGCATGTGCCAAGCCTCACAGGTCTGCCAGGGCCACCATGCCAGGCATTATGGACACACTACTCTGGCTGTGCTAAGTCAGTAGGTGGTGGCACACAAATCAAGCCAATAAAAGTTGTTAGGAGAAAATATTCAGTAATTTGCATCAAGCTGGGAGAGGTCTGCAGGGAGGAAGTATTTAGAGGAGGTGTGGTGCAATCAGTCTGTAGGTGCCTGGGTATGGTGCTAGCTGCAGCTGAAGTGCTGTTTTCTTATTAGGAAACTGGCTCAGCTTTACAAGCTCAGAGCCTTTTCTGTAATTTCCCCAGTGTGCAGTACAGGACATAGCAATCACCTCAGTACCTTCCTCGTGTGAGTTGCTGCAAGTGCCCCATTACGTTTCTCATGTACTTTTCAGGGTAGTGCCAGTAATTTCTTCAGTCAGAACAGACCTTCCCTCTATTACAGTGAGATGAGGAGATTTCCTTTATGAATATTTTTGTTAGTGCAGTTTTGGGGGGCACCCAGGCTTGAAATGAGGTAAAAGTTTTAATGAGTGCTAGAGCTGTCTGGCTGATTTTAAGAGGTTTGTAAAGCTTTAATCCTTCGGCTAGAGACTTAAGGCATACTTCTGTCATACTCTATAAGCTGTGAACTGAGGGAGCTTTGTGGAGTGGGGTAGGAGAAAAGACAACTGAAGCTCACATCACTCTGATCTTGCTTCACAGAACCAAGAAATCTAGGGCTGCTATGGCTGTGTGGCTGCTGATTAATGGCTTACCTTTTCCAGGTGCTGGGGATTTGGGGAGTATGAAACCTCTCTCAGACCATTTACCCCAGTGATTCCACTGCTTACTTGCATGTATAATGTTGGTAGTGCTGAGAGCTATTGTAGTATTCATTAAAAGAAGTGTGCCAACTAGATTGCAGTCAGTTGGAGTAATCAGTTGTCTAACACCTTTTCCTTTCAGATCTGTTTATTTGCAGAATAGCATTACTTCTGTTTTTCCAGAAACCTTGACCGTGCTGGTGCAAGTTTCCTTTTCCTGTGTGTTTCTTTACACATGTTGTATACTGCCCATGGCCTGTTTTCTTTCTGGTTTAGCTCTGCTGATGCCATTTCATTTCAAACCCTTTCTAGTGAACCTAAGGAAAGGAAGCTTGATGCCAAGAGGGCCTTAAAGCTGAGACCAGCAATTGTGAATGCACAGAACAAGCAGGCTGGGAAAATGAGGGGAAAAAAACCAAAACCCTTTCTTTTGATTTTGCACTGCAATCTTTTAGGACAGTCATATTAATAATAAGCCCCACATTAGAACTTGACAAGATTTTTTCAATTACACAGGACGTACTTGAATTTGTACAGTATTAAAGCAAATATTCAAGACCTTACAAATTTTCATGGTCCAGCCACCAAAAGAATGCATGGATTAATGGCAAAGGGCAACTCAGTAAATTGCATGGGAGAGCAAACTTAGAAAGGCTGTTAAAAGAAAGAAAACAATTACAGAAGGAGCAAATAACTTGTTATTCAAGAATGTAAAAACTTCTATTCCTGAAGTTTTAATTAGTTCACTTAGAAACATTGTGAAGAAGCAAAGGAGGAACATAGAGAAATTTATCGCTGAGGGTGGCTATTCCACACCCGGGGCATTGCACTACAAAAAGACATTGAAAAGGTAATGAAAACATAAAATAAACAGGGATTAAAGTTTGCATCACTGACAGATGAAGGAAGGTAAGGCAGCTCATTAAGTGAGGTAAACAAACCCATCTAAGTTCTGCCCTAATGCAGTTAAAATGCTTTTGACGAGATCCCTCATTCTTGTTGATCTTTCTCTTCAGCATAGGGTCTGGCTTCTCCTCCAAGGAACTGAGGTGGAGGCTGGATTTCCACACTCAGAGATTTTTATTCAAGGAAAATAGTTTAAACTAGGTGCATGTGAAAAAATTTCAAAATCAGTCTGAAAAGATGGCAGAAATTATACTGAACAAAAAGAAGGTTTGATTGCCTTCTTAAATGAAATGAGGTATTCAGTGTTTCACCCAGCTGATCAATACTTAACACATTTAAGTCTTGTTTTCTCTATTATTCCATGATTAATGAAGTGGAGGGAAAAAAAAGAGAAGAAAAGAGAAAGGGAAACAGGGAGAGAGGAAGAATAAAGTTAGAAGTTACCAGTTCAAACTTAATCTTGAGTACTTTGCAAATTGCAAAAATGTAGTATGTTTCACCTAAAAATATTTTTCAAAATATCTTCCAGTTTTCCATTTTTATTTTTTAAAATTATTAGCTTTCATACAGTGGTGATTACCTTTCTGAGGAAGTGCATCTTTTCTGTCATCGTTACTGTTGCAAAAATTGTACAAACAATTAAATAACACGTAGGAGTCTTTCTGAGTACTTCTGCTTTATGAGTCACTGCTAATTATGTCTTTGCAATAGAGAATGGGATCTGCTTTGCCCTTGGTTCCTGCAGAACTGTGACTTGTGTAATCTACTTTCTGGAAGTGACAAATTAATAATTAGCTTTGCAGAAAACAAAAGAACAAAACACAATGAGCCAAAAAAACAACCTATGGCCAACAAAAAGATCCCAAGTCTATTTTGGAGCAGCAGATCATCTGCTTGGGTTTTATGAGGCACATATCCATACTATTGGGAAATTGTGGTGGGTTTAGAAGTGACTGTGAAAATGGGACACTTCCAATCCACTTGCCCTGCTTCCCCCCCAGCTAGCAGCCTGATGGCTGTAGAGTCATGACTGCAGATGATCTGAGGCCTGAGTAACACAAAGCTCTATTGCTGGGCAGGAGCCTGCAGAGCCCTCTGTGCTCCAAAAGGCACATTCCAGACGTGCCCCAGCTCATGCTTCTTGACTGGCTGGTTGTGTACCCTTCATGGTGTGATGTGCAGGCACCCCTGGGCTGAGGACACAGACAAACCAAGAGTGGGATGGGCACATGTCTCAGACAGGATAGTCTGGGTGTTTATCCATGCTCTTCAGTCCATGGCAAAGGCTGGCTGAGGACCTGCTGTGGAATTGGGGGCATCCATGACTGCAGAGACAATCAAATCTGAAGTGTAGTCTTTTCCTCATTTCTCAAGAATAAAGCATAGATACAGAAGGGTGACTTATGTCCCAAGATCTATGGCTTTGCACTTTTTCATCTCCAGCCCTTGGTGTCACTGGATGTGCTGTATTAGCCTACTACTTTATTAGCACTGTAAATGTTCTTTCCTGTTCTTCTGTTACATTCACACGCTTCTTCAGTGAAATAATTTCTTAATGTAAAGATTTAATAACTGAAAAGCCATCTGTCTTTTTTCTTTTTTTTTCCTTCCCTGGGATTGTTTCCTAAGTCCTATGACTTGGTATTTTTAGGGTCTTTGGAGGATCACACTTAGGATTTAATTGTAGAATCGTAGAGATGTGAAATTGGACATGACTCCACTTCCCGCATTAGTCCCTTCAGCCCCAGTGATAGTATTAATTGAGTTACACATCCATGATGCCCATCCTGAAGTCTGATTGCAGTACCAGTAATTCAGACAAGGATCAAATCATATTTTTTCTTCCAAGGAAGTATCATATAGATTTCCTACATATACTTTTGGAAAGATTGAAAATATATTAAACATGCAGCACATATTTTTATATTTTTTCATCCATCAATTTTATTCTTATTCAGTGTGAAAACTGCCATGCTGATACTTAGATTAATCTTCCAGACTGCACACATCACCTGTAAATCACTCTGCTTCAATAGGGAAACCATTGGCTTGTGGAGCACTGGAGAGTATTTTTTATGGGCCGCCTTTTCCCTGGATGCAATAATCTGGCTGTCTCATCAGAGGCACACTGACCTGCCCTGATCAGGACAGTGCTGCTGTGGGGCAGGGTGTGGATGGGAGCACTCACTGTCCCTTCCCACTGATGGGGGACAAGGAGGTAGGTCACCCTTCCTCTTGCTATGCCTGATGATGTAAAAAAGATCAAGCAAAGAGAAATGATAATTCATGAACCCCATGAAGCTGGGAGAACCACAAGTTGATAACATAGCACAGCATATTTGCAACTCTTTACTTTCAAAGAATATTACAGAGTGAATTAATTGATCTACGTATTTTGAAAAGATACAACTGTAACCCATACAACTTTGATCCTCAAAGATTCATCAGTTTGTACAGGAAAAACATCAGCCTGTTTAACTCATCTGTCACAAAAGAGTTGTTCCCATGCTTTAACTTAATGTGTTTTCTTCTTTTAATTAACTTGAGAAGCTATTCCACGGTGTCAGTGCTTTCAACTAGGTCTCACTGAGAGTCTGTTTCTACATTATTAGAAAACATGTCACTCAAGTAGCCCATCTATAATTTTATTCTCAGTGTTTACAGCCTGTAGAGATTTGTATACCCTTTATATTAATGCTCCTGCAACTGCTTTCCAGTAAAATTCTCCAATTTCCATATCTGGCTCTGTCGAGTCCTCATCAAGCCCACTAATTTCCATGGTGTTTGAGCTGGTTTTTTGCTGGGCAAAATGCTTTCTGTGATCATCTTATATGCTTGCTGTAGGATGTATTTGAGTACCAGACTTCATTTTTATTAAAAAGCTTTACTGATATAAAACAGTTGTTATTTAGGTCCTTTCATTTAATGGTGGAGGTCTGTAGAGGGACCATCCCCACAAAAAAACTAGGCAATTTTCCAATCTAATTATTCAAGCTGCATAGAAAAGTCAGGACCTCAGTGCATTGTTGGAAGTGAGGACCATCTTAATGCCTGGGCATATCCTAGTAGTTCAGTGATGCATTTGACCCATCTGCTTTTATTCTACTGGTTTTGGATCAAGGGTTTGTAAGCAATTGTTGAAAACCCTCAGAAATCTGGAGTTATATATTAGTAATATCTGAGGCCAAAAGTAACAAGACAGAATAAAAAAATAGCACAGAATGTAAGAAAAGAGATGTTGAATGAGCAGGAGAACAAGAGTAGGTACTTGTTTCTATGTTGGCATTTAGAGTTTATGAAGAAAACCTGGGAGGGATGTCACCAGAGGTGTCACCAGAGGTAGTCCTGCCCACTGCTGTTAAGGCAGATGATATTTGCCCTGGTGAGCACCACACACTGAGATAACATCTCCATTTTTGTTCTTGAGCTCCATTAGATGCTGTGAGCCCCCAGCTGGTTCCCCCATGCATGATGGGAATATCCAGTAATGGCAAAAGCATTCTCCAGCTACACAGCTCCCTTCCTTTGGAAGGTTTTGGTTTTATCCAGAAAGATAAGAAAACATTTCTGCTAATATTTTCTTTAGTTAATTACCTCAGTTCACATATTGTTGAAAAAGTTAAATAACCACAGCCCTGTTTCCCTGTCTGTGATGTGAAAACAAAGGACTCAAGGTTAAAAGTAGTGAAAAGGTCAGAACAGAAACTAACTCAGATACTATTAGGGTGATGGGGTTTTTTGTTTGTTTTTTTTTTTGTTGTTTGTTTGTTTGTGTTGGTTTTTTGTTGGTTTTTTTGGGGGGGGTTGGTTGGTTTTTTGGTTGTTTTTTGGTTTTTTTTGTTGTTTTTTGTTTTTTTTTGTTTTTTTTTTTTTCTGATTAGATAGACCCTACATCAAGGAGGCCTTTAAATTAGTATTAGACTTCATTTGCATATCACCCTGACAGGGGAATGAATGAATGAATGAGAGGTGAAAGGAGGAGATGGAGAAGAACTTCAGTAACAGGGAGGGGACAGAAAGAAGAGGATGAGTATGAACTCAGAGATGGGAAAGGGGAGCAGAAAAGCGGAAGGAAAATAGAGTGGTTTTGCCACAGTACATTTGTCCTTGAGAGAATTTTGCAGGGAAGAGTCCCCTCCATGGACCAATTTGAGATTTTACAACATAGAGGTAGGCAAAGGCAGGTGTCTCTGAATGCACAATGTTCCCCCACAAGGGGAAAGCATGTTTTTCCTCAGGTCTGTGGGCAAGCTGGGTATTCTCGGTGAATTATCCTAACATCTACAACAAATTGCCATGGACACTCTGGAGTCTGAAGAAGTATGTGGCTGTCATAAGAGTGGCTGGGATTTACATGGAGTTGTAGAAACACCTGGAGGGCTGGTGTGAAGAAAATGCTTAACAGAAGCAAGAGATGATCCTCTGGACTTCATGTTGTTTGAGAAGGGAAGCAAGGTTTTTCATGAAACACACACTCAGCAAAAGAAAAATGGATTTGGATTACTCCTGATCTTAGTATGAAGGATTTTTTTCTTAGTGAGATAGTTTTGGATGGTCATGATGAGCTGGAGATCTCACAACTGAGTTTATTGCTGAGCTCTGGGAGGACCACTAATGAGACAAGACTAGGAGAAGTAAGCCAGGTTTGGTCTGCAGGGGCTGGGCTCATACATCTGCACATTCACACACATGCACACAAACACAAAACCCAGTGGGACTCAGCAGAGGGTGATGCAAGAGCATGCAGAGGCTCCAGGGCTGGGGGTGAAGTTCAGCCGAGATGGATTTGCTGGGGAGGGTGGGTGCTCAGAGCATACGCGCTGCCATCATGAATATTTATCGAATCAACCCCCTCATACCTAGGAGTGCTGGCAATCATCCTCTCCAGATCCACAATTTACACCCTCCTGCCATTGACTGCACGTGAGCTGAGACCCCATTTGGCAAATTTCTTTTGAAACTTTGATTTATATGCTCCTAAAAAATCTTTATTACACTTCTTCCTTACAGACAAATTACTTTGTTCAATATGTTTGGTTGTTGGGTTGAGGTTTTTTTTAACTTTAATTCCTACTTTCCATTTTTCAGTATTTATTATTCCACATTCCCATGAGGCTGTGACTGGCAGGTGGGTCACAATATACATAACTGATAGGCCCATCTGTCTTCTTTTGCTGCATGCTACCTCCCCCCCCCCCCTTTGTCTCTCTTTCTCTATTTCTTTATTTCTTTCTCTCTCTCTCTCCCCCCTCTCTCTCTCTCCCCTTTTTTTCCCTTTTCTTTTCATGTGTCATAAACAGCCAATGGTAGGCACAGTCCTGAGTGAGGACAAACAGACAGGTAGCACCAGCCTGAGAGAAGGATATCAGAAAATTAAGGGGGTTTAGTTACTTCACAGTAGATTATGAAAGCATATCCTTTTATGATGGCTTGCATGATTTCTCCTCAATATTTACAATTTTATCTTCTGTAATGCCCGGATTCAAACAGAAATAGAGCTGTACTTTTGAGAAAAATGAAATATCTTCATTTTAAGTTCCTTTTGTTGTACTTTATCTTGGTTCTTTATCCTCCAGCACAAGAGCTCCTGCTTTCCTTAGGCTCCCTAGTACCTAAGGATTCAAGTGCTGGGGGAAAAAAAATAGATGCTAATACCCTCTGAAAAAGCAATCAGCCTCTGCAAAACAATCCACCTGGCCTCTGTTCTCAGTAATGCTTCCCACCTGAGATTTTGGGAACTTTCAGCTTGGTTATGTGCCTGGTTTTTAATTTTAGTAAAGGAAAAGTGAAAGTTCAAAGCATTGGCAGGAGCTGCTCTTGTGGTGGAATGCAAGTGGGAGCTCGCCGGGGCCAGTGGGTACCGAGGGCCCTGATCCCACCGCCCACCAGGCATGCAGGGTGCCCTGTGTGACACCACAGCCCAGGTGTGTGACAGAGAAACAGCAAACTGCTCCTACCCTGCCAGGCCAGATGCTTGTGAGTTGTGCAATGGCAATTGACATGGAAACCTGTGGTTCCCTGCACAGGTACAGAAAACCAAGGGATGGCAGGCAGCATGGTTGGGTGGGAATCTGGCCTCAGACACTCTGGACCTCTATCCAGCACTCTGTGAAGGTGCTGAATCAATGGGATGATGCTCAAATCCCACTAGGAGCAGCACTTACCGTATGTAGCTGAATTGTGGAGGGCCATTTCTCACACTCTTATTTTTTTTGTATATTTTGCTTTGTGGCACTTTCCACCCACTTTTTCTTACCTTGCTGTTCATTTTAACTTGCATTGTTTATTGCTGTTTTATTCAGCAGCGCCAAAAAACTGAAAATGGAGTCATCCCACATTTTTTCAGCTCATACTTTAAAAAAAATAGGCAACAAAAAATCCAGCGGCCTGTCTTTAACCTTTGGTAACCCTGACATTCTTTGCACTGAAGTGTCTGATATTAAAGCAGATTGCTTTCATGCCTACATAAGTAATATCATATGCTTCACATCAGCCTATGCTCAGGCCAACTGAATTCCCACTGTATTATTGCCTGTGAATGTACACTCCGTGCATACTAAGAATGGTCTATCTGAACCAGCTTGCCTTTCAACTTTTTGAAAAGGAGTTTTATTGGTTTGTTGGATAACTATGGCAGAGGAATATAGTTTAATGAATGATGGTAATGCTTGTGTCTATCAGTGCTTGGCAAGTTGCACAGGGGAGGTAGAGCTGAGAAAAGAAACAGCCTTAAAAGCTTGCTAGAATTACTGAAGAAATGGTGTCCTCCCTCCCCCCACAGCTGTTAACCAAGATCATGCCTACTCTTGGTATAGTTAAAGAAGCACTTAAGAGGACTGCAATATTTTTTTTTTATTTTGTAAGCAATGTGTTTGGATCTTTATACTTTTTTCTGTTTTTTTTTTTTTCTTTTCCTTTTAGATGGTAGGTGTTAAAAGGAAATCCATCATAAAGAACTCTAAGCCAGTATGATTTACTGGTATTGTCAGGTGGTCCATATCTGTGAGAGAATTCTTTTCAGGCCTGCCAGTGTTGCCCCTCAGCTCTTCATCTTGCTCCAAACACTTCTCCTTGAGATCTATCTCTGTTTCTGACTTGCTTTGATACACAATTTCCAGTGTTAGAGTATCCTCTGCTTTATGGGAGACATAGCCCAGGTTTCTGTAAGGTGAGGCAATAGTCTTGTATATAAACACAGAACGTGGCCCTCTGCTGTAGTGGGATTCTTTGTCTTCTAAAAGCTTGGGCATGCTCATTATAATCTTGCAACCCACCTTCTGGAGAGCTTCAAGATGGTTTTGGTTTTGTCCCAGTATCCAATCACACATGATTTTTTTCACATTAGAGGTTCACTGGCAAGTAAAATGAGTCCCTCTCTCCCACTGAGCACATCACACCACGTGTATGTAATATATTGTGTGAAAAATGCCTCACTTTTAACCTTCTTTCTATATACAGGCCTTGTGTTAAATTCCATAGTTCACTGCTAATTTGGCAGGCTTCATATCTGCATATA